>NC_086446.1:616399326-616705326 GCF_028390025.1 Pseudophryne corroboree
AGCATGCGCCTTCCACCATTTGCACGCCCCCTGCAAGTGCTGGAAGGAGCACCCGCAGTCCAGTTCCTGATAGTCAGATTGAAGATGTCAGTGTTGAAGTACACCAGGATGAGGAGGATATGGGTGTTGCTGGCGCTGGGGAGGAAATTGACCAAGAGGATTCTGATGGTGAGGTGGTTTGTTTAAGTCAGGCACCCGGGGAGACACCTGTTGTCCGTGGGAGGAATATGGCCGTTGACATGCCAGGTGAAAATACCAAAAAAATCAGCTCTTCGGTGTGGAGGTATTTCACCAGAAATGCGGACAACAGGTGTCAAGCCGTGTGTTCCCTTTGTCAAGCTGTAATAAGTAGGGGTAAGGACGTTAACCACCTCGGAACATCCTCCCTTATACGTCACCTGCAGCGCATTCATAATAAGTCAGTGACAAGTTCAAAAACTTTGGGTGACAGCGGAAGCAGTCCACTGACCAGTAAATCCCTTCCT
Source organism: Pseudophryne corroboree (assembly GCF_028390025.1). NCBI lineage: Eukaryota > Metazoa > Chordata > Amphibia > Anura > Myobatrachidae > Pseudophryne > Pseudophryne corroboree. The sequence continues at coordinate 616,399,812 of NC_086446.1, forward strand.
CTTGTAACCAAGCTCACGCAAACCACCCCACCAACTCCCTCAGTGTCAATTTCCTCCTTCCCCAGGAATGCCAATAGTCCTGCAGGCCATGTCACTGGCAAGTCTGACGAGTCCTCTCCTGCCTGGGATTCCTCCGATGCATCCTTGCGTGTAACGCCTACTGCTGCTGGCGCTGCTGTTGTTGCCGCTGGGAGTCGATGGTCATCCCAGAGGGGAAGTCGTAAGCCCACTTGTACTACTTCCAGTAAGCAATTGACTGTTCAACAGTCCATTGCGAGGAAGATGAAATATCACAGCAGTCATCCTACTGCAAAGCGGATAACTGAGGCCTTGGCATCCTGGGTGGTGAGAAACGTGGTTCCGGTATCCATCATTACTGCAGAGCCAACTAGAGACTTGTTGGAGGTACTGTGTCCCCGGTACCAAATACCATCTAGGTTCCATTTCTCTAGGCAGGCGATACCGAAAATGTACACAGACCTCAGAAAAAGAGTCACCAGTGTCCTAAAAAATGCAGCTGTACCCAATGTCCACTTAACCACGGACATGTGGACAAGTGGAGCAGGGCAGGGTCAGGACTATATGACTGTGACAGCCCACTGGGTAGATGTATGGACTCCCGCCGCAAGAACAGCAGCGGCGGCACCAGTAGCAGCATCTCGCAAACGCCAACTCTTTCCTAGGCAGGCTACGCTTTGTATCACCGCTTTCCAGAATACGCACACAGCTGAAAACCTCTTACGGCAACTGAGGAAGATCATCGCGGAATGGCTTACCCCAATTGGACTCTCCTGTGGATTTGTGGCATCGGACAACGCCAGCAATATTGTGTGTGCATTAAATCTGGGCCAATTCCAGCACGTCCCATGTTTTGCACATACCTTGAATTTGGTGGTGCAGAATTTTTTAAAAAACGACAGGGGCGTGCAAGAGATGCTGTCGGTGGCCAGAAGAATTGCGGGACACTTTCGGCGTACAGGCACCACGTACAGAAAACTGGAGCACCACCAAAAACTACTGAACCTGCCCTGCCATCATCTGAAGCAAGAAGTGGTAACGAGGTGGAATTCAACCCTCTATATGCTTCAGAGGTTGGAGGAGCAGCAAAAGGCCATTCAAGCCTATACAATTGAGCACGATATAGTAGGTGGAATGCACCTGTCTCAAGTGCAGTGGAGAATGATTTCAACGTTGTGCAAGGTTCTGATGCCCTTTGAACTTGCCACACGTGAAGTCAGTTCAGACACTGCCAGCCTGAGTCAGGTCATTCCCCTCATCAGGCTTTTGCAGAAGAAGCTGGAGGCATTGAAGAAGGAGCTAAAAGGGAGCGATTCCGCTAGGCATGTGGGACTTGTGGATGCAGCCCTTAATTCGCTTAACAAGGATTCACGGGTGGTCAATCTGTTGAAATCAGAGCACTACATTTTGGCCACCGTGCTCGATCCTAGATTTAAAGCCTACCTTGGATCTCTCTTTCCGGCAGACACAGGTCTGCTGGGGTTGAAAGACCTGCTGGTGACAAAATTGTCAAGTCAAGCGGAACGCGACCTGTCAACATCTCCTCCTTCACATTCTCCCGCAACTGGGGGTGCGAGGAAAAGGCTCAGAATTCCGAGCCCACCCGCTGGCGGTGATGCAGGGCAGTCTGGAGCGACTGCTGATGCTGACATCTGGTCCGGACTGAAGGACCTGACAACGATTACGGACATGTCGTCTACTGTCACTGCATATGATTCTCTCAACATTGATAGAATGGTGGAGGATTATATGAGTGACCGCATCCAAGTAGGCACGTCACACAGTCCGTACTTATACTGGCAGGAAAAAGAGGCAATTTGGAGGCCCTTGCACAAACTGGCTTTATTCTACCTAAGTTGCCCTCCCACAAGTGTGTACTCCGAAAGAGTGTTTAGTGCCGCCGCTCACCTTGTCAGCAATCGGCGTACGAGGTTACATCCAGAAAATGTGGAGGAGATGATGTTCATTAAAATGAATTATAATCAATTCCTCCGCGGAGACATTGACCAGCAGCAATTGCCTCCACAAAGTACACAGGGAGCTGAGATGGTGGATTCCAGTGGGGACGAATTGATAATCTGTGAGGAGGGGGATGTACACGGTGATATATCGGAGGGTGAAGTTGAGGTGGACATCTTGCCTCTGTAGAGCCAGTTTGTGCAAGGAGAGATTAATTGCTTCTTTTTTGGGGGGGGTCCAAACCAACCCGTCATATCAGTCACAGTCGTGTGGCAGACCCTGTCACTGAAATGATGGGTTGGTTAAAGTGTGCATGTCCTGTTTTGTTTATACAACATAAGGGTGGGTGGGAGGGCCCAAGGATAATTCCATCTTGCACCTCTTTTTTCTTTTCTTTTTCTTTGCATCATGTGCTGATTGGGGAGGGTTTTTTGGAAGGGACATCCTGCGTGACACTGCAGTGCCACTCCTAGATGGGCCCGGTGTTTGTGTCGGCCACTAGGGTCGCTAATCTTACTCACACAGCTACCTCATTGCGCCTCTTTTTTTCTTTGCGTCGTGCTGTTTGGGGAGGGTTTTTTGGAAGGGACATCCTGCGTGACACTGCAGTGCCACTCCTAGATGTGCCCGGTGTTTGTGTCGGCCACTAGGGTCGCTAATCTTACTCACACAGCTACCTCATTGCGCCTCTTTTTTTTCTTTGCGTCATGTGCTGTTTGGGGAGGGTTTTTTGGAAGGGACATCCTGCGTGACACTGCAGTGCCACTCCTAGATGGGCCCGGTGTTTGTGTCGGCCACTAGGGTCGCTTATCTTACTCACACAGCGACCTCGGTGCAAATTTTAGGACTAAAAATAATATTGTGAGGTGTGAGGTATTCAGAATAGACTGAAAATGAGTGTAAATTATGGTTTTTGAGGTTAATAATACTTTGGGATCAAAATGACCCCCAAATTCTATGATTTAAGCTGTTTTTTAGTGTTTTTGGAAAAAAACACCCGAATCCAAAACACACCCGAATCCGACAAAAATAATTCGGTGAGGTTTTGCCAAAACGCGTTCGAACCCAAAACACGGCCGCGGAACCGAACCCAAAACCAAAACACAAAACCCGAAAAATTTCAGGCGCTCATCTCTACTACTCAGGCCCCAATCTACAGTCCTTTCGGACTGCCAAGTTTAGGGGCAAGGACAGAGGTTCTTCTACAGCCGAAAAAAAAGAAAAAGTATGACTCTTGTTTGGGCGCACTCTTATTGTATCTTAGTAACTACTGATAAGTGATGTGCCTAAAATATAATATGATCTTTATTTCTACTCCTAAAACTAATGGGAACTCGGCAAAGACAAAACAAAACAATGAGGTTGGACACGAATCAACATTTACATGCCAACAGGAGGAAAGAGATCTATTCCGAAAAAAATGGAATGTTCAGATCTTGATTATGCTTGGATAACTGCATATAGGAAGATAGCCATGCTGCTTCCGTCTGCCAAAGATCTGTACAAACTGTGTTTGTATTAATACTGCCCTAGATTGGGTTGATTTCGTGAGAGGGAGAACCCACAAACTGAAATCAGGCCCTGTTCATTTACCACTGTTTAGGATTAGATACAAAGGGTAGAACAGTTATGGGATCTCAATGCAACAGATAGTAAGAACAAGTATTAGTGGTGATCCTGCTGTTAGTGTTGTTCCACAGGGAATGTGGTCTTCCTACTTCACTGGGTATTCCCTAGTGGTCCCCCATCTAGGTACTGACCCAGCCCACCTTCGTTTAGCTTCCAAGATCGGACGTGGTTGGGCGTGAGCGTAGGGGTATGGTCGTAGGAGACTTGCCCTGTGCCACCAATGAGAGTGCACTGAAAAGGGAGGGATTATTACCTCCTTAAGAAAGGGATAATGGGATGAGAGGGGAAGAGGAATAGTATCGGATCAAGTAAGCGTGAATCTGCTGTCCCCGTTAGACGGAAGAGATGTGTCTCCTGAGGGGACACGCTCTCCAGAATCGTGGATGAGAGTTCACGGAAGCAAGAAAAAAATGAAAAGGAAATGGAAATGAGTAAATAGGTCCACGTAAGTGTGGGGTCCCCGTAGGTCCCTTTAATAGTTAAATATGGCACTGGATGTGACACTAACTTCGTATACATCTATTCGTGCCATTCCTGATTTCTCTAACGTCCTAGTGGATGCTGGGGACTCCGTCAGGACCATGGGGAATAGCGGCTCCGCAGGAGACAGGGCACAAAAGCAAGCTTTTAGGATCACATGGTGTGTACTGGCTCCTCCCCCTATGACCCTCCTCCAAGCCTCAGTTAGGTTTTTGTGCCCGGCCGAGAAGGGTGCAATCTAGGTGGCTCTCTTAAAGAGTTACTTAGAAAAAGTTTTTAGGTTCTTTATTTTCAGTGAGTCCTGCTGGCAACAGGCTCACTGCATCGAGGGACTTAGGGGAGAGATTTTCAACTCACCTGCGTGCAGGATGGATTGGATTCTTAGGCTACTGGACATAGCTCCAGAGGGAGTCGGAACACAGGGCTCGCCCTGGGGTTCGTCCCGGAGCCGCGCCGCCGACCCCCCTTGCAGACGCTGAAGATGAAGAGGTCCGGAACCAGGCGGCAGAAGACTCTCAGTCTTCATCAGGTAGCGCGCAGCACTGCAGCTGTGCGCCATTGTTGTCAGCACACTTCACACAGCGGTCACGGAGGGTGCAGGGCGCTGGGGGGGGGCGCCCTGGGCAGCAATGTATAATACCTGTATGGCGAAAAATACATCACATATAGCCCTTGAGGCTATATGGATGTATTTAACCCCTGCCAGATATCTAAAACTCCGGAGAAGAAGCCCGCCGAAAAGGGGGCGGGGCCTATTCTCCTCAGCACACAGCGCCATTTTCCCTCACAGAAAGGCTGGTGGGAAGGCTCCCATGCTCTCCCCTGCACTGCACTACAGAAACAGGGTTAAAACAGAGAGGGGGGGCACTGATTTGGCGATATGTATATATATTAAAATGCTATAAGGGAGGAACACTTATATAAAGGTTGTCCCTGGATAATTATAGCGTTTTGGTGTGTGCTGGCAAACTCTCCCTCTGTCTCCCCAAAGGGCTAGTGGGTCCTGTCCTCTATCAGAGCATTCCCTATGTGTGTGCTGTATGTCGGTACGTGTGTGTCGACATGTATGAGGAAAATATTGGTGAGGAGGCGGAGCAAATTGCCTGTAATGGTGATGTCACTCTCTAGGGAGTCGACACCGGAATGGATGGCTTATTTATGGAAATTACGTGACAATGTCAACACGCTGCAAGCCGGTTGACGACATGAGAGGGCCGGCGAACAAATTAGTATCTGTCCAGGCGTCTCAAACACCGTCAGGGGCTGTAAAATGCCCATTTACCTCAGTCGGTCGACACAGACCCAGACACGGACACTGATTTCAGTGTCGACGGTGAAGAAACAAACGTATTTTCTTTTAGGGCCACACGTTAAGGGCAATGAAGGAGGTGTTACATATTTCTGATACTCCAAGTACCACAAAAAAGGGTATTGTGTGAGGTGAAAAAACTACCTGTAGGTTTTCCTGAATCAGATAAATTAAATGAAGTGTGTGATGATGCGTGGGTTTCCCCCGATAGAAAATTATTGGCGGTATACCCTTTCCCGCCAGAAGTTAAGGCGCGGTGGGAAACACCCCTCAGGGTGGATAAGGCGCTCACACGCTTATCAGAACAAGTGGCGGTACCATCTACGGATAGGGCCGTACTTAAGGAGCCAGCTGATAGGAGGCTGAAAAATATCCTAAAAAGTATACACACACATGCTGGTGTTATACTGCGACCAGCGATCGCCTCAGCCTGGATGTGCAGAGCTGAGGTGGCTTGGTCGGATTCCCTGACTAAAAATATTGATACCTTTGACAGGGACAGTATTTTATTGACTATAGAGCATTTAAAGGATGCATTTCTATATATGCGAGATGCGCAGAGGGATATTTGCACTCTGGCATCAAGAGTAAATGCGATGTCCATATCTGCAAGAAGATGTTTATGGACACGACAGTGGTCAGGTGATGCAGATTCCAAACGGCACAAAGATGTATTGCCGTATAAAGGGGAGGAGTTATTTGGGGTCGGTCCATGGGACCTGGTGGCCAGGGCAACTGCTGGAAAATCCACCGTTTTTTACCCTAAGTCACATCTCTGCAGAAAAAGACACCGTCTTTTCAGCCTCAGTCCTTTCGTCCCTATAAGAGTCATATCTGCCCAGGGATAGAGGAAAGGGAAGAAGACTGCAGCAGGCAGCCCATTCCCAGGAACAGAAGCCCTCCACCGCTTCTACCAAGTTCTCAGCATGACGCTGGGACCGTACAGGACCCCTGGATCCTACAAGTAGTATCCAAGGGGTACAGATTGGAATGTCGAGAGGTTTCCCCCCTCGCAGGTTCCTGTAGTCTGCTGTACCAATGTCTCCCTCCGACAGGGAGGCAGTATTGAAAACAATTCACAAGCTGTATTCCCAGCAGGTGATAATAAATTTACCCCTCCGACAACAAGGAAAGGGGTATTACTCCACACTATATGGTGGTACTGAAGGCTAGGTGAGACCTATTCTAAATCTGAAAAATTTGAACACTTACAAGGGTTCAAATCCAGATGGAGTCACTCAGAGCAGTGATAGCAAAGAACAAGGGGACTATATGGTGTCCCGGGACATCAGGGATGCTTACCTCCATGTCCCAAAATTTGCCTTTTCTCACCAAGGGTACCTCAGGTTCGTGGTACAGAACTGTCACTATCAGTTTCAAGACGATGCCGTTGGATTGTCCAAGGCACCCCGGGTCCTTACCAAGGTAATGACCGAAAGGAGGATTCGTCTTCAAAGAAAATGGACGACCTCCTGATAAGAACAAGGTCCAGAGAACAGTTGGAGGTCGGAGTAGCACTATCTCAAGTAGTTCTACGACAGCACGGGTGGATTCTAAATATTCCAAAACCGCAGTTGTTCCGACGACACGTCTGCTGGTCCTAGGGATGATTCTGGACACAGTCCAGAAAAAGGTGTTTCTCCCAGAGGAGAAAGCCAGGGAGTTATCCGAGCTAATCGGGATCCTCCTAAAACCAGGAAAAGTGTCAGTGCATCATTGCACAAGAGTCCTGGTAAAAATGGTGGCTTATTACGAAGCGCTTCCATTCGGCAGATTTCACGCAAGAACTCTTCAGTGGGATCTGCTGGACAAATGGTCCGGATCGCATCTTCAGATGCATCAGCGGATAACCCTATATCCAAGGACAAGGGTGTCTCTCCTGTGGTGATTACAGAGTGCTCATTTTCTAGAGGGCCGCAGATTCGGCATTCAGGATTGGATGCTCGTGACCACGGAGGCCAGCCTGAGAGGCTGGGGAGCAGTCACACAAGGAGTGTGATCAAGTCTGGAGAATTCTCTCCACATAAATATACTGGAGCTAAGAGCAAATTTATAATGCTCTAAGCTTAGCAAGACCTCTGCTTCAAGGTCAGCCGGTATTGATCCAGTGGGATAACATCACGGCAGTCGCCCACGTAAACAGAAAGGGCGGCACAAGAAGCAGGAGGGCAGTGGCAAAACTGCAAGGATTTTTCGCTAGGCGGAAAATCATGTGATAGCACTGTCAGCAGTGTTCATTCCGGGAGTGGACGACTGGGAAGCAGACTTCCTCAGCAGGCACGACCTCCACCCGGGAGAGTGGGAACTTCATCGGGAAGTTTTCCGCATGATTGTGAACCGTTGGGAAAGACCAAAGGTGGACATGATGGCGTCCCGCCCGAACAAAAAAATGGGACAGGTATTGCGCCAGGTCACGAGACCTTCAGGCGATAGCTGTGGACGTCCTGGTAACACCGTGGGTGTAACAGTCGGTGTATGTGTTCCCTTCTCTGCTTCTCATAACCAAGGTATTGAGAATTATAAGACATAGAGGAGTAAGAACTATACTCGTGGCTCCGGATTGGCCAAGAGGGACTTGGTAACCGGAACTTCAAGAGATGCTCACAGAGGACTAATGGCCTCGGGAGCTAAGAAGGGATTTGCTTTCAGCAAGTACCATGTCTGTTCCAAGAGGAACCGTGGCATCGGCCTTTAAGAAAGGACCTGCTCCAGCAGGGACCTTGTCTGTTCCAAGACTTACCGCGACTGCGTTTGACGGCATGGCGGTTTGAACGCCGGATCCTAAGGGAAAAGGCATTCCGGAAGAGGTCATACCTACCCTGGTCAAAGCCAGGAAGGAGGTGACCGCACAACGTTATCACCACATGTGGTAAAAATATGTTGCGTGGGTGAGGCCAGGAAGGCCCCACGAAAAAATTTCAACTAGGTCGATTTCTGCACTTCCTGCAAACAGGAGTGTCTATGAGCCTCAAATTGGGGTCCATTAAGGTTCAAGTTTCGGCCCTATAGATTTTCTTCCAGAAAGAATTGGCTTCAGTTCCTGAAGTCCAGACGTTTGTCAAGGGAGTATTGCATATACAGCCCTTGTGTGCCCCCAGTGGCACCGTGGGATCTCAACGTAGTGTTGGGATTCCTCAAATCATATTGGTTTGAACCACTCAAATCTGTGGATTTGAAATATCTCACATGGAAAGTGACCATGCTGTTGGCCCTGGCCTCGGCCAGGCGATTGTCAAAATTGGCGGCTTTGTCTTACAAAAGCCCATATTTGATTTTCCATTCGGACAGGGCAGAACTGCGGACTCGTCCCCAGTTTCTTCCTAAGGTGGTGTCAGCGTTTCACCTGAAACAACCTATTGTGGTGCCTGCGGCTACTAGGGACTTGGAGGACTCCAAGTTGCTAGACGTTGTCAGGGCCCTGAAAATATATATATATATATATATATATATATATATATATATATATATATATATATATATATATAATTCCAGGACGGCTGGAGTCAGAAAGTCTGACTTGCTGTTTATATTGTAGGCACCCAAAAAGCTGGGTGCTCCTGCTTCTAAGCAGACTATTGCTCGTTGGATTTGTAGTACAATTCAGCTTGCACATTCTGTGGCAGGCCTGCCACAGCCAAAATCTGTAAATGCCCATTCCACAAGGAAGGTGGGCTCATCTTGGGCGGCTGCCCGAGGGGTCTCGGCTTTACAACTTTGCCGAGCAGCTACTTGGTCAGGGGCAAACACGTTTGCTAAATTCTACAAATTTGATACCCTGGCTGAGGAGGACCTGGAGTTCTCTCATTCGGTGCTGCAGAGTCATCCGCACTCTCCCGCCCGTTTGGGAGCTTTGGTATAATCCCCATGGTCCTGACGGAGTCCCCAGCATCCACTAGGACGTTAGAGAAAATAAGATTTTACTTACCGATAAATCTATTTCTCATAGTCCGTAGTGGATGCTGGGCGCCCATCCCAAGTGCGGATTGTCTGCATTACTTGTACATAGTTATTGTTACAAAAAAATCGGGTTATTATTGTTGTGAGCCATCTTTTTTAGAGGCTACTTCATTGTTATCATACTGTTAACTGGGTTCAAATCACAAGTTGTACGGTGTGATTGGTGTGGCTGGTATGAGTCTTACCCGGGATTCAAGATCCTTCCTTATTGTGTACGCTCGTCCGGGCACAGTACCTAACTGAGGCTTGGAGGAGGGTCATAGGGGGAGGAGCCAGTACACACCATGTGATCCTAAAAGCTTGCTTTTGTGCCCCGTCTCCTGCGGAGCCGCTATTCCCCATGGTCCTGACGGAGTCCCCAGCATCCACTACGGACTATGAGAAATAGATTTATCGGTAAGTAAAATCTTATTTTCTGATTGGTATAATGGTATTGATAGGTTCCACAGTTCTCTAAGGTAAAAGCTCAGAGCTGGGGATTCATACTGTGAAGAGATTTCCGCAGAAAAAGTGTAATAATTATATACCTGCCGAGATGGTATAAACACAGTTTGGGGCAGCTACAGTAAACCAGGTGCGGGACCACTCACCACCTGTTCTTCTTGCATTTGGTGTGCAATTAACACTTTGTACAGTACACCTTGACTGAGAGCACCGTTGATGATAACCACAGTTAAAAAATTCACTGACACATAGGGAACCTAGTCAGTCGTACTAATTTAAGTATGGAAAGCACACAAGCAACTGTCAAACAGGTGTAATGCTCAAAAAAAAGAGAAGTATAGAGAAGAAACAACAATAGTTTGAGATACCTGAGGCAGACTTAATTGCGGGACCACACTCACCTATCCCTGTTGATTTAAAGAGTGATATATACACATGTATACAATGCACATAGGAGCGCCAGCAACGACAATATCCAAAATTTACACTGTAACAATAAGTGTTTTGGCTGGAGCATCACAAGTAGTTGTATATAAAGCAGATAAGTATTGAATATCACCCATCTGGTCTTTAGGTCGGCGAGGTGCCCGCAGGGAAAACGCGTTTCACCCGATCACGGGCTTGTTCACTTCCATTCAGAGCAGCTGCTCTACCTTGACTATGGGCGCACCACCATAGGGACAGATTGGGATATCCATCTTATTGTCCACCTCTGGTCTAAGTATTATCATTTTTTGTACATTCAACCAAAGGCACGTGCAGGATCTATCTTTCCTTCAAACGTTCTACAGCCACCAGAGGAGCTAGAGGTAAACCGCGCAAACCAACAACTGCCGGTTCACAGGAACAGAGCTCAGGCTCTGCTTCCTCAAAACCTTCAGCACGATGGTGGACCGCATAGCCTGGAAGACTGGCAGGTGGGAGCCCGGGTCGTAGATCTTATTTTCCACGGCCTCATCTGCAAAACAAGGGGTACTATTCCAACTTGTTTGTAGTACCGAAATCGGACAGTTCGGTAAGACCGATTTTGAACCTCAAGTCGTTTAACCTGTACTTACGAGTTCAAATTCAAGATGGAGTCTCTGAGAGCGGTGATCTCAGGTCTGGTAGAGGGGGGAATTTCTAGTGTCTCTGGATGTACCTTCACATTCTGATCTGTCCACCTCATCAGGCTTATCTACGGTTTGCACTGCAGGACTGCCACTACCAGTTCCAGGCCCTGCCATTTGGTCTCTCCACTGCACCGAGGGTGTTAACCAAAGTGATGGCAAAGATGTTTCCACACCGCAAACAGGGAGTGAACATAATTCCGTACCTGGATGATCTTCTGATAAAGGCACCGTCCAAGGAGCGGACAGCATTGGCCTCTCAACCAGACTACTGCTGGGTCACAGGTGGATTCTGAACCTACCAAAATCTCACCTAGAACCAACACAGAGGCTTCCTTTCCTGGGAATGATACTGGACACAGAGTCTCAAAAGGTGTTCCTTCCTTTGGAAAAGGCAATGGTAAATCCAGTCGATGGTTCGGGCTGTCCTGAAGCCAACCCAGGTCTCTGTGCATCTGTACATCCGCCTTCTGTGGAAAATGGTGGCCTCTTACAAGGCACTTCAGTACGGAAGGTTTCATGCAAGGCCCTTCCAGCTAGATCTGTTGGACAAATGGTTCGGATGGCATCCTCACATGCACCAGAGGATCTGTCTGTCGCCAAAAGCCAGGATCTCCCTCCTGTGGTGGCTACAGACTTCTCACCTAGTCGAGGGTTAGCGTTTTGGGATACAGAATTTGATTCTGCTAACCACAGACGCAAGCCTCAGAGGTTGGGGCGCAGTCACTCAAGGGGTGCAGTTTCATGGAAGATGGTCAAGTCAGGAAGTCGTCCTTCCAATAAACATCCTGGAACTCAGGACTATATACAATGCCCTTCCTTCTACCGGCATCATTTCTTCTTTAGAATCCGGCTATTCAGGTCCAGTCAGACAATGTGACGTACAGGACGGAACGAAAAGCAGAGCTGCAATGTCAGAGCTGTCAAGAATTCTCCTTGGGCGGAAAAACATGCCGTAGCGTTGTCAGCGGTCTTCATTCTGGGAGTAGACAACTGGGAAGCAGACTTTGTCAGCAGACACAACCTGCACCCGGGGGAGTGGGGCCTACACCCGGAGGTGTTCTGGTGGTTGATATCCACAAATCGATATGATGGCCTCTCGACTCAACAAGAAGCTCAAGCGGTATTGTTCCAGGTCGAGGGACCCACAAGCAGTGGCGGTAGACGCTCTGACATCTCCGTGGGTCTACCAGCTGGTGTACGTGTTTCCTCCACTTCCTCTGATCCCAAGAATTCTAAAAAGAATAAAAAGGGAAAAGGTTCAAGCAATCCTCATTGCTCCGGACTGGCCAAGAAGGGCCTGGTACGCGGACCTTCTGGAGATGCTCCTCTTCGTGAGGATCTTCTGCAACAGGGCCCGTTCGTCTATCAAGACTTGCTGCGGCTACGTTTAACGGCATGGAGGTTGAAAAGCTGATTCTAGCCATGAAAGGGATTCCTGACAAGGTCATCCCAACTATAATCCAAGCCAGGAAGGGGGTAACGTCTAAACATTACCACTGTATCTGGAGGAAATATGTATTTTTGTGTGAGAGCAGACAATATTCTGCGTTGGAATTTCATCTGGGACGTTTCTTGCTTTTTCTGCAGTCAGGAGTGGATGTGGACCTACATCTAGGCTCCATAAAAGTCCAGATTTCTGCCTGGTCTATTCTGCCTGAGGTCCAGACGTTCTTGAAAGGTGTTCTGCACATCCAACCTCCCTTTGTGCCTCCCACGGCACCTTGGGATCTTAATTTGGGCTGCAGTTCCTCCAATCGGACTGGTTTGAACAGTTACAGGAGGTAGACATAAAGTACCTTACGTGGAAGACCGTCACACTGTTAGCCTTGGTTTCAGCAAGACATGTGTCGTAGTTAGGGGCGTTGTCTCACAAGAGCTCCTACCTAATTTTCCATGAGGACAGCGCTGAACTCCGAACTCGTCTGCAATTTCTTCCTAAGGTGGTGTCTGCGTTTCACATCAACCAACCTATTGTGGTTCCGGTTGTTACGGACACCTCTGCTACTTCAAAGTCTTTGGATGTTGTGAGGGCTTTGAAGGTGTATGTAAAGAGAACAGCTAGTCACAGAAAATCGGACTCGCTGTTCGTTCTTTGATCCCAATAAAATTGGGTGTCCTGCTTCAAAGTAGTCTATTGCACGCTTAATGAAGCTCACCATTTGCCGGTTCCAAAATATGTACAGGCCCACTCTACTAGGTCGGTGGGTTCTTCTTGGGCGGCTGCCAGGGGTGTCTCAGCTTTACAGCTCTGCTAAGCAGCTACTTGGTCAGGTTCAAACACGTTTGCTAAGTTTTACAAGTTTGATACTTTGGCCTCTGAGGACCTTCAGTTTGGTCAATCAGCTCTGCAGGAACCTCAGCACTCTCCCACCCATTTTGAGAGCTTTGGTACTTCCCCATGGTACTAAATGGATTCCCAGTATCCTCTAAGACGTAAGAGAAAATAGGATTTTAATTACATACGGTAAATCCTTTTCTCTTAGTCCGTAGGGGATACTGGGCGCCTGCCCAGTGCTTCTTCATCCTACACTGTTATTTGGTTAAGTATTTTCGTTTGTTCAGCTGTAGCTGTTCATGTTTTAAGTTTGGTTAGCATGGCTTTCCTCTTGTTCTGTGTCTGCTTGTTTGTAATCTCACTACTTTCCTTATCTATCCTTCTCTCAAAGTATGTCCCTCTCCTTGGGCACGTTTCCTAGACTGAGTCTGGTAGGAGAGGCATAGAGGAAGGAGCCAGCGCACACTATCAAATTCTTAAAGTGCCCATGGCTCCTAGTGGACCTGTCTATACCCCATGGTACTAAATGGATTCCCAGTAGCCTCTACTGACTACGAGAAAAGGATTTTCCGTAGACAATTAAAATCCTATTTTTAAAGCTTCCCAAATAATATATAATTTATTTGTAATCACTAGAACATGCGCTGGAGGTGCAGCAGTGTAGACCAGGATGTCATTTGACACCTACACTTATTGTAGTAGATATTAACATACTCTCACAGTAGCGTCATTCTGGGGTTTGTGATCTCCATATGAAGGGGGTCATTCTGACCCGTTCACTCACTGGTTTTTATTGCAGCCGACTGAACGGGTACTCACTGCGCATGCGCCGATGCCGTAGTGCGCCGGTGCATGTCAAACGGCGAAGGTGTAGCTGGGCTGCGATCGCCTCTGCCTGATTGACAGGCAGAGGCGGTCGCTGGGCGGGAGGGAGCGGAACGGCGGCATTTAGCCGCCGTTTCGTGGGCGCGGTCCGGCCAACGCAGGCGTGGCCGGACCGTTCGGAGAGCAGCCAGCAGCGGACGGTCCCGGCCAGCACGCTAAAGCTGCGCTGGTCCGGAGCTACTCTTGAAGTGCAAAGGCATCGCCGCTGTGAGATGCCTTTGCACTTCTGCGGGGGAGGGGGGCGGCTTCACTGACATGCGGGGCACAGCTACGATCATCTCGCGGAATGAGGGCTGAAGACTCCAATCCTCCCCTCTTACAGCAAGACCACAACAAGGAAAACATTCTGCAGGGTGACTCATGGAGAGCTACAGTAACAGGGTTTACAGTAAGGGATGAAATGTTTCATAGGAACCTGTGTGTCCCTTTTTGTAATAGAAGCTGCTTTTTCACAACTCACTGTAAGCACGCTAATCCCTCAGCTGTCTATGTAGATTTCATAGAGAGGACAGCATGTGTATAGGACAGCCATTGCATTGACAGTCTAAGTGTGAATTGAAATAACAGAATGCTGTAATTTGATTGTCTTTATGCTTGTACTTTGTATGTGCATAGGATAACTATTTGATGAACAATTCTCAATCATTTATGGTACTTTATTGCCAGACTTATTGTGCTTAAATGTCACTTTGTTTCATTTTTCAAAGTGTTAAACTGGGTACACACTATATGATATATTGACCGATTTTGTGTCACTTGATGGATAGAAACAACCATCGTACAGTGTTTACCCCAAAACCCAATTTAAGTGCTGCACATCAGTTGGGATGATGCGACAGACAACATAAAACATATAACTATATACCACATTCTAATCCGGCGGATCGTGCAGGGTGTATGGTGATGCGATATATCAGTACATTGCATCGCCACATCTGCACATTGCTAAGGTGTGTACCCTTCTTACCCGTCTTCAGCAGCATTGTCGAGCTGAATTGGTTTTATAGTGAAATTCATCTCTGGTTGTTCAACCAGAATTGTTCGAATTGCTGGCACTGCCAGTTGTGAAAATGTGCAGTATGAATCAGAATGTATATTGTTTTATATATGTATTATTAGATTAGTAATTTGTACTTACAGTGCTAATTACAGTATTGTTGCTGCCGCTAGATTGCGCCCAATGGAGCAAATCAGTTGTAGCTCTATTTTGGTGCCCAAGATTCACTTTTTACAATCACGACCATTAGTTCAATTTGGGTTTATCTGCTTTACGCTGCTTTAACCGACACTAATGGGTGCGATAAACATCATCAATTGAATATCACACCTACGATCTCCTGTCACTTTAGATGATAGAGTGGCTAAATCAATTAAATTCCCCCCGTAATGTCAACATATTGAACAGGTTGACATTTTGTCTGTGTGAATATTGACATTACATAGCACTTGAATAGTCCAAATTAATGGGAGCCTTATAATTAATTCGCTGAAGTTCTTAGATTTCGCAATTTTGTTATTTTAATAAGTGTAAAATGTAGATGTACTGGGGGGAATTCAATTGTTTGTTGCATCGGCAGCGACTAGATGGCGCCCAACGGAGCAACTCAATTTTTGCTTTGTTTGAGCACAAACAGCTGCCAGCGCCAGCATGACAGCTTGCAGCCCCTGGTGGTGGCAAGCGGAAATGAGCAGAAAGTGATGCCACTTTTCAAGTCATGCCTAGCATTTTGACTGCGTTTAGCTGTTTTACACAGCTAAAAGTGGTCAGTTTGGGCGCACCCATAATTTGTGTTGAAATTTTTTTTATTTGTAATTTGTCTCAAAATGTTGTATTTTCACACATTATTGTAAAAAAATTACTCCATTGTTCCCTGACCCCACTGCAGCTCTGTTAAAACCTAATATTTAAAAAAGAACTCCATGGAGTACAGATGTCTGTGTCCTCTAGCCTCAGTGCACCATGCAGCGCGAGATGCCTGAGTGAGTCTCCAGGTCCTGTGCAACTCTGGAGACTGTGCTGATTAATTTGGGGTGGTATTCAGTATGCCGGCAGTTGGGATCCTGGTGCTCCGTATACCGGCGCCGGAATCCTGACACCCGGCATACCAACAACTATTCTCCCTCTTGGGGGTCCACGACCCCCCTGGATGGAGAACACCAGGCCCACAACGTGGCGAGCGCAGCGAGCCCTCAAGGGGCTCATTTGCGCTCTCTCCGCTGCCGGCGGTCGGGATCCCGGTGCCGGGATCCCGACCGCTGGCATAACATGCTACACCTATTAATTTGATATATGACACTTGTATAATGGGGATGCAGTTCTCATCCCAGCAGTTGAGGTGCCAGCGGTCTTGTAACCAATGCCAGAATCCCGACTCCACTCAAAATCCCAGTACTGGAACACCGACCTCCAACATCCCAAAGGTAAGTATCTGTGTCACTGTTTGGGTTAGAGCCCTAGGGGGTGGTGGCGATTTTGAGTCTGTATTTAGAGCAGAGCAGAACTTGTATTGGAAAAATGCTACATTGTAGCACTTCATGTAGAGTCATAGGCTTAAGGGCCCCATACACTACAGCGATATGTCTGATGGCTGAAGTCAGAGGCGATTTCCCTTCAACTCTCCCGGGAATTTCCCAGGAGTGGTTCCATACGATTCCATACAATTTGGTACATGTGTGCTTTTTTTTGCATGCGATTTATCATGCGGAGACATATCGCATGCAATTTATCACAATGCATTCACATTTACCATAAGATATATGTGATGGGCTGGATTAGGGTGCTAGGGAGGTGGGCCAAATAGGCATATAAATAGCAGCAGCCATTTTAGCCATGTGCACACTGCTGCTCTGTGATTAGTGAGGCTGGTTTATACCTTCTGAGCGTTCCACATTGCTAGTGTGCTTTGCTTTGTTTGGTTTTCTGAACAAAGTGCTCTTTATCCTGTTCTGTGATGGATTCCTACAGGTATCAACTTCTGTAAGCCTATGGCTATATGAAGCTGAAACCTGACAGGGATCTGAAACGGAAGAGGGTGAGGTCTGTTTGGAGCAAGGAGTGGCTGATGAAGAGGGGGACTCTCACTTACATGTCGCTCCTGACCGAGATTAGGGATAATAACCCTGAAGATTATCGCAATTACCTGCGAATGGATGACGCAACCTTCCAGGAGTTGCTTGGCCTTGTGACTCCCTACATCGAGAGGCAGGACACCAAGATGCGGAGGGCCATTCCTGCTGAGGAGAGGCAGACTGCTACTCTGAGGTTCCTGGCTACAGGGCGATTGTTGGAGGACCTGAAGTACGGGACCCTCATCTCCCCCCAGGCTTTGGGTCGGATAATCCCTGACACCTGCAAGGCCATTGTGAAGGTGCTGCAGGACCAGTATTTAAAGGTAAATAAAATACACACCACACCTGTTTAGTTACTTTTAAACTGTTTATAGAAATTTTTTTTTTTTTGTAAACAACTGTGCAAAAACTATGCAATGATTTACCAATATGGCACATATAAATATAAAACATGACATCACAATTTGGATATAATATATATGTAATAAAATAATTAAAATTATTAAATAACTGTTTATTTTACTTTGAATTCCCAATAAATATGGTGCGGTACTTTCACTCCTAAAATGGAGGGCTATATGGTGTTTTGGGCACAGATTTGATTGGGAGAATAAACAAATGCTGTAAAATGCAGAATGAATGGGCCCGGCCCCATTATTATGCACATACAGCATGCGTGTATCCTCCCCAAAAAATCTGCCCACAACACACCGTCTATACCACACTATATTTATTGGGAATTATAAGATGCCTACAAAATTTCAAACTGGGAAATGTCCTCCTCTGCCTCCAGCATAGCAGAATATATGGATGAGGAGCAGGTGGGTGGGGGGAGTAGGCTGTTGTTGGGTGGGCGGAATAGGCTGTGGTTGGGTGGGCGGAATGAGATGGGGTTAGGTGGGCAGAATAGGATGGGGTTGGGTGGGAGGAGCAGTGAAGGCAGTCAGGTGGCAGGTTGCGCATGACAGAGGCCAAGAATTCCCAAATCTTGTGTAGTGGTCGGGGGGCTGGGCAAGTCTTGCCTTGATCTCCTCAAAGATAAGGTCTTTGCCCTCCTAGCCGGTGTTTTTTTTTTTTTTTTTGGAGGGGGGGGGGGGGTTCTCTTCCGGAGGCGCGGCGGAGGAGCTGGTGCTGCAGAGGTATCAGGGGTAGCTGGTGCTTCAGGGGTCGTATCTTGGGTCTGGGATTCCTCGTTATCCAGGATGAGACTGAGGTCTGGGGTGGTGGGAATCTCCACACTTCCACTCTGTAGTAGATTTAAAAAACAAAAAAACAAAAAACCTTGTATAAATACATGTTTTGATTTTTTACTTCTATTTTTTTATAGCTGCCTGCAAGTACATCTGAATGGCAAGCCGTGGCAGAGGAGTTTGCCACCACCTGGCAATACCCTAACTGTGGGAAAGCGATAGATGGCAAACGCATGTAAATCAACCCTCCTGCAAACAGCGGTTCCCTTTATTTTAATTATAAAGGGTATTTCAGCATCGTGCTGATGTCAGTGGTGAATGCCAACTATGAATTAATCTTCATTGACGTTGGCAAAAACGGACATGCATCAGACGTTGGCTCGCTGAAGAATACCACCTTCACCACAAAGACCCTGAACTTGCCATCTAGGGAGCAAACCCAGCACGGCATCAATTTTGTTTTCGTGGCTGATGAGGCATTCGCACTCCACTAGAACATTATGAAGTCGTACCCCCCAAAGGCACCTGACAAGGGAGAAGCGCATCTACAATTATAGGCTATCCTGGGCACGCCGAATTGTAGATAACACTTTTGGCATCCTGTCTAGCCTCTTCCGCATATTCCTAGCTTCTATCAATTTGCAGCAAAACCACTATTATTTACGCAGCAAAACCACCCAGCATAGGACACTGCTCAGAGCAGCGCCAGGAGACCCAGATCCAGAACACCCAGAGGAGACACCATTTCCCTCTGTGGAACCACTTCCACTCCATTCTAGGGCGAGTCTATGGGCAAAACAGGTCAGGGACGAGTACCTGGCCTATTTTAACGGGGTGGGTGCAGTCAATTGGCAGGAGGACCACATTTAAGTGTACTGTGTTGGACTGATGATGGAACGTAAAACTTAAAAACTTATTCAAAAAGATGTACTTGCAGATGCAGAGAAAGATAGTTCGCCCTCTTCAGGCTCTGGTGTGGCAGTCCGAGGGAGGGAGGTGAAACCTGTCCGGGTAGCCTCTTGGTCCAGGACAAACTCCAGCATGGGGTAGTACCAGAGCGAGGTCTTGTAAACCTGGGAGGAACCTGCTCCAGATCTTTTGGACTGTTAAATTTTTTTGTGTTCTTTGAGGAACACCATATGTAGGTTCTGTATCTTTTTCTTTACCCAGTCCTTGTCAGCACCGGACACAAAGGGCCTGCTGTACTCCACTAGCTCCTCCAAGGCCGCATTCTGCCGCACTTTATCCGAATACCCCTTGGCTTTGATCTTCCACAAACATTCATGGACACAATACATTTCTAGTAGGCCGGTGATAAAGTCTATATCTTGATCTAGAAACATATCTATAATGGGAAAAAAAAGTGGTGCACAAACTGTTATCTATATTTCTCATACTCCTAGAGGATGCTGGGGACACCATTAGAACCATGGGGTATAGACTGGTTCTGCAGGAGACATGGGCACTTTAAGACTTTGAAAGGGGTGTGAACTGGCTCCTCCCTCTATGCCCCTCCTCCAGACTCCAGTTTTAAAATTGTGCCCAGTGAGACTGGACGCACTAAGGGGAGCTCTAAGGGGAGTTTCTCTGTAAAGACTTTTTGTTAGGTTTTTTATTTTCAGGGAGGCTGCTGGCAACAGTCTCCCTGCTTCGTGGGACTTAGAGGAGAGAAGTATGACCCACTTCCAGTGAGTTCAAGGGCTTTGCTTCTGGCTACAGGACACCATTAGCTCCTGAGGGTTTGATCGCTGGGTACGCCCAGATGCTCGCTCCCACAGCCTGCCGTCACCCTCTTTCAGAGTCAGAAGACAGGTGAGTAACCGAAGAAAAGAAGACTTCTCTTCAGTGACGGCATTTGCAGAGGTACCGTGCAACGGGCAGACGCTGCGCACCAAGCTTCCACTTACACAGCACTGCAGGGTATAGGGCGCGGGGGGGGGGGGGGGGGCGCCATGGGCAGCTGAAAACAATCCTCATAAGCGCACTGGCAAGAGGGGACATTAGTGCCGCGCCACTGTCCCAACCCCAGCCAGTATATTTATGTGTGATGAAAGCGCTATAGGTCTGAGGCATTGTCTTGGCAATTTCAGACCCTTTTTTTCAGCGCAGGGTTGTGAGCTGGCAAATCCCCTCTGTGTCTCTCTGACAGACTTTACTGTGGGTCTGTCCCCTATATGCCCAGTGTGTCTGTGGGTGTTTGGTGCACGAGTGTTGACATGTCTGAGGCTGAAGGCTCTTCCCAGGAGGAGGCTGTATTAGGGACGCAGACGGCTGCGGGGGTGACCCTGTCGGCACCGCCGACACCTGATTGGGTAAATGTGTTGAACGCCTTGAATGCTAATGTGGCTCTTATCAGTAAGAGGTTAGACAAGTCTGAGTCGTAGACCCAGGCATGGAAGAAATCTGTGTAAGATATGTTATTCCAAAGTCAGGTCCCATCAGGGTCACAAAAACGTACTTTGGCCCAATTGGCAGACACTGATACCGAAACGGACACTGATTCCAGTGTCGACTATAGCGATTCCAGGTTAGACCCCAAATTGGCAAAGACTATTCAGTACATGATTGTGGCGGTTAAAGATGTGTTACATATCACTGAGGACCCAGCTATCCCTGATAAAAGGGTCTGTATGTATAAAGAAAGGAAACCTGAGATAGTTTCCTCCCTCTCATGAACTGAACACGCTAAAAGTTTGGGAAGGTCCTGACAGAAAGTTTGAGATTCCCAAAAGAATTATGGCAGCTTATCCGTTTCCCTCGACGGATAGGGAAAAGTGGGAGTCACCCCCCACTGTGGACAAGGCCTTGTCTCGTTTGTCTAAAAAGGTGGCTCTCCCGTCACCTGACACGGCGGCCCTTAAGGGTCCTGCGTATCGTAAGCAAGAAACTACTTTGAAGTCCATTTATGTGACCACGGGTACACTACGACTTGTCATTGCATCTGCGTGGGTAAGTAGTGCTATCGAG
The DNA here is from genome assembly GCF_028390025.1 of Pseudophryne corroboree. Classification (NCBI taxonomy): domain Eukaryota; kingdom Metazoa; phylum Chordata; class Amphibia; order Anura; family Myobatrachidae; genus Pseudophryne; species Pseudophryne corroboree. The sequence continues at coordinate 616,421,106 of NC_086446.1, forward strand.
AAGTGGGCAGATAACTTGTCATCTGATATAGATACCCTAGATAGAGATAGCATCCTCTTGATGCTGGGTTATATCAGGGCGCTGCAGCATACCTTAAGGAAGCTGCGAGAGATATTGGTCTTTTGGGATCAAAGGCCAATGCCATGGCTGTCTCAGCTAGGCGTGCGTTGTGGATTCACCAATGGAATGCTGATGCTGACTCCAAGAAAAGTATGGAATCTCTACCATATAAAGGTAAGGCCTTATTTGGAGACTGCCTTGATGATTTGGTGTCTACGGCTACCGTGGGTAAGTCATCCTTTTTACCTTATGTTCCTCCACAACAAAAGAAAACGCACCATTATCAGATGCAGTCCTTTCGGCCCAATAAATTCAGAAAGGGCCGGGGTTCGTCCTTCCTTGCTACTAGAGGAAGGGTAAGAGGTAAACGTTCTCCAGCCTTGTCAGGCTCCCAGGAGCAGAAGTCCTCCCAGGCTCATTTGGTCTCCTATGCGGGAGTCCGCACTGGTGGGGGCCCATCTAAAACTATTCAGTCAGTTTTGGGTTCGTTCGAACCTAGACCCTTGGATTTTACAAATAGTATCCCAAGGGTTCAAGCTGGAGTTTCAAGACGTCCCCCCTTGCTGTTTTTTCAAATTGGCCTTACCAGCTTCTCTTGCCGACAGGGAGGTAGTTTGCGACGCAATACAAAAATTATGTTAAAATCAAGTTATCAAGGTTCCCCAGTCACAACAGGGAGAAGGTTTTTATTCGAGCCTGTTTGTGGTCCCGAAGCCAGACGGCTCGGTCAGACCAATCCTAAACCTGAAATCCCTGAATTTCTACCTAAAGAGATTCAAATTCAAGATGGAGTCTCTCCGAGCAGTGATCTCCAGTCTGGAGGAAGGGGTTTTTATGGTGTCGGTGGACATAAAAGATGCCTACTTACATGTTGCCATTTATCCTCCACATCAGGCTTACCTGAGATTTGCAATTCAGGATTGTCATTACCAATTTCAAACATTGCCGTTTGGTCTATCCACGGCTCCGAGGATTTTCACCAAAGTAATGGCGGAGATGATGCTTCTCCTTCGCAAGCAAGGAGTCACAATTATCCCATACTTGGACGATCTCCTGATAAAGGCGATATCCAGGGACCAGTTCCAAAACGTTGCACTCTCCATGACAGTTCTTCAACAACATGGTTGGCTCCTAAACTTGCCAAAATCACAGTTGATTCTGACGACGCGGTTGTCGTTCTTGGGAATGATATTGGACACAGAACTACAGAGAGTCTTTCTTCCTGTGGAAAAAGCTCTGGAACTTCAGAGTCTGGTCAAACAAATTCTGAAACCAGCAAGAGTGTCAATCTATCAATGCATTCGGTTGCTGGGAAAGATGGTTGCGGCCTACGAGGCCATTCAGTTTGGCAGGTTCCATGCCAGAGTGTTCCAGTGGGACCTGTTGGACAAGTGGTCCGGGTCCCATCTACACATGCACCAGAGGATAATCCTGTCTTCCAAGACCAGGGTATCACTCCTATGGTGGCTGCACAGCTCTCACCTCCTAGAGGGGCGCAGGTTCTGGATACAGGACTGGATCCTAGTGACCACGGATGCAAGCCTCCGAGGCTGGGGGGCAGTCACAATGGGAGAAAACTTCCAAGGAAGATTGTCAAGTCAGGAAACTTGTCTCCACATAAATGATCTGGAGCTAAGGGCCATTTACAACGGCTTTCTACAATCGGGACATCATCTTCGAGATCTGCCTGTACTGATCCAGTCGGACATTGTAACAGCGGTAGCGTACATAAACCGTCAGGGCGGAACGAAAAGCAGAGCGGTGATGGCAGAAGCCACAAGGATTTTCCGCTGGGCGGAAAAGTATACAAGCGCTCTGTCAGCAATCTTCATTCCAGGAGTGGACAACTGGGAAGCAGACTTCCTCAGCAGACACGATCTCCATCCAGGAGAGTGGTACCTCCACCAAGAAGTCTTCGCAGAGGTGACAGGTCGTTGGGGAATTCCTCAAGTAGACATGATGGCTTCTCGTCTCAACAAGAAGCTTCGGAGATATTGTTCCAGGTCAAGGGACCCTCAAGCGATTGCAGTGGATGCTCTTGTGACACTGTGGGTGTTTCAGTCGGTGTATGTATTCCCTCCACTTCCTCTCATTCCAAAAGTTCTAAAGATCATAAGAAGAGCAAAGATCAGAGCGATCCTCATTATTCCAGACTGGCCAAGGAGGGCTTGGTACCCAGATCTTCAGGAATTACTCATAGGAGATCCCTGGCCTCTTCCTCTGCGCGAGGACCTGTTACAACGGGGCCGTGCGTGTATCAGGACTTACCGCGGCTACGTTTGACGGCGTGGCAGTTGTACGCAAAATCCTAGCCCGTAAGGGTATTCCCAGTGAAGTCGTTCCCACACTTATTCAGGCTAGAAAAGAGGTAACGTCTATACACATTTCCACCATATTTGGAGAAAATATGTGTCGTCTTGTGAATCCAAGAAGGCTCCTACGGAAGAGTTTCGCCTAGGACGGTTTCTCCATTTTCTACAAGCAGGTGTAGATGCGGGCCTAAAATTGGGCTCAATCAAGGTTCAGATTTCAGCCTTATTGATTTTCTTTCAGAAACAATTAGCCTCCCTTCCAGAAGTTCAGACCTTCGTGAAAGGCGTGTTGCACATCCAACCTCCATTTGTGCCTCCAGTGGCACCATGGGATCTTAATGTAGTGTTGCAATTCCTTCAATCACATTGGTTTGAACCTTTACGGAATGTGGAGTTGAAATTCCTCACTTGGAAAGTGGTCATCCTGTTGGTCTTGGCATCTGCAAGGTGGGTGTCTGAGTTGGCGGCCTTGTCTCACAAGAGCCCTTATTTGATCTTCCATGAAGATAGAGCTGAATTGAGGACACGTCAGCAATTTTTACCGAAGGTGGTTTCCTCTTTTCACATGTACCAACCTATCGTGGTACCTGTGGCTACTGACGCCTTCGTTGAGTCAAAATCTCTGGCTGTGGTCAGAGCTTTGAAGATTTATGTCGCCAGAACAGTTCAGATTAGGAAAACAGAAGCTCTGATTGTCCTGTATGCTCCCAACAAGGTTGGGTGTCCTGCTTCTAAGCAGACCATTGCGCGCTGGATCTGTAACACGATTCAGCAGGCCCATTCCACGGCTGGATTGCCATTACCGGAATCAGTGAAGGCCCATTCCACTAGGAAGGTGGGCTCATCCTGGGCGGCTGCCCGGGGGGGTCTCGACATTGCAACTTTGCCGAGCAGCTACTTGGTCGGGGTCAAACACTTTTGCAAAGTTCTACAAGTTTGACACCTTGGCCAATGAATACCTTAAGTTCGGTCAATCGGTGTTGCAGAGTCGTCCGCACTCTCCCGCCCGTTCTAGAGCTTTGGTATAACCCCATGGTTCTAATGGTGTCCCCAGCATCCTCTAGGACGTATGAGAAAATAGGATTTTAATACCTACCGGTAAATCCTTTTCTCTAGAAGGATGCTGGGCGCCCGTCCTGGTGCGTATTGTATCTGCAGTTAATAGTTATGGTTACACATATGTTGTGTTACGTTTCTTGTCAGCCAGGTGCTGCAATTGTTCATGCCGTTGGCTTGTGTTCTGTTGAATGTTGAATGTTCTGCGGCATGGTTAAGGTGTGAGCTGGTATGAATTTCACCTTAGTTTAATAATAAATCCTTTCCTCGAAATGTCCGTCTCCCTGGGCACAGTTCCTATAACTGGAGTCTGGAGGAGGGGCATAGAGGGAGGAGCCAGTTCACACTCCTTTCAAAGTCTTAAAGTGCTCACGTCTCCTGCGGATCCCGTCTATACCCCATGATTCTAATGGTGTCCCCAGCATCCTCTACGGACTAAGAGAAAAGGATTTACCGGTAGTTATTAAAATCCTATTTTTGTGTTTAAAAATGGTTTTACTTAATGGTTATATGATTAAATGGTTATATGGTTAAATTTGGTTAAGATATGGTTTTAAAATTTTAATTTTTTTTTTTTTTCATTTTCAAAATGGTTTTACTTAAGTTTAAAATATACTTTCAGAATGTTTTGATATATGGTTCAATTTGGATAATATATGGTTTTAAAATAGTTATTTTTTGAAAATAGTTTCCTCATTACCCAAACATCAGTGGTGCAGCATTGGGATACAGTGACGGGGAAAACACATGGCCATTTGGTAGTTAAAATAAGTTTGGGGACAGAGAAACACAAGGTGCAGCATTGGGGTACACTGGTGGGGAAAACACATGGCCATTAGGGTTTTTTTTAAATGACTTTGGGCCCACAGAAATGAATAAAATGTGAACAATAGAATACATTGGTGGTCAGTATGATTACGTTGGTGGACAGTGTGCTTGGTGGACAGTGATATTGGTGGTCAGTGTGGATTAAATACATACTTGGGCAATGTGAAATCCAATCAAATCTGATATATCAAGCTCTCCTCCTGCTGCGTCGTTGCTGCTGATGGGAGTGTCCTGAGAATGCCAGTCAAACTTCCTACGATATATTGCATGCGATATATTGCAGGCACAAAAATCCACACATTTTTCCATACAATTCCATGCAATTACGATATATCACGAGTGCAGCACTTGCGACCTAGGGGATCTGACACGACACTCATGGGAACGCTTATCGAATCGGATGGAAAACGCATATGATGTGACACTTTACATAAGATATATCGGACCGAAAAGGTAGAAATCGCAGGAAATCGGCCATTACCGTTCTAGTGTGTGGGGCCCTTTAAGCTTGGTACACACCTAAAGATTTATCTGTACAATCTGTCCGGTCAGAAAAAAAATCTGGTAATGGATGGGAGCAAATGACAATCAACCATTTGAGAGCTTAAAGGCTGCCGCCCTCCAGGTGAAGGTGCCGCTTAATAAAATATTAAAAAATAAAAATGTTAATGTTTTCATTGTATGAACAAAAATTTGAACAAACACATGTTTATTTAATGATCAATATCGTTTTACAAAAAGAATGAATACAGAAATGTATTTTCTCTGACGTCCTAGTGGATGCTGGGAACTCCGAAAGAACCATGGGGAATAGCGGCTCCGCAGGAGACTGGGCACAACTAAAGAAAGCTTTTAGGTCACCTGGTGTGCACTGGCTCCTCCCACTATGTCCCTCCTCCAAGCCTCAGTTAGATTTTGTGCCCGGTCGAGGTTGGATGCACACTAGGGGCTCTCCTGAGCTTCTATAAAGAAAGTATATAATTAGGTTTTTTATTTTACAGTGAGACCTGCTGGCAACAGGCTCACTGCAGCGAGGGACTAAGGGGAGAAGAAGCGAACCTACCTGCTTGCAGCTAGCTTGGGCTTCTTAGGCTACTGGACACCATTAGCTCCAGAGGGATCGACCGCATGGAACTGGCCTTGGTGTTCGGTCCCGGAGCCGCACCGCCGTCCCCCTTACAGAGCCAGAAGCAAAAAGAGGTCCGGAAAATCGTCGGCAGAAGACATCAGTCTTCACCAAGGTAGCGCACAGCACTGCAGCTGTGCGCCATTGCTCCTCATACACACTTCACACTCCGGTCACTGAGGGTGCAGGGCGCTAGGGGGGGGGGCGCCCTGAGCAGCAATAAAAACACCTTGGCTGGCAAAAATACCACAATATATAGCCCCAGAGGCTATATATGTGATAATTACCCCTGCCAGAATCCATAAAAAAGCGGGAGAAAAGTCCGTGAAAAAGGGGCGGAGCTATCTCCTTCAGCACACTGGCGCCATTTCTCCCTCACAGCTCCGCTGGAAGGAAGCTCCCTGGCTCTCCCCTGCAGTCTACACTACAGAAAAGGGTAAAAAAGAGAGGGGGGGCACTAAATTTAGGCGCAGTATATATAACAGCAGCTATAGGGGACATAATTCAGTTAGTCCCTGCATTATATAGCGCTCTGGTGTGTGCTGGCATACTCTCACTCTGTCTCCCCAAAGGGCTTTTGTGGGTCCTGTCCTCTGTTAGAGCATTCCCTGTGTGTGTGCGGTGTGTCGGTACGGCTGTGTCGACATGTTTGATGAGGATAATGATGTGGAGGCGGAGCAGATGCCTATAGAAGGGATGTCACCCCCTGCGGGGCAGACACCTGAGTGGATGGACTTATGGAAGCAATTGCGTGCACGTGTCGACTCCTTACACAAAAAATTTGACAACATGCCAAATGCGGGACAGCCGGCTTCTCAGCTCGTGCCTGTCCAGGCGTCTCAAAGGCCATCGGGGGCTCTAAAACGCCCGCTACCTCAGATGGCAGACGCGGATGTCGACACGGATACTGACACCAGTGTCGACGACGATGAGTCTAGTCTAATGTCCACTAAGGCCATTCGTTGCATGATTGAAGCAATGAAAGAGGTGTTACACATTTCTGATATAAACCTAGGTACCACTAAAAAGGGTATTATGTTTGGGGAGAAAAAACTACCTGTAGTTTTTCCCCCATCAGAAGAATTAAATGAAGTGTGTGAAGAAGCGTGGGCTTTCCCTGATAAAAGATTGGTAATCTGTAAGAAGTTACTAATGGCGTTCCCTTTCCCGCCAGAGGATAGGTCACGTTGGGAGACACCCCCTAGGGTGGATAAAGCGCTCACACGTTTGTCAAAAAAGGTGGCACTACCGTCTCCGGATACGGCCGCCCTCAAGGAACCTGCTGATAGAAAGCAGGAGGCGATCCTGAAGTCTGTATATACACACTCAGGCATTATACTTAGACCAGCTATTGCGTCAGCATGGATGTGCAGTGCTGCCGCTGCGTGGTCAGATTCCCTGTCAGAAAATATTGACACCCTAGACAGGGACACTATTCTGCTAACCATAGAGCATATAAAAGACTCAGTCTTATACATGAGAGATGCACAGAGGGAGATCTGCCGGCTGGCATCTAAAATAAGTGCATTGTCCATTTCTGCTAGGAGAGGCTTATGGACTCGCCAGTGGACAGGGGATGCAGATTCAAAAAGGCACATGGAAGTTTTGCCTTATAAGGGTGAGGAGTTATTTGGGGATGGTCTCTCGGACCTAGTTTCCACAGCAACTGCTGGGAAGTCAGCATTATTACCCCATGTTCCCTCACAGCCTAAAAAGGCGCCGTTTTATCAGGTACAGTCCTTTCGGACTCAGAAAAACAGGCGTGGAAAAGGCGGGTCCTTTCTGTCCAGAGGTAGGGGAAAAAGGCTGCAACAAACAGCAGGTTCCCAGGAGCAAAAGTCCTCCCCCGCTTCTTCCAAGTCCGCCGCATGACGGTGGGGCTCCACAGGCGGAGCCAGGTACGGTGGGGGGCCGCCTCAAAAATTTCAGCGATCAGTGGGCTCGCTCACAGGTGGATCCCTGGATCCTGCAAATAGTATCTCAAGGGTACAAACTGGAATTCGAGGCGTCTCCACCCCACCGGTTCCTAAAATCTGCCTTGCCGATTACTCCTTCAGACAGGGAGGCGGTGCTAGCGGCAATTCACAAGCTGTATTCCCAGCAGGTGATAATCAAGGTGCCCCTACTTCAACAAGGACGGGGTTACTATTCCACACTGTTTGTGGTACCGAAACTGGACGGTTCGGTGAGACCCATTTTAAATTTGAAATCCTTGAACACATACATAAAAAAATTCAAGTTCAAGATGGAATCGCTCAGGGCGGTTATTGCAAGCCTGGACGAGGGGGATTACATGGTATCCCTGGACATCAAGGATGCTTACCTGCATGTCCCCATTTACTATCCTCACCAGCAGTACCTCAGATTTGTGGTACAGGATTGCCATTACCAATTCCAGACGCTGCCGTTTGGACTCTCCACGGCACCGAGGGTGTTTACCAAGGTAATGGCGGAAATGATGATACTCCTTCGAAGAAAGGGAGTTTTAATTATCCCGTACTTGGACGATCTCCTAATAAAGGCGAGGTCCAAGGAGCAGTTGTTGGTGGGAGTAGCACTATCTCAGGAGGTGCTACACCAGCACGGTTGGATTCTGAATATTCCAAAATCACAGCTGGTTCCGACGACACGTCTACTGTTCCTGGGTATGATTCTGGATACAGTCCAGAAAAAAGTGTTTCTCCCGGTGGAGAAAGCCAAGGAGCTGTCATCTCTAGTCAGAGACCTCCTGAAACCAAAACAGGTATCGGTGCATCACTGCACGCGGGTCCTGGGAAAGATGGTGGCTTCTTACGAAGCAATTCCTTTCGGCAGGTTCCATGCCAGAATTTTTCAGTGGGACCTGTTGGACCAATTGTCCGGATCGCATCTACAGATGCATCGCCTAATAACCCTGTCTCCAAGAACCAGGGTGTCTGCTGTGGTGGCTGCAGAGTGCTCATCTTCTAGAGGGCCGCAGATTCGGCATACAGGACTGGGTCCTGGTGACCACGGATGCCACAGGGAAGAAACTTCCAAGGACTATGGTCGAGTCAGGAGACTTCCCTACACATAAATATTCTGGAACTAAGGGCCATTTACAATGCCCTAAGTCAGGCAAAATCCCTGCTTCTACACCAGCCGGTACTGATCCAGTCAGACAACATCACGGCAGTCACCCATGTAAATCGACAGGGCGGCACAAGAAGCAGAATGGCAATGGCAGAAGCCACAAGGATTCTCCGATGGGCGGAAAATCACGTACTAGCACCGTCAGCGGTGTTCATTCCGGGAGTGGACAACTGGGAAGCAGACTTTCTCAGCAGGCACGACCTCCACCCGGGAGAGTGGGGACTTCATCCAGAAGTCTTCACGCTGATTGTAAATCGATGGGAACGGCCACAGGTGGACATGATGGCGTCCCGCCTAAACAAAAAACTAGAGAGATATTGCGCCAGGTCAAGGGACCCTCAGGCGATAGCTGTGGACGCTCTAGTGACACCGTGGGTGTACCAGTCAGTTTATGTGTTCCCTCCTCTGCCTCTCATACCAAGGGTACTGAGAATAATAAGAAAACGAGGAGTAAGAACAATACTCGTGGTTCCGGATTGGCCAAGACGAGCGTGGTACCCGGAACTTCAAGAGATGATCTCAGAGGACCCATGGCCTCTGCCGCTCAGACAGGACTTACCGCGGCTGCGTTTGACGGCATGGCGGTTGAACGCCGGATCCTGAAGGAAAAGGGCATTCCGGAGGAAGTCATTCCTACGCTGATTAAAGCCAGGAAAGATGTAACTGCAAAGCATTATCACCGCATATGGCGGAAATATGTTGCTTGGTGTGAGGCCAAAAAGGCCCCAACAGAGGAATTTCAACTAGGTCGGTTTCTGCATTTCCTACAAGCAGGAGTGACTATGGGCCTGAAATTAGGCTCCATTAAGGTACAGATCTCGGCTCTGTCGATTTTCTTCCAGAAAGAACTAGCTTCACTACCTGAAGTTCAGACGTTTGTGAAAGGAGTGCTGCGTATTCAACCCCCGTTTGTGCCTCCAGTGGCACCTTGGGATCTCAACGTGGTGTTGAGTTTCTTAAAATCACATTGGTTTGAGCCACTTAAAACCGTGGATCTAAAATATCTCACGTGGAAAGTGGTCATGTTATTGGCCTTGGCTTCAGCCAGGCGTGTGTCAGAATTGGCAGCTTTGTCATGTAAAAGCCCTTATCTGATTTTCCATATGGATAGGGCGGAATTGAGGACTCGTCCCCAGTTTCTCCCTAAGGTGGTATCAGCTTTTCACTTGAACCAACCTATTGTGGTGCCTGCGGCTACTAGGGACTTGGAGAATTCCAAGTTACTGGACGTAGTCAGGGCCTTGAAAATTTATGTTTCCAGGACGGCTAGAGTCAGGAAAACTGACTCGCTATTTATCCTGTATGCACCCAACAAACTGGGTGCTCCTGCTTCTAAGCAGACTATTGCTCGCTGGATTTGTAGCACAATTCAGCTGGCGCATTCTGCGGATGGACTGCCGCATCCTAAATCGGTGAAAGCCCATTCCACAAGGAAGGTGGGCTCATCTTGGGCGGCTGCCCGAGGGGTCTCGGCTTTACAACTTTGCCGAGCTGCTACTTGGTCAGGGGCAAACACGTTTGCAAAATTCTACAAATTTGATACCCTGGCTGAGGAGGACCTTGAGTTCTCTCATTCGGTGCTGCAGAGTCATCCGCACTCTCCCGCCCGTTTGGGAGCTTTGGTATAATCCCCATGGTCCTTTCGGAGTTCCCAGCATCCACTAGGACGTCAGAGAAAATAAGATTTTACTCACCGGTAAATCTATTTCTCGTAGTCCGTAGTGGATGCTGGGTGCCCATCCCAAGTGCGGATTGTCTGCAATACTTGTACATAGTTATTGTTAACTAAAGGGTTATTGTTGAGCCATCTGTTGAGAGGCTCAGTTGTTTTCATACTGTTAAACTGGGTATAGTATCACGAGTTATACGGTGTGATTGGTGTGGCTGGTAGGAGTCTTACCCGGGATTCAAAATCCTTCCTTATTATGCCAGCTCGTCCGGGCACAGTGTCCTAACTGAGGCTTGGAGGAGGGTCTTAGTGGGAGGAGCCAGTGCACACCAGGTGACCTAAAAGTTTTTTTTAGTTGTGCCCAGTCTCCTGCGGAGCCGCTATTCCCCATGGTCCTTTCGGAATTCCCAGCATCCACTACGGACTACGAGAAATAGATTTACCGGTGAGTAAAATCTTATTTTTTGATTGTTATTTACATTTTAATAAAAAGATGTATACACCCAAATGTTAAAAAACACATCTATGAGGTACAGATAAGGTCATTCTCGATTTATATCCGTATAAAAACAAAAAACCCCAAAATTGAATAAATTGTCAAATGAGAGCATTTAACAGGGATATATATTCCATGTATCCATTTCCATTCGATCCTTATCGGCAAGGGATCTTTTTCCTGTGTTGAAGCTGCCCAAAGAGAGTAGTGTTGAACAAAAAACAAATTGCATTAAATAAAACAATTGACTTCAAGGCTGGTTAATTTGTTACATTTATAACTGTGTAATGTCACAATAAGAGCGCATTAAGGAACTATATATATATAGATATATAGAGAGAGAGATATAACATGCAGTGCAGGGGCGGCACTCCTCCCACATAGTTGAGTTGCTTCTGTGCCCTTTGGAGACAAACTAACAGAAATTCAACGGCTCAAATCAGGGTCACTCAAGAGACGTCCATGCATAGAAAAAAGTGTGTGTTTCACATCAGAAACCAACGTTTCGGTTACTCACCTTGACAAAGGGGCTAGTAAGCTCCGAAACGTTGGTTTCTTATGTGAAATACACACTTTTAGCTAATCTTGGATATCTCTGAGTGCCGCTGATTTGTGCCTTTGGATATATATATATATATATATATATATATATATATAATATTTCAGATATAAGTACTTAACCAACCTACTGTATTTCCAGTCAGGAGAGTTTAAGTCACTGACCGCAGGTAATTGTATTGCCTTGGGCTAACAAATTAGCCCCGATCCGGTGCATTCCTCACCCCGATGCCAGCACTTATCAGGGAACCTGCATTAAGTGGCCTCCCGGAGTTGCAATAACACATGGGATCGGGAGCTTATCACAGATCCCATGTGTTATCGCACAATTGCGGGTCTATTTTCGACCAATCAAAACAGCCTCTAATTGGAAACCGTGATAACCTTGGTCAAATATCGCGATACCCGTCCATTTTTAAACCAAAAATGGATCACCTTGAATTGGATACTGCCCACAGATTAATTATAAATGTAATTTTAAAGAAATATTTAGTCAAGATGGCTACAACATGACAAATTAAATTTTAATTGAATTACTATATATAAATCCCTATTTAGACCACATATTGGATACAGTTTTGGCACTGCACTGTAAAAAGTATGTAGAACTAAAAAGCATCCAAATGCTATAAACATCATTGCTGATGCCGGGCTGGTATCGTCTATGCTGGTAATTGGGCTAACCAAATTGGAACTGGTATTGCTGAGTTCGGTAGTACTACAGAGCAGATAAATAGCTGGGCTAGGACTAGTAATGCTGGGAACAAGACTGGTGGAGTATAGTGGAGTCTCAGAACACTTGAAGACTCCGTGTATATAGTGCTTATGCTGTAGTAGGAAACTGAGGAAATGAACACACAATATATGTGCTTGCTGCAGGAGAATGCTGGCGATATCATCAGAACAAGATATTAGCAGCTAAGGACCGAGATGATGATGTCAAGTTAAATGATCATTTAGTAGTAGGCTGGAACGTACACATGAAGCAGATAGATAACTTGCTTGTAGGAATATCAGAGATTAACTGCACACAGTAATCCAGTAAATCTGTAAGAAAATGCAGTGTTACAGAGAGTAGAATACAACTGGTTAATAGCAGATAGGAACAGAACTCAGCACTTGAAAACAGCAGGCAGGAGCACACTGGTGAAAGATTAGGTGACACTCACGGGTCTTAGCACAATCAAGAAAGAAAGTCACAGCAGCACTAAGATGCAAACATATACCAAGTCAGTAGAACAGTATATTCCAGCAGAGCTGAGAACCCTGGAGAGTCTTCTAATCGGTGAGGTGCAGTTGGAGGCAGTATTGAGCTTGAGACACAGGTAATAACTGTAGCTTGAAACTCCGAGGCTTTGCTTAGTCGATGAATGGGAATTGCAGGAATAATCTGTAGCTTTTGAAAATTTAGCTGCACTGATACTTGCAGAAGGGAAACCCATAAATACTGAAACTCTGTAAACACATTAGGAACTGCAGACTTACTGCTAAACAGGAGCCAGAAATTCAGGGATGTAACCTATTGAACCGTGTGCTGGTGAACAGAAGGGGTTTAAATGGGAGCTGCCAGAGTAAGCTGAGCTAAGGAATTAATAATAATAATAATAATAATAATAATATTCAATTTTATTTATAAGGCGCCACAAGTGTTTTGCAGCGCCTTACAAAGGACAGTACAGGGAGACTAAACTTAGCATTACAGTAAATAAATAACAGATAAAGAGTACAGGTAGCAAAGAGCACCACACATTCTCAAGACATACTCTAATACAGCTAAGATGTAAGTAGTGAGGGAGTGATCATCGTACTACAAGGGGCTGCTGGCCATAGATGGAGATGAGCCTTTACCAGCAGGAGAAAAAGCGGTAAGGATGATCACTGAGTAGGGGAGAGCTGTGAGTGAAATGTGTAGAGAAAAGGGCTTAGATAACGAGGAAAGAGGGCCCTGCTCTGAAGAGCTAACAATCTAGTGGGAAGGGTCGACAGACAGATGACATGAGGTGCAAGCAAGCGGGAGTTGGCCTGATGGCAGTATGTAAGCAAAGCTGAAATGTTCAAGGCATGAGGCAGGGGGATGGAGGAGCAGCCTCAGGACTAGGTTTTTAGTGTCCATTTGAAGCTTTGCAAGATCGGGGAGAGTCTAATGGAGTGGGGGAGTGCGTTCCACTGAAGGGGTGTGCAGCACGGGCATAGTCTTGAACTCGCGCATGGGAGGCAGTGACCAGGGCGGTGGAGAGGTGACTGTCATTGGCCGACCGTAGGGGGCAGGAGGGAGTGTGAAGGGAGAGGAGGTTGGAGATGTCATGAGCAGTGGAATTAGAGATGGCCTTGTATGTGAGGGTGAGGAGTTTGAAGAGTATTCTATAAGGGAATGGGAGGCAGTGCAGTTTTTGTCGAAGAGGAGTGGAAGATGTGGAGCGGTAGGAGAGGAAGATAAGCCTAGCTGCGGAGTTCAGGACAGATTGGAGGGGAGAAAGATGGGAGCAAGCGAGGCCAGTGAGGAGAACGTTGCAGTAGTCGAGTTGTGAGATGACCAGTGAGTGGATGATAAGTTTAGTTGCACTCCGGGAGAGAAATGGCCTGATGCGAGCAGTGTAGCATAGCTGGAACCGACAGGATTGTGCCAGAGCTTGGATGTGGGGTGCAAAGGAGAGGGAGGAGTCAAGAGTGATGCCCAAGCAGCGGAGTTGCTTAACAGGAATCATTCTGACTGGAGGAGATGTGGTCAGCTGATCAGATCCAACATGGGTTAGCTCCACCATACAAGTATAACTAGAAAACCTGACCTGCAGGACAAATAAGTTATGAGTCACTTAGTGAAATGGGTTTGTAAATCCAGTTTGTGACACCACCTGTACAGTATGGTGCTTGATACACTCCTAGCTACTCAGAAACTGCAAGAAAATATTTAGTAGCAGTTCTGCTAATCTTTCGTTCGCTATTCTGCTAAGCTAAGATACACTCCCAGAGGGCGGTGGCCTAGCGTTTGCAATGCTGCTAAAAGCAGCTAGCGAGCGAACAACTCGGAATGAGGGCCATAATCTTTAGTTAGTCTACCTCTAAGCTTCTACCTTGCCCTGTGTAAAGGACTATGGTCGTGCCTCCGGTTGTGACAAAAGCTGTTCCCCACATCCTGCCCACTGCCTAATAACCAAAGCCTGGAAGCAAAAGAGAATCCCCCATGCGTTTCTTCCCTGAAATCCTTTAGCTAGTATATTGCATATATGGAACAGATAACCTCATTTATATGACACAATAGAATCGTATCACCAGATCTTTGTCTATATTTGTAATCATGTCTCACCTCCCCTCATAATATTATCATACTGTACTCCCCACAACGTAGGTCACCCTTCCCACTCTCACACCCGTCACATCCTTGACCTCTGCCCCTGACTGTACAAATGCACTGTTCTTTGTAATTCCTTATGTGATTATATGGCACGCATATCTTTTTATGTGTATCTGTAATCTATGCTTTCCTGATGAGAAGTAAAAAAATAAATAAATGAAAATTGTGCAGATGTGTAAAAGGCATGAAAAGCTGAACGCCTTCTATTAAAACACACCACCTTTGTTTTACAGTCTGTACAATGCACCTCTCCTTGTTGGTTGAGAAAGTGACTTGTAGCTGGGAGAAACATCTTGCAGTGGGACTTCAGCACAAAGTCTTTAGAGTAACCTAGTCTAGACTTTTGACTGAAAATTAATGAAGTACTTGTTTAAGCCCAGGCATCTTGTTTTCTGTTCAAGAGCTCTGTAGTAGAACTGGCCATGCTGAAAATAATGACACCTACATTTACAGTATGTGGCTAAAGCTTTAGTATATAAAGCTAATTTGTAAAGATGCTGAATTTATGGCCGCTACTTTTATTAGTTTCTTACCTTTATTCAGGCTGTCAGATATGATTAAGATTAAGCAGTACACAAATACTAGAGTTTTGTCTAGAAATGCATAGCACAAGAGCATGATTCATGTCAGTGAGTACTAGTAAAAATATATCTTTTTTTTTTTTTTTTTTTATAAAGCTCTTGCACTAGACCTCCAAAACAAACTGTTGCTGGTGACCTAGATATTGGCATAGACATACAAATACAAAGTTGTGTCATGAGCAGTGGTTTGGATTACTGCATCTTCAGTATGTGATCAGAGCCACCAACTACAGCTTTACAGACTTCTGCAGTTGTTACTACACACAAAACTGAACAAACCACAGATCATTTACTGAAAGCTGAATAGATTGGCATCAATATGGAAGCTTGGAAACAGCATTACACTGAAATGATGCTGTGTGGAAAGAAATGGTTATTTGATAAAATGTGTTATGATAGCAATTAGTCACAGTTTTACTGATGGAAATTACCTTTTCCTAGTCCAAAACGGAAATAACTGTCCCGAGTGATCCTACAGCAGAATGAGACAGATTCGCTTTCCCTCCATGTGTTGTTTTTGGCAGCCAGTGTTTTGGTCAGAGAAGCCTCTTCCTTTTTCCTCTAGGCAATGCTCTGTGTCTGGATTTAAATGTGGTGCAGATGCATAGGTGTTTGCAGTATTCACTGTGTTTTATAGTTTACATTTTGCCCACAGTGGTTCTGTTAATATTATAATATCCACACATTCATATTTATAAGTGTTCTGCATACTGCAGAAAATAATGTAAACTTTATATTCCATTTGCAAATGCAGCCGTTTTTATGGCATGCTGTATATATTCTGCTAGTGATTTTAAAAGCTTGATTTTCCTGTTGAAAAGTCTGATGCACACCAAAATATTTTATAATTCTCTTTTAGTTTCAAATAATTTAGTCAATTTCTACATTTTATAAATCTTTTCTTTTGCTGATTTGTATGTTCTTCTGTGGTTTTTACGATCTTATCTTTATGATGTGGGATTTCACTATGGGCCCATGTTATATGAAGCAGGGTGACTCATCTACACGAGGTGGTAGACACATACTATAACATTCACAAAGCACTAAAGGCCCCTACACATTTGGCGATCCGCTGCTGAGCTGCCCGACGGTGGATACGGTCGACTCGGCGGCGGGGGGGCAGAGATGGGGGGAGTGAAGTTTCTTCACTCCGCCCGTCACCCGGCTCCATAGCAGTGCATGCTAATATGAACGAGATTGTCCATATTGGCTTGCATGCATAAGCGACTGGGCACCAACGATGAACGAGCGCGGGGCCGTGCATCGTTCATCGTTGGTTCTTACACACTAAACGATATGAACGCGTTCTCATTCATTAATGAAGGAGAACGTTCATATAATTTATTAAAATCTATTAGTGTGTAGGGCCCTTAAGTTGTTGCACTTTATGGGCGGAATTCAAGCGTTTCCCCCCTCCCACACCTGTTCATGCCCGCCGGCAGCTATTTAGTTATTTCTTCTGATGGGCACAATATCATAATTTCCGTTCACTACCCCCGGGGGTGGCGAGCTGAAAAGCGCAAAACGTGAACTGTTTGGGTGCCCAAACAGGACTTTTTGAAATTACGCCCATTAATTTAGTCAGGTTTTGCCGCTTTACATGGTTAAACTCGACTGCTATGGGCGGGGATTAACTGAATATGGCCCTGCAATCTCCCGTCACTTTAGATGGAAGATTGGGCACTATATAACAATTGAATTCCAACCTTAATGTTTCTATGTTTGTTTTGGTGTAACAGGTTGGTTACAAATATCACACTGGGGCAGATGTATTAAGCCTGGAGAAGTGATAAAGAAGTGATAAGTGGAAGGTGATAAAGCACCAGCCAATCATTACAGGTTTGAAAATGACAGGAGCTGGTGTGTTATCACTTCTATATCATTTATCCAGACTTAATATATCTGCCCCACTGTGCAGTAATGTTTGTTTTCTCTATGTTTACTGATGTAAGTTTTTTTTGTTTTGTTTATAACTGGCTGTTTTTTTGTTTTTTGTTTGGTGTTCTTTTAAAGAGAAAATGCTAGGATAGGTTGTACTAAAATTTGTATTTTGAATTTGGTTTCCCGACTTTGCAAGACCGTGAAATGATATTTGTAATAATAATGAAGGAAAAGTTGACCAAAAGCTGCAACCTCAAAAAAAAGCTTAAAATTTTTTAAAAACTTTTCATCTTGAGTAGATAGCCATCAGGTAATACTTTTTATGGGTGGTAGTCATGTGACCGCCGATCGGCTGACCGACAGTCACATGACCCCCTCCGTGAGCCCGACGGCTCACTATCCCGATGGTCGGCATGCCGACCAACAGGGACTATTTCCACTCGTGGGTGTCCACGACACCCATAGAGTGGGAATAGAACCCGTGGCGACCGCAGGTCGCCACCGAGCCCGCAGCGTGGCAAGCGCAGCGAGCCCGCAAGGGGCTTGCTGCACTCGCCCCTCCCCGCCTGGATCCCGGCGTCAGTAAGGTGACCGGCGGTCAGGAGACCGGCGGTCACCCGTACTACACCCACTTTTTATAGCGGTTTCAAATAATGGTTGAGATAATAATGACATAACTACTGAACTTGTACACTTATGTGAATGTTTAATCTATTCTAGTTGCATCTTATGATTTATTAATATTTTTTTAAAATAATGCCAGCATGTTCTGTTATTGGAATCAAATGGTAAGAGGGTCCTGACCACAAGCTTACAATCTGTAGGGAAGTAGGCATTGGGGTCAGTTCAGTTTGCCGACTGTTGAATAGCATCGGGAGTTAGCTCCCGGCGCTATTCAATACAGTGCCATAGACACTTAATTGTCAGGAATTCCTCTCGCACCCCCGGGGGGTGAGAGAAGAAATCCGACAAAAGTGCTGGCGCGCGGCTGATTCTGTCGGGAATCAGCATCGCGCCGGGCAGTTAAGTCGGAGAATGCCCGTTCTCCCAACAAATCAACCTATTAAGTCCGGGAGAACGGGTATTCACCGACTTAACATGAGCAGAATTGAATAGCGACGGGAGCTATTTCCCAGCGCTATTCAACTGTCGGCAAATATTGATACACAAGGACAAGTGCTACATATTGCGTGGTCCAGCCAGATAGCAGTGTTTCCTGCTGGACTGTATGATTCAGTCACACAGAAATGTTAGCCTTGGGTCAGAGGGATGCATGAGTATAAAATTAAATATGTACAGTAAGTTATGTGTAGAGGGAAGGCTATTAGTAAAATATCTTATGGAGGTTATGTGGATGATTATGGACTATGATAAGTTTGCCAGCAGAGGTGAATTTTTTGGCAATGTTTGGAGGCTAGAAGATAGTCTGGTCACTTTGTGCTCATTTCAGCTCGCCACCCTGGGTGTGTAAGTTGAAATGCAGACACTGGCAGCCATCGTGCCTGAACGGAGCTACAATTGAATCGCTCTGGTTGTTCACCATCTAGTGGCTACCAATGGAAAAACAATTGAATTCCGGCCAAAGTATATTATAGAGTTAAATACATTCTCTCCTTGGTATAAGTTTCATTTTGGGATGTCTTTGGGAACAGGAGTAAAATGGGTGCCTGTTGTGTGTGTGTGTGTGTGTGTGTGTGTGTATATGTATGTATGTATGTATATATATATATATATATATATATATATATATATATATACAATATAAAGCGCTACAAGTCTGTCATATATGTATTTATTATTGTCCAGACTATATGTTTTTTAGCGCTGGTTTGGTGTGCTGAAAAATCCTCTGTGTCCCATAAGCTGGTGTGTCTGAGGGTACTTGGTACATGTGTGTCAACATGTCGATGGCTGAATGTTTTTTCCCAGGAGAAAACTATATTTGGGACAAGGACATGTGTGGGTGGCCCTGTCGGCACCACCAATAACTGACTGGGTAAAAAATAAAAATAAATAAAAATATTTGCATATCAGAGTAAGGTTGCATAAAATTGTATCCAAGACACAGACTTAGAAATATCTATGGCAGATGTGATGTTCATAGCTATTTTTTCCCTCAGACCCCTCGGGGTCGCAAAATTTTATTTTGCCCAGTTGCTACTCCCTGATACCGACACGGATACTGATTCCTGTGTCGACCAGATTGTTTCCTGATTAGATCCAATATTGTGCAGTACAATTAAGGACGTATTAACGTCACGGAGAACCCTGCTGTTCCTGACAGAGGGTCTGTATATGTATGTGGATTAATATATGTTTATATGTATATAGTATGTATGTATAGATATATACGGATAGCTAATCTCATGTACTGAGCGCTCTGTTTGAGAAAGAATCCTGGTGGCTTCTGATGGTTATTTGTTCCCGCCGCGGACAGAATAAAGTGTGAGTCACCCCCTGCTCTGCATGGGACCATGTCACAAATCCAGTGGATCGTATACAGGAAGCTACGCTATATTCTAGCTATGTAACCACGGGTACCTTACTTAGACCTGCCATGGCAGGCGCATGGGTGAGTAGTAGTATTCAAAAATGATAGGATACCTTGTCGTCCAATATAGATACCCTGGAGGGAGATGAGATACTCCTTACGTTGGGTCATATCAAGGACGCTGCAGCATGCTTAAGTGAAACTGCAGGGGAAATTGGACTCTTGGATTCACAGGCCATTTCTATAGCAGTCTCGGCTAGGCGGTCGTTGTGCATTCACCAGTGGAATGCTGATGCTGACTCCAAGAAGAAATGGAGCCTCTTCCTTATGAAGGTGAAGCCTTTTTTGGTGATAGCCTAGTTGATTTAATCTCAGCAACGGCCGCAGGTAAATCAACCTTCTGGCCCTATGGTCAATCACAACGAATGAAGACGCATCATTATCGGATGCCGTCATTTCGACCCAATGGATGCACAACAAGTTAGATTCCCTTTTCTTTGCAGGTTTAGGAAAGGGAAGAGGGAAGAGGTCCACAGCCTCTTCCAGATCACAGGTGCAGAAATCATCCTCTGCATCTGCCGAATCCACCGCATGCCGCTGGGGCTCTCTTGCGGGAGGCCGCACCGGTGGGGGCGCGTCTAAAACAAAATAAAAAATAAATTAATCTTCAGTCAGTTGTGGATTTATTCGTAAAACTGGCAGTTTTCGAGACGTTTCCCCTCAACGATTTTTCAAATCGGCCTTACCAGTTCTCCGAAGAACAGGGAGGTAGTATGCGATGCAATACAAAAATTGTGTCTGAATCATGTCATTGTCCGGGTTCCCCCCGTCATACCAGGGTGAAGCCATTAATCAAGCCTCTTTCAGGGGGATCTGTTGGATAATTGGTCCGGATCCCACCTACACATGCACCGAAGGATTACCCTGTCTTCTGAGACCAGAATCTCAATCTTGTGGTGGCTACACAGCTCTCACTTCCTAGAGGGGCGCAGGTTCGAGATCCAGGACTGGATCCTGGTAACCACGGATGCAAGCCTCCGAGGCTGAGGTGCAGTCGCACGGCGGTCAATCTTCCAAGGAAGATGGTCTAGTCAAGTCATGAAACTTGTCTCCACATAAACGTTCTGGAGTTAGGGGCCATTTACAACGGCCTTCTGCAAGCGGAACATCTTCTTCGCGATCTGCCCATATTGATCCAGTTGGACGATGTAACAGCAGTAGCGTACATAAACCGCCAGGGTGAAACAAAAAGCAGAGCAGCGCTGGCAGAAGCCACAAAGGTTCTCCGCTGGGCGGAAAAACATAAAAGCGCTCTGTCAGCGATCTTCATTCCAGGAATGGACAACTGGGAAGCAGACTTCCTCAGCAGGCACGATCTCCATCCAGGAGAGTGGGGCCTCCATCAAGAGGTCTTCACGGAAGTGACAAGTCATTGGGGTGTTTCCTCAAATAGACATGATGGCATCTCGTCTAGACAAGAAGCTTCAGAGATATTGTTCCAGGTCGATGGACCCTCAAGCAATAGCAGTGGATGCACTGGTGACACCGTGGGTGTTTCAGTCGGTATATATATTCCCTCCACTTCCTCTCATTCCAAAAGTTCTATAGATCATAAGAAGAACAAAGATTCAAGTGATCCTCATTGTCCCAGACTGGCCAAGGAGGGCTTGGTATACAGATCTTCAGGAATCACTCGTAGCAGATCCCTGGCCTCTTCCTCTCCGCGAAGACCTGTTACAGCAAGGGTCGTGAGTGTATCAAAACTTACAGCGGATACGTTTGACGGCATGGCGGTTGAACGCCAGATCCTAGCCCTAAAGGGTATTCCCAGTGAAGTCATTTCCACACTTACTCAGGCCAGGAAAGGAGCAACGTCTAAACCATGGGTCTTCAACCTGTGGCCCTCCAGCTGCTGTGGAACTACACATCCCAGCATGCCCTGCCTCAGTTTTAGCAGTTATTAATAGCAAAACTGTGACAATGCATGCTGGGATGTGTAGTTCCACAGCAGCTGGAGGGCCACAGGTTGAAGACCCATGCTCTAAACATTACCACCGTATTGGAGAAAATATGTTTTCTTAGTGGGAATCCAAGAAGGCTCCTACGGAGGAATTTCAGCTAGCACGTTTTCTCCATTTTCTACGGGCAGGTGTGGATGCGGGCCTAAGTTTGGGCTCAATTAAGGTACAGTTTCAGCCTTTATCGGTTTTCTTTCAAAAGCAATTGGCCTCCCTTCCAGAAGTTCAGACTTTCATAAAGGGTGTGTTGCACATCCAACCTCCATTTGTGCCCCCAGTGGCACCATGGGTTCTTAATGTGGTGTGGTAGTTCCTTCAATCATATTGGTTTGAACCTTTACGAAAGGTGAAATTAAAATTCCTCGTTTGGAAAGTGGTCATCCAGTTGGCCTTGGTATCCGCGAGCCTGGTGTCTGAGTTAGCGGTCTTGTCTCACAAGAGCCTTATTTGTTTTTCCATGAATTTAGAGCAGAGTTGAGAACTCGTTCACGATTTCTGCCGAAAGTGGTTTCATTTTTCCACATGAACCTACCTATTGTGGAGCCAGTGGCTACTGACGCCTTATTTGAATCGAAATTTCTGAATGTGGTCAGAGCTTTGAAAAGTTTCTGTCGCCAGAACGTCTCAGATTAGGAAAACAGAGGCTCTGTTTGTCCTGTATACTCCCATCAATATTAGATGTCCTCCTTCCAAGCAGACCATTGCACGCTGGATCTGTAATACGGTTCAGCAGGCTCATTCCACGGCTGGATTGCCGTTACTGAAATCGGTGAAGGCCCATTCTACTAGAAAGGTGGGCACGTCCTGGGTGGCTGCCCGGGGGAGGGGGGGGGGTCTCGGCGTTACAACGTTGCCAAGCAGCTACTTGGTTGGGTTCGAACATTTTGGCTAAGTTTGATACCTTGGCCGATGATGACCTCAAGTTTGGTCATTCAGTACTGCAGAGTCATTCGCACTCTCCCGCCCATTCTAGAGCTTTGGTATAACCCCATGGTTCTGAATGTGACCCCGGCATCCTCTAGGACGTATGAGAAAATAGGATTTTAATACCTACCGGTAAATCCTTTTCTCTTGTTCCGAAGAGAATGCTGGGCGCCCATCCCAGTGCGTGCTGTATCTGCAGTTATTACTTGTGGTTACACACATATGGTGTTACGGTTCTTGTCAGCATGTTGCTGAAATCGTTCATGCCGTTGGCTTGTATTCTGTTGAATGCCATGTTCTGCGGCATGGTTGAGGTGTGAGCTGGTAAGATGCTCACCGTGGTTTAACAATAAATCCTTTCCTTGAAATGTCCATCTCCCTGGGCACAGTTCCTATAACTGGAGTCTGGAGGAGGGGCATAGAGGGAGGAGCCAGTTCACACCCTTTGAAAGTCTTAAAGTGCCCATGTCTCCTGTGGATCCCGTCTATACCCCATGCTTCTGAATGTGACCCCAGCATCCTCTACGGACTAAGAGAAAAGGATTTACCGGTAGGTATTAAAATCCTATTTTCTGTACCATAGAATGATATATAATATTACAATTCTGAGCAAAAACTTACAAGTCAGTGCTTTTTCTGTGTTTTGGGTGTCCACAACTGGTAGTGTGTAGGTTTGTCCAGTGCAGTCCGAGGATAAACCTTAGGGAGATCGTGTTCTCTTGGAATGTTCAAGATGTCTGGCTGATGAGTGTACACGTGATGGTGATGGACGATTGGGATGTAGAAAGCTGATTAAAACCTCCGGTGATGTTGCATGAAAATTCATGACATAACCTAACCACCAAGCATCATTACAGACGCAAGTTGCAAAACCCTTTATTTCTTCCAAACACAATGTTTCATATGGAGTATTTGTTCCCTGTGTGAGAAATTTTGGAGCGACCCGTCATTTCCCATCCAACTATATCATCATTATTATTATTATTATTATTATTATTAGGAAAAAAGCACACACATTGTTCTCCCCAGGAATAAAACACACACACATTGTTCCCCACAGAAAACACAAAAAATATATATATTGGACCCCAGAGTGAAAATATGATATTGATATGATATATTGGTTCCCACATGAAAATAATAAAACCCATTAACTGCCTCAGCCCCCCAGATAAAACTGACCTGACCTGTCGATAGTAGAATGGAAAGAAAAGTAATGGCTGCAGCAAGTTGTGTGGCATGTGACGATGCAGGATGAGCTGTATGTGGTTGGAGAGGGGCCTCATTTTTGGTAGTATCCATGTTGCTGATGGGAGTACTTCCTTTGGTGCTAATGATGGAAGTGATGATGATGGGAGTACCACCTCTTTGGCCTCCTCACAGCAAATCTGCACGGAAAACAGCAGAGCAGGTAGAAGTAGCACAGCTGGAGGTCCATCTACAGTGTTGAAAGGTACATCCTGGTGGGGCCTCTTCACATTGGCCCTGCTGTGGTCACTCTAGAGTGGTCACTCTAGAGCAGTCTCCAGGGCAGGGCTGCATGAAGGTGTATATCTCCAGTTGGCTATTGTGGGGCAGCCAGGCAGAGGTGGAGGGAAAGGGGCGACATGAAGTGGAGTGCTGGCAGTGGCACCGGGTGGTTTCTTAGGACTGCAGCCACAAGTTGAGAGCAGTATAGCAGTAATGCTGTTCTGTATGCTCTGCTATGTGAGAGACTGCTGGCCTCCAGGGATGCTTTGTGTCCCCTATGATCTGGCGTCCTCATTCGGACATTCTGATGGAGTGGCCCTCAAGCTCGCCCTGCTAGCAAGTGCATTCAAAATATATTGTGGGGGTAAAAGTCTGTTTATGGGAAGTCCAGAAATTAGATTATTGCACAATCAATGTGGGAGTGTGTGAATTCAAGTTTTTGCAGTGCATGGAGCGATATATGGGCGCATTCCGGATAGGTTTCTTGGCTGTATCTAACAGGATGTGTAAACCAATTAAATGTGGTGAACAAAGGACAGGCCAGAGTCAACTTTGGCTATGAGCTTGAGGGGTAGGGTTGATTGCTGTGTTATCAACAGTGATAGAGATGTTAGGTAGGTACAGTAACTACTATTTGCTGGTGGAAATATGATAAATTCTGTCTTGAAACGATTAAGATTGAGGCAGTGAGATAAAATGGCAGAAAGACAGAACACTGTACAACACATGGGGCGGGTTGTAATTAGAGATGAGCGGGTTTGGTTCGTCGAGATCCGAACCCCCCCCCCCCCCCCGAACTTCACGTGGTTTACACGGGCTCCGAGGCAGCCTCGGTTCTTCCCGCCTTACACGCAAAACCCGAACGGGGGAAAACGTCATCATCCCGCTGTCGGATTCTAGCGAGATTCGGATTCCATATAAAGAGCTGTGCGTAGCCGCCATTTTCACTTGTGCATTGTCGAGATAGCGAGAGGACGTGGCTACGTTCTCTGCCTGAATAGACCAATATCAGCTAAATATCAGCTCAGTATCAGTGCTGCATTGTGGCGACCAGTATATAGTAGTACAGTACAGTAGTCCATTGCTGTTTTTTGCTGCTCCGTGTCCGTTCTATTATCCTGAACAGTGCTCAGTATCTGTGCTCATTATTATCATTGCTGCATTGTGGTGACCACTGACCAGTATATAGTAGTACAGTACAGTAGTCCAGTGCTGTTCTCTCTGCCCAGTGTCAGTTCTATTATCCTGAACAGTGCTCAGTATCTGTGCTCATTTATTATCATTGCTGCATTGTGGTGACCACTGACCAGTATATACTATAGTAGTACAGTACAGTAGTCCAGTGCTGTTCTCGCTGCCCAGTGTCAGTTCTATTATCCTGAACAGTGCTCAGTATCTGTGCTCATTATTATCATTGCTGCATTGTGGTGACCACTGACCAGTATATAGTAGTACAGTACAGTAGTCCATTGCTGTTTTTTGCTGCTCCGTGTCCGTTCTATTATCCTGAACAGTGCTCAGTATCTGTGCTCATTATTATCATTGCTGCATTGTGGTGACCACTGACCAGTATATAGTAGTACAGTACAGTAGTCCAGTGCTGTTCTCGCTGCCCAGTGTCAGTTCTATTATCCTGAACAGTGCTCAGTATCTGTGCTCATTATTATCATTGCTGCATTGTGGTGACCAATGACCAGTATATAGTAGTACAGTGCTGTTCTCACTGCCCAGTGTCAGTTCTATTATCCTGAACAGTGCTCAATATCTGTGCTCATTATTATCATTCCTGCATTGTGGTGACCAGTATATGGTAGTACAGTACAGTAGTCCATTGCTGTATTTTGCTGCTCCGTGTCAGTTCTATTATCCTGAACAGTGCTCAATATATGTGCTCATTATTATCATTGCTGCATTGTGGTGACCACTGACCAGTATATAGTAGTACAGTATAGTAGTCCAATGCTGTTCTCGCTGCCCAGTGTCCGTTCTATTATCCTGAACAGTGCTCATTATCTGTGCTCAGTATCAGTGCTGCATTGTAGTGACTAAAAGTCCTGTGTCTTGTGCTGCATCTTGCTGCTGTAGGGTGCTGTGGTAGTGTCCTGTCACTGTGCAGAGGTCATCATCATTCCAGTCACAGTGGTATCTATCTAGTGGTATCTAATTCCAGACATTACTGCCGTCTAATTCCAGATATATTACTGGCATATAATTCCATACATTAAAAAATGGAGAACAAAAATGTGGAGGGTAAAATAGGGAAAGATCAAGATCCACTTCCACCTAGTGCTGAAGCTGCTGTCACTAGTCATGGCAGAGACGATAAAATGCCATCAATGTCGTCTGCCAAGGCCGATGCCCAATGTCATAGTAGAGAGCATGTAAAATCCAAAAAACAAAAGTTCAGTAAAATGACCCAAAAATCTAAATTAAAAGCGTCTGAGGCGAAGCATAAACTTTCCAATATGCCATTTACGACACGCAGTGGCAAGGAACGGCTGAGGCACTGGACTATGTTCATGGCTAGTGGTTCAGCTTCACATGAGGATGGAAGCACTCATCCTCCCGCTAGAAAAATTAAAAGAGTTAACTGTGTGTTCTTCTAAATCACAAATCCCCAAGGAGAGTCCAATTGTGTCGGTTGCGATGCCTGACCTTCCCAACACTTGACGGGAAGAAGTGGCTCCTTCCACCATTTGCACGCCCCCTGCAAGTGCTGGATGGAGCACCCACAGTCCAGTTCCTGATAGTCAAATTGAAGATGTCACTGTTGAAGTACACCAGGATGAGGATATGGGTGTTGCTGGCACTGAGGAGGAAATTGACAAGGAGGATTCTGATGGTGAGGTGGTTTGTTTAAGTCAGGCACCCGGGGAGACACCTGTTGTCTGTGGGATGAATAAGGCCATTGACATGCTTGGTCAAAATACAAAAAAATCACCTCTTCGGTGTGGAATTATTTCAACAGAAATACGGACAACTGGTGTCAAGCTGTGTGTTGATTTGTCAAGCTTTAATAAGTAGGGGTAAGGACGTTAACCACCTAGGAACATCCTCCCTTATACGTCACCTGGAGCGCATTCATCAGAAGTCATTGACAAGTTCAAAAACTTTGGGTGACAGCGGAAGCAGTCCACTGACAACTAAATCCCTTCTTCCTTTTGTACCCAAGCTCCTGCAAACCACCCCACCAACTCCCTCAGTGTCAATTTTCTCCTTAGACCGGAACGCCAATAGTCCTGCAGGCCATGTCACTGGCAAGTCTGACGAGTCCTCTCCTAAGTGGGATTCCTCCGATGGATCTTTGAGTGTAACGCCTACTGCTGCTGGCGCTGCTGTTGTTGCTGCTGGGAGTCGATCGTCATCCCAGAGGGGAAGTCGGAAGACCACTTGTACTACTTCCAGTAAGCAATTGACTGTCCAATAGTCCTTTGCGAGGAAGATGAAATATCACAGCAGTCATCCTGTTGCAAAGCGGATAACTCAGGCCTTGACAACTATGTTGGTGTTAGACGTGCATCCGGTATCCGCCGTTAGTTCACAGGGACTTAGAGAATTGCTTGAGGTAGTGTGTCCCCGGTACCAAATACCATCTAGGTTCCACTTTTCTAGGCAGGCGATACCGAGAATGTACACAGACGTCAGAAAAAGAGTCACCAGTGTCCTAAAAAATTCAGTCGTACCCACTGTCCACTTAACCACGGACATGTGGACAAGTGGAGCAGGGCAGACTAAGGACTATATGACTGTGACAGCCCACTGGGTAGATGTATTGCCTCCCGCAGCAACAACAGCAGCGGCGGCACCAGTAGCAGCATCTCGCAAACGCCAACTCGTTCCTAGGCAGGCTACGCTTTGTATCACCGCTTTCCATAAGAGGCACACAGCTGACAACCTCTTACGGAAACTGAGGAACATCATCGCAGAATTGCTTACCCCAATTGGACTCTCCTGGGGATTTGTGACATCGGACAACGCCACCAATATTGTGCGTGCATTACATGTGGGCAAATTCCAGCACGTCCCATGTTTTGCACATACATTGAATTTGGTGGCGCAGAATTTTTTTTAAAAACGACGGGCGTGCAAGAGATGCTGTCGGTGGCCCGAAGAATTGTGGGCCACTTTCGGCATTCAGCCACTGCGTGCCGAAGACTGGAGCACCAGCAAACACTCCTGAACATGCCCTGCCATCAGCTGAAGCAAGAGGTGGTAACGAGGTGGAATTCAACCCTCTATATGCTTCAGAGGATGGAGGAGCAGCAAAAGGCCATTCAAGCCTATACATCTACATTGAAGATAAGAGAAAAGACAAAAAACCTTTTTTGGGAGCACTCTTGATTATTGAATAGGTGTGATGTAGATAGAGATATAAGTAATTAAAACTTAACCTTTAATTGATCCTTTTATAAAAGAAATTTTTATATATATATATATATATATATATATATATAATATATGAAAAATATATATATGAGAATTGGCAATCAAATGATGCTGTTAATAAAAGGATCTTGTTGACCTTTTTAGCAAATGTAGTACAAGATCATTATGTAGGTGAAAATATGTAGGTATACCTTGGATAACTACATCAGTTATGGTAAGGGACAAAAAAGTGCAAGCAAATGATGATCAAGTCTGGAGATGGTGTCTGACTGTGAAAAAATGATTGGAAAGAGAGAGAGAAAAAAGGAGAGAAAGAAAGAAATGAAGAAAGGATAGGGATGATAATCTCCTTGGGAAATGGCCCACTGCACCTGGTATTCTCAGGAGGTTGCCCTTCCTAGTACTGACCAGGCCATGCCTGCTTCGCTTCCGAGATCGGACAAGATCGGGCGTATTCAGGGTAGTATGGCCGTGGGCCGTTTGTTGAAGGAGAAGAAATTACCACTTCTGCTGTCTGTACTTTACATAAATCAAAACTGTTGATAGTTCGAAATTGTATTTCCAGATGAGAGAGTGTGTAAAGAATAGAAATTTGAATTTGAAGCGAGCGTTTGGAGAGAGACAGGAATGTGGATACTAAATATGATTTTTGGTGATAATTAAGGGATCCTGTTACCTGTCTTCTCACTATATGTATAGACTGGTAGTACTCAAATAGATACGGCTCACCAGGAGCTGAATGCTTACTTAATATTAACAATAAAGTGACAGTGCAGAAATAGATGAATGAAAAAAATGTATAATTAAATAATACATAAAGATTGTGCCCAAGACTTAAAAGATAAATAATTAATAATTAATAAACAATTAATGAAAGTACCGAGATGACAGTCCTTGTAGGAGCCAAGCTGACGGAGCTATAATAGTTTGAGACAATGCCCGTTGAATTTGCATTGATTAATTAATAAATATACAATTAATTGATTACTCTGAGAAAAAATGAAAAATAAAATAAAAAAGGGGAGAATGGAGAAACCCAATTAGAGCAATGCAGAGTTGAGATGAATCAGCTGATTAGTGCATAATGAGTTCATTGGATAAAAAAATTTTTGAGGTAAGTTCATAGCAAACAAACAAAAAAACAACAAAAAAACACATTGAGCTCAAGGCTGGCTCCAAAAATAACTGAAATCTTAATGATATGTAGAGGTAAAAGTTTGACTTTGATTAATTTGATTTGTTTGACAGAGTAGGTTCATGAATTAAGAGAGACACACTTTTGAGCTCAAGGCTGGCTCCAAAGCATTACTATGGTCCCTATAGTAATAGATAAATGGATATCTGGTAGTTATCCTTAGTATATGCGGAGAATTCTTAAATAATAATGAGATTATGCCTTGTGGCAAAAGTGTACTGCAAGTACTGATAGCCCCAATGCTGTATTGATGTAAATTACATTTGCAGGTGCATGCAGTGCCACTTAGGACTAAGGCGAGGGGGAGAGGAGTATGCAGGTCCTTAGGCATGTAATGTTCAATTGCCCTGGTGGTCTAGTGTACTTTACCCCCACCACTAGGTTAGTGGTGTCTATTTAGGCATCCCCTGGAGTTCTCCGCTGTGAGTAATGAAAGCCGCGGCCGCCCGCTTCCGGATCGGGCGGTAGCGCGGTGACGTCACTGAATGACGTGTTTCCCCGACGTACGTTTCACCTTACGAGGCTTGGTCACGAGAGCATCTCGTGACCAAGCCTCGTAAGGTGAAACGTACGTCGGGGAAACACGTCATTCAGTGACGTCATCGCGCTACCGCCCGATCCGGAAGCGGGCGGCCGCGGCTTTCATTACTCACAGCGGAGAACTCCAGGGGATGCCTAAATAGACACCACTAACCTAGTGGTGGGGGTAAAGTACACTAGACCACCAGGGCAATTGAACATTACATGCCTAAGGACCTGCATACTCCTCTCCCCCTCGCCTTAGTCCTAAGTGGCACTGCATGCACCTGCAAATGTAATTTACATCAATACAGCATTGGGGCTATCAGTACTTGCAGTACACTTTTGCCACAAGGCATAATCTCATTATTATTTAAGAATTCTCCGCATATACTAAGGATAACTACCAGATATCCATTTATCTATTACTATAGGGACCATAGTAATGCTTTGGAGCCAGCCTTGAGCTCAAAAGTGTGTCTCTCTTAATTCATGAACCTACTCTGTCAAACAAATCAAATTAATCAAAGTCAAACTTTTACCTCTACATATCATTAAGATTTCAGTTATTTTTGGAGCCAGCCTTGAGCTCAATGTGTTTTTTTGTTGTTTTTTTGTTTGTTTGCTATGAACTTACCTCAAAATTTTTTTTATCCAATGAACTCATTATGCACTAATCAGCTGATTCATCTCAACTCTGCATTGCTCTAATTGGGTTTCTCCATTCTCCCCCTTTTTTTATTTTATTTTTCATTTTTTCTCAGAGTAATCAATTAATTGTATATTTATTAATTAATCAATGCAAATTCAACGGGCATTGTCTCAAACTATTATAGCTCCGTCAGCTTGGCTCCTACAAGGACTGTCATCTCGGTACTTTAATTAATTGTTTATTAATTATTAATTATTTATCTTTTAAGTCTTGGGCACAATCTTTATGTATTATTTAATTATACATTTTTTTCATTTTTTTCATTCATCTATTTCTGCACTGTCACTTTATTGTTAATATTAAGTAAGCATTCAGCTCCTGGTGAGCCGTATCTATTTGAGTACTACCAGTCTATACATATAGTGAGAAGACAGGTAACAGGATCCCTTAATTATCACCAAAAATCATATTTAGTATCCACATTCCTGTCTCTCTCCAAACGCTCGCTTCAAATTCAAATTTCTATTCTTTACACACTCTCTCATCTGGAAATACAATTTCGAACTATCAACAGTTTTGATTTATGTAAAGTACAGACAGCAGAAGTGGTGATTTCTTCTCCTTCAACAAACGGCCCACGGCCATACTACCCTGAA
Organism: Pseudophryne corroboree; assembly: GCF_028390025.1. Lineage (NCBI taxonomy): Eukaryota > Metazoa > Chordata > Amphibia > Anura > Myobatrachidae > Pseudophryne > Pseudophryne corroboree. The sequence continues at coordinate 616,452,447 of NC_086446.1, forward strand.
TACGCCCGATCTTGTCCGATCTCGGAAGCTAAGCAGGCATGGCCTGGTCAGTACTAGGAAGGGCAACCTCCTGAGAATACCAGGTGCAGTGGGCCATTTCCCAAGGAGATTATCATCCCTATCCTTTCTTCATTTCTTTCTTTCTCTCCTTTTTTCTCTCTCTCTTTCTTTCCAATCATTTTTTCACAGTCAGACACCATCTCCAGACTTGATCATCATTTGCTTGCACTTTTTCGTCCCTTACCATAACTGATGTAGTTATCCAAGGTATACCTACATATTTTCACCTACATAATGATCTTGTACTACATTTGCTAAAAAGGTCAACAAGATCCTTTTTTCTCTATCGTCCTAGTGGATGCTGGGGTTCCTGAAAGGACCATGGGGAATAGCGGCTCCGCAGGAGACAGGGCACAAAAAGTAAAGCTTTTCCAGATCAGGTGGTGTGCACTGGCTCCTCCCCCTATGACCCTCCTCCAGACTCCAGTTAGATTTTTGTGCCCGGCCGAGAAGGGTGCAATCTAGGTGGCTCTCCTAAAGAGCTGCTTAGAAAAAGTTTAGCTTAGGTTTTTTATTTTACAGTGAGTCCTGCTGGCAACAGGATCACTGCAACGAGGGAGTGAGGGGAGAAGAAGTGAACTCTCCTGCGTGCAGGATGGATTGGCTTCTTGGCTACTGGACATCAGCTCCAGAGGGACGATCACAGGTACAGCCTGGATGGTCACCGGAGCCGCGCCGCCGGCCCCCTTGCAGATGCTTAAGTCAGAAGAGGTCCAGAATCGGCGGCTGAAGACTCCTGCAGTCTTCTAAAGGTAGCGCACAGCACTGCAGCTGTGCGCCATTTTCCTCTCAGCACACTTCACACGCAGTCACTGAGGGTGCAGGGCGCTGGGGGGGGGCGCCCTGGGAGGCAAATGTAACCTATATAAAGGCTAAAAATACCTCACATATAGCCCCCAGAGGCTATATGGAGATATTTAACCCCTGCCTGGATTCACTAAATAGCGGGAGACGAGCCCGCCAAAAAAGGGGCGGGGCCTATCTCCTCAGCACACGGCGCCATGTCCTCTCACAGCTCCGCTGGTCAGGACGGCTCCCAGGTCTCTCCCCTGCACTGCACTACAGAAACAGGGTAAAACAGAGAGGGGGGGCAAATTTATGGCGATATTTTGATATATATAAAGCAGCTATAAGGGAGCACTTATTATAAGGCTATCCCTGTTATATATAGCGCTTTTGGTGTGTGCTGGCAAACTCTCCCTCTGTCTCCCCAAAGGGCTAGTGGGTCCTGTCTTCGTTAGGAGCATTCCCTGTGTGTCTGCTGTGTGTCGGTACGTGTGTGTCGACATGTATGAGGACGATATTGATGTGGAGGCGGAGCAATTGCCAAATATGAGGATGTCACCCCCTAGGGAGTCGACACCAGAATGGATGCCTTTATTTATGGAACTACGGGATAGTGTCAACACGCTAAAGCAGTCGTTTGACGACATGAGACGGCCGGACAATCAATTAGTGCCTGTCCAGGCGACTCAAACACCGTCAGGGGCTGTGAAACGCCCTTTGCCTCAGTCGGTCGACACAGACCCAGACACAGGCACTGACTCCAGTGGTGACGGTGACGAATCAACCGTATTTTCCAGTAGGGCCACACGTTATATGATTTTGGCAATGAAGGAGGCGTTACATTTAGCTGATACTACAGGTACCACTAAACAGGGTATTATGTGGGGTGTGAAAAAAACTACCTATAGTTTTTCCTGAATCAGAAGAATTAATTGACGTGTGTAATGAAGCGTGGGTTGCCCCTGATAAAAAGCTGATAATTTCAAAGAAATTATTGGCATTATACCCTTTCCCGCCAGAGGTTAGGGAGCGCTGGGAAACACCTCCTAGGGTGGACAAGGCGCTAACACGCTTATCTAAACAAGTGGCGTTACCCTCTCCTGAGACGGCCGCACTTAAAGATCCATCAGATAGGAGGATGGAAAATATCCAAAAAAGTATATACACACATGCAGGTGTTATACTACGACCAGCTATAGCGACTGCCTGGATGTGCAGTGCTGGGGTAGTTTGGTCAGAGTCCCTGATTGAAAATATTGATACCCTGGACAGGGACAATATTTTACTGTCGTTAGAACAAATAAAGGATGCATTTCTTTATATGCGTGATGCACAGAGGGATATCTGCACACTGGCATCACGGGTAAGTGCTATGTCCATTTCGGCCAGAAGAGCTTTATGGACGCGACAGTGGACAGGCGATGCGGATTCAAAACGGCATATGGAAGTTTTGCCGTATAAAGGGGAGGAGTTATTTGGAGTCGGTCTATCAGATTTGGTGGCCACGGCTACAGCCGGGAAATCCACCTTTCTACCTCAAGTCACTCCCCAACAGAAAACACCGACTTTTCAACCGCAGCCCTTTCGTTCCTTTAAAAATAAGAGAGCAAAGGGCTATTCATCTCTGCCACGAGGCAGAGGTCGAGGGAAGAGACAGCAACAGGCAGCTCCTTCCCAGGAACAGAAGCCCTCCCCGGCTTCTACAAAAGCCTCAGCATGACGCTGGGGCTTCTCAAGCGGACTCGGGGACGGTGGGCGGTCGTCTCAAAAATTACAGCGCGCAGTGGGCTCACTCGCAGGTAGATCCCTGGATCCTGCAGATAATATCTCAGGGGTACAGGTTGGAATTAGAGACAGATCCACCTCGCCGTTTCCTGAAGTCTGCTTTACCAACGTCCCCCTCCGAAAGGGAGACGGTTTTGGAAGCCATTCACAAGCTGTACTCTCAGCAGGTGATAGTCAAGGTACCTCTTCTACAACAAGGGAAGGGGTATTATTCCACTCTATTTGTGGTACCGAAGCCGGATGGCTCGGTAAGGCCTATTCTAAATCTGAAGTCCTTGAACCTGTACATAAAGAAGTTCAAGTTCAAGATGGAGTCACTCAGAGCAGTGATAGCGAACCTGGAAGAAGGGGACTTTATGGTATCCTTGGACATCAAGGATGCGTATCTCCACGTTCCAATTTACCCCTCACACCAGGGGTACCTCAGGTTCGTTGTACAAAACTGTCACTATCAGTTTCAGACGCTGCCGTTCGGATTGTCCACGGCACCTCGGGTCTTTACAAAGGTAATGGCCGAGATGATGATTCTTCTTCGAAGAAAAGGCATATTAATTATCCCATACTTGGACGATCTCCTAATAAGGGCAAGGTCCAGAGAACAGCTAGAAATGGGATTAGCACTGTCTCAAGAAGTGCTAAAACAGCACGGGTGGATTCTGAATATTCCAAAATCCCAGTTAATGCCGACAACTCGTCTGCTGTTCCTAGGGATAATTCTGGACACGGTTCAGAAAAAGGTTTTTCTCCCGGAGGAAAAAGCCAAGGAGTTATCCGAGCTTGTCAGGAACCTCCTAAAACCAGGAAAGGTGTCTGTACATCAATGCACAAGAGTCCTGGGAAAAATGGTGGCTTCTTACGAAGCAATTCCATTCGGCAGATTCCACGCAAGAATTTTCCAAAGGGATCTGTTGGACAAATGGTCAGGGTCGCATCTTCAGATGCACCTGCGGATAACCCTGTCTCCAAGGACAAGGGTGTCTCTTCTGTGGTGGTTGCAGAGTGCTCATCTATTGGAGGGCCGCAGATTCGGCATACAGGATTGGATCCTGGTGACCACGGACGCCAGCCTGAGAGGCTGGGGAGCAGTCACACAAGGAAGAAACTTCCAGGGAGTATGGACGAGCCTGGAAACGTCTCTTCACATAAACATTCTGGAACTAAGAGCAATATACAATGCTCTAAGCCAGGCAGAACCTCTGCTTCAGGGAAAACCGGTGTTGATCCAGTCGGACAACATCACGGCAGTCGCCCATGTGAACAGACAGGGCGGCACAAGAAGCAGGAGTGCAATGGCAGAAGCTGCAAGGATTCTTCGCTGGGCAGAGAATCATGTGATAGCACTGTCAGCAGTGTTCATCCCGGGAGTGGACAACTGGGAAGCAGACTTCCTCAGCAGACACGATCTTCACCCGGGAGAGTGGGGACTTCATCCAGAAGTCTTCCACATGCTGGTAACCCGTTGGGAAAGACCAATGGTGGACATGATGGCGTCTCGCCTCAACAAAAAACTGGACAGGTATTGCGCCAGGTCAAGAGATCCGCAGGCAATAGCTGTGGACGCGCTGGTAACGCCTTGGGTGTACCAGTCGGTGTATGTGTTTCCTCCTCTGCCTCTCATACCAAAAGTATTGAGAATTATACGGCAAAGAGGCGTAAGAACGATACTAGTGGTTCCGGATTGGCCAAGAAGGACTTAGTACCCGGAACTTCAAGAGATGATCACGGAAGATCCGTGGCCTCTACCTCTAAGGAGGGACTTGCTTCAGCAGGGTCCCTGTCTGTTTCAAGACTTACCGCGGCTGCGTTTGACGGCATGGCGGTTGAACGCCGGATCCTAAAGGAAAAAGGCATGCCGGAAGAAGTCATTCCTACTTTGATTAAAGCAAGGAAGGAAGTAACCGTGCAACATTATCACCGAATTTGGCGAAAATATGTTGCGTGGTGCGAAGATCGGAGTGCTCCGACGGAGGAATTTCAACTGGGTCGATTCCTACATTTCCTGCAATCAGGATTGTCTATGGGTCTCAAATTGGGATCTATTAAGGTTCAAATTTCGGCCCTGTCGATTTTCTTTCAAAAAGAATTGGCTTCAGTCCCTGAAGTCCAGACCTTTGTTAAGGGAGTGCTACATATACAGCCTCCTGTGGTGCCTCCAGTGGCACCGTGGGATCTCAATGTGGTTTTGGACTTTCTAAAATCTCATTGGTTTGAACCACTAAAAAAGGTGGATTTGAAATATCTCACATGGAAAGTGACCATGCTTCTAGCCCTGGCTTCGGCCAGGAGAGTGTCAGAACTGGCAGCTTTATCTTACAAAAGCCCATATCTGATTTTCCATTCGGACAGGGCAGAACTGCGGACTCGTCCGCATTTTCTCCCTAAGGTGGTGTCAGCATTTCATCTGAACCAGCCTATTGTAGTGCCTGCGGCTACAAGTGACTTGGAGGACTCCAAGTTACTGGACGTTGTCAGAGCATTAAAAATATATATTGCAAGGACAGCTGGAGTCAGAAAATCTGACTCGTTGTTTATATTGTATGCACCCAACAAGATGGGTGCTCCTGCGTCTAAGCAGACGATTGCTCGTTGGATCTGTAGCACAATCCAACTTGCACATTCTGTGGCAGGCCTGCCACAGCCTAAATCTGTAAAGGCCCACTCCACAAGGAAGGTGGGCTCATCTTGGGCGGCTGCCCGAGGGGTCTCGGCATTACAACTTTGCCGAGCAGCTACGTGGTCAGGGGAGAACACGTTTGTAAAATTTTACAAATTTGATACTCTGGCTAAGGAGGACCTGGAGTTCTCTCATTCGGTGCTGCAGAGTCATCCGCACTCTCCCGCCCGTTTGGGAGCTTTGGTATAATCCCCATGGTCCTTTCAGGAACCCCAGCATCCACTAGGACGATAGAGAAAATAAGATTTTACTTACCGATAAATCTATTTCTCGGAGTCCGTAGTGGATGCTGGGCGCCCATCCCAAGTGCGGATTATCTGCAATAATTGTACATAGTTATTGTTAACTAATTCGGGTTATTGTTGAAGGAAGCCATCTTTCAGAGGCTCCGCTGTTATCATACTGTTAACTGGGTTTAGATCACAAGTTGTACGGTGTGATTGGTGTGGCTGGTATGAGTCTTACCCGGGATTCAAAATCCTCCCTTATTGTGTACGCTCGTCCGGGCACAGTACCTAACTGGAGTCTGGAGGAGGGTCATAGGGGGAGGAGCCAGTGCACACCACCTGATCTGGAAAAGCTTTACTTTTTGTGCCCTGTCTCCTGCGGAGCCGCTATTCCCCATGGTCCTTTCAGGAACCCCAGCATCCACTACGGACTCCGAGAAATAGATTTATCGGTAAGTAAAATCTTATTATTAACAGCATCATTTGATTGCCAATTCTCATATACATATTTTTCATATATTATATATATATATAAAAAAAATTCTTTTATAAAAGGATCAATTAAAGGTTAAGTTTTAATTACTTATATCTCTATCTACATCACACCTATTCAATAATCAAGAGTGCTCCCAAAAAAGGTTTTTTGTCTTTTCTCTTATCTTCAATGTAGTTCATCTACAAATTTCTTGGGAGCACCACCAATCAAAAAGCAGTTCTGAACTTGTGTTGTAAACTGCTCACATATTGGTTATCATATCATTCTAATATTTACACATCTATGTGGTACTGGTGCGGATTCACACTCATCATAGTAAGCCTATACATCTGCCTACGATATAGTCAATGGAGGGGGAATGCAGTGGAGAATGATTTCAACGTTGTGCAAGGTTCTGCAACCCTTTGAACTTGCCACACGTGAAGTCAGTTCAGACAATGCCAGCCTGAGTCAGGTCATTCCCCTCATCAGGCTTTTGCAGAAGCAACTGGAGAGATTGAAGGAGGAGCTAAAACGGAGCGATTCCGCTAGGCATGTGGGACTTGTGGATGGAGTCCTTCATTCGCTTAACCAGGATTCACGGGTGGTCAATCTGTTGAAATCAGAGCACTACATTTTGGCCACCGTGCTCGATCCTAGGTTTAAAGCCTACATTGTATCTCTCTTTCCGGCAGACACAAGTCTGCAGATGTTCAAAGACCTGCTGGTGAGACAATTGTCAAGTCAAGCGGAACGTGTCCCGCCAACAGCTCCTCCTTCATTTTCTACCGCCACTGGAGCTGCCAGGAAAAGGATAACATTTCCAAAACCACCCACTAGCAGTGATGCAGGGCAGTCAGGAGCGATAGCTGACATCTGGTCTGGACTGAAGGACCTGCCAACAATTACTGACATGTCGTCTACTGTCAATGCATATGATTCTGTCACCATTGAAAGAACGGTGGAGGATTATTTTATTATTATTATTACATTTTATTTATAAGGCGCCACATGTGTTTTGCAGCGCCGTACAAAGGACAGTACAGGGAGACAAAACATAGCATTACAGTAAATAAATAACAGAAATAGAGTACAGGTAACAGAGCACCACACTTTCTCAAGACATAATACAGCGAAGATGTAAGTATTGAGGGAGTGATCATCGTACTACTAGAGGCTGGTGGCCATAGATGGTGATGAGCCTTTACTAGTAGAGTAAAGATGGTCGTTGAGTAGGGGAGAGCTGTGAGTGAAATGTGTCGAGACGAGGGCTTAGATAACAAGAGGAAAGAGGGCCCTGCTCTGAAGAGCTAACAATCTAATGGGGGAGGGGTGACAGACAGATGACAAGAGGTGCAGGCAAGCGGGAGTTAGCCTTATGGCAGTACGCAAGCAAAGCTGAGATGTTTATGGCATGAGGCAGGGAGGTTGAGGCGCGGCCTCAGGACTGGGTTCTGCATCGGGAGGGTATGCTTTGATGAATAGGTGGGTTTTTAGTGCCCGTTTGAAGCTTTGCAAGGTCGGGGAGAGTCTAATGGAGCGGGGGAGTGCGTTCCACTGAAGGGGTGCAGCACGGGCGTATTATATGAGTGATAGCATCACTGTTGGCTTGTCAGACAGTCCATACGTATTCTGGCAGGAAAAAGAGGCAATTTGGAGGCCCTTGCAAAAATTGTCCCCCCTCCAGTGTGTACTCCGGAAGAGTGTTTAGTGCAGCCAGTAACCTTGTCAGCGATCGGCGTAGGAGGTTACTTCCAGAAAATGTGGAGAAGATGATGTTCATCAAAATGAATTATAATCAATTCCTCCGTGGAGGCATTTACCAGCAATTGCCTCCAGAAAGTACACAGGGACCTGTGATGGTGGATTCCAGTGGGGACAAATTAATACTCTGTGAGGAGGGGGATGTACACAGGGGTGAGGAATCGGACGATGAGGAGGAGGTGGACATCTTGCCTCTGTAGAGCCAGTTTGTGCAAGGAGAGATTGATTGCTTCTTTTTTGGTGGGGGCCCAAACCAAACAGTCATTTTCAGCCACAGTCGTGTGGCAGACCCTGTCGCTGAAATGCACGTCCTGTTTATACAACATAAGGGTGGGTGGGAGGGCCCAAGAACAATTCCATCTTGCACCCCTTTTTATTTTTTATTTTTTATTTTTTTTATCTGTGCCTCGTGCTGTTTGGGGCCAATTTTTTTAAGTTCCATCCTGTCTGACACTGCAGTGCCACTCCTAGATGGGCCAGGTGTTTGTGCCGCCCACTTGGGTCACTTAGCTTAGTCATCCAGCGACCTCAGTGCAAATTTTAGGACTAAAAATAATATTGTGAGGTGTGAGGTGTTCAGAATAGACTGGAAATGAGTGGAAATTATGGTTATTGAGGTTAATAATACTATAGGATCAAAATTACCCCCAAATTCTATGATTTAAGCTGTTTTTGAGAGGTTTTTTGAAAAAAAACACCCGAATCCTAAACACACCCGGATCCAACAAAAATTCTTAAGGGAGATTTTGCCAAAACGCGTCCGAATCCAAAACACGACCGCGGAACCGAATCCAGAACCAAAACACAAAACCTGAAAAATGTCCGGTGCACATCTCTAGTTGTAATGCCGTCCGAGTTCAGCAGCCGTGTGGGAATCTTTGTTCAGCTCTTTGATTCCCACCAGCTGCAGCACTCTCCAGTCCTCATCTTTTCTTCTTCTTTCGCTGGCCCGTATTGGCCACCGGCGATGTCTTCTCGCCTCTTCAGTGGTGGCTAGAGCTCTTCTGGAGATGTCTGCTCCCAATCACAGCGCTGTCCCTGGCTGGTATGGCTGCCGACTCCGGAATGCATGTGAGATCTTGTGATGGTAGCGAGATCACGCGGATGCCCAGAGCCAGCCTGGCAGGAAGACACAGCGCACCAGCACTAAGCTGATGCGCAGTGGGCTCAGGTGGGGATTGCTGGAGGGGGAGTTTTCACTCACTTGCTCCGGCAAACAAGATGTTAATACAATTTGTCGATGTGGCTTCCTGCCTTTCCTCAACGTACCGCTATAATAGATCTTCCCAAATATTTTTGCCAATATAATGTAGTATGTCTTGTGCAGTAGTCCCCCTGTTATAGTGGTTTTCCGAAAGTTACTTCTAAGTCATGTGCCCTTTGCGTGGGTGAGATTCTGTAGTTTGTGGAAAGTGGTTAACTATGAGATTTTTAATGAAAGATTCCCACATGATTTGCTGCGGCTTCCTGAGTGGGTGAGGTAGGTTGGGCTAGGGCAGTCCATTATCTCCCATGTAATACCCTCTGTTATGACAGATTTTCCATGACGTTTCCCATCTGTAGTGATATTATAATGTGTCATTTTCTGTTAGCTTTTTATTTTCTCCTAAACTTTGTCGGCTCTTCTGGTTAGTCAGGCTATAAATGGACATTTGGTGAATTGATCCAGCGTTTCTTTCTCTTTTAGGGGGTCATTCTGACCCAATCGCACGCTGCAGTTTATCGGGTCAGTGCTACACATGCGCCAGCGCATGTCTGACGGCTGAAGGCCGTCGTTGCCTAGCGATCGCTGGGCGGGAAGGGGCTGGACGGCGGCGTTAAGGGGGCGTGGTCTGGCTAACGACGGCAGCGTTTAGGGGGCGTGGTCTGGCCAACACAGGCATGGCCGGATCGTTGAGGTGGCGGGCCACGGCAGCTGCGTGATGTCACATGCAGCCACTGCGACCCGGGCAGCGAAGAGGTTCTCGCGGCCAGCCGCAGGAGCTGCGCTGGCCGGGAGGTACTCCTGAAATGCAAAAGCATCACCACTAGCCCTGTTTTAGGCCTTCCCCCCGCATGTCTGAGTGCCAGAATGTAGCTGTGCTAAATTTAGCACAGCTAGGATCAACTTGGAGTGACCGCCTTAATTCTGTCTTGACAGTTAGCAAAAACGCTCAACATGGCTATTTCCGTGTTTAACTTCTTTCCAGGTGAATTTCAAGGTTCATTTTTCTGTTTGTAATTGTTGTTAGAAAATGTGCTACAGTCTGTATTTCTACACTGATTTTTGTATACTGCAATTCTAGTACTTTTGTTTTGTGACATGCAGACTTCAATTAAGAGGTGAAAATAGATTTTCTCTGACGTCCTAGTGGATGCTGGGAACTCCGTAAGGACCATGGGGAATAGCGGCTCCGCAGGAGACTGGGCACAAAAGTAAAGCTTTAGGACTACCTGGTGTGCACTGGCTCCTCCCCCTATGACCCTCCTCCAAGCCTCCGTTAGATTTTTGTGCCCGGCCGAGAAGGGTGCACACTAGGGGCTCTCCTGAGCTTCTTAGTGAAAGTTTAGTTTTAGGTTTTTTATTTTCAGTGAGACCTGCTGGCCGGAAAAATCGGCGGCAGAAGACATCAGTCTTCAACAAGGTAGCGCACAGCACTGCAGCTGTGCGCCATTGTTACTCAGGCACACTTCACACGTCGGTCACTGAGGGTGCAGGGCGCTAGGGGGGGGCGCCCTGAGCTGCAATGTAAACACCTTGGCTGGCAAAAATACACCACATATAACCCCCAGGGCTATATGGATGTATTTTAACCCCTGCCAGAACTCACCAAAAAGCGGGAGAAAAGGCCGCCGAGAAGGGGGCGGAGCCTATCTCCTCAGCACACGGGCGCCATTTTCCATCACAGCTCCGCTGGAAGGACGTCTCCCTGACTCTCCCCTGCAGTCCTGCACTACAGAAAAGGGTAAAAAAGAGAGGGGGGCACTAATTTGGCGCAGTTCTAATAATAACAGCAGCTATAAAAGGAAAAGCACGTTTTATAGTGGTATTCCTGTCTATATATAGCGCTCTGGTGTGTGCTGGCATACTCTCCCTCTGTCTCCCCAAAGGGCTAGTGGGGTCCTGTCCTCTATCAGAGCATTCCCTGTGTGTGTGCGGTGTGTCGGTACGATTGTGTCGACATGTTTGAGGAGGAAAATGAGATGGAGGCGGAGCAATTGCCTATTATAGAGTTGTCACCCCCTAGGGAGTCGACACCTGAGTGGCTGAGCTTATGGAAGGAATTGCGTGACAGTGTCAGTTCTTTACGAAAGACAGTTGACGACATGAGACAGCCGGCTACTCAGCTTGTGCCTGTCCAGGGGTCTCAAACGCCATCAGGGGCTTTAAAACGCCCGTTACCTCAAATGGCAGACACAGACACGGATACTGACTCCAGTGTCGATGATGAGGAGACAAACGTGACTTCCAGTAGGGCCACACGTTAGATGATTGAAGCAATGAAAAATGTATTGCATATCTCTGATAATACAAGTACCACTAAAAAGGGTATTATGTTTGGTGAGAAAAAACTGCCTGTAGTTTTTCCTGTATCCGAGGAATTAAATGAAGTGTGTGATGAGGCGTGGGTTTCCCCCGATAAAAAACTGATAATTCCTAAAAGGTTATTGGCATCATACCCTTTCCCGCCAGAGGATAGGGCACGTTGGGAAACACCCCCTAGGGTGGATAAAGCGCTCACACGCTTGTCTAAACAGGTAGCACTACCCTCTCCTGATAGCCCTAAAGGAACCTGCCGATAGAAAGCAGGAGAATATCCTAAAATGTATATACACTCACACGGGTGTTATACTGCGACCAGCAATCGCCTCAGCCTGGATGTGCAGTGCGGGCGTGGCGTGGTCGGATTCCCTGACTGAAAATATTGATACCCTAGATAGGGACAGTATATTACTGACTATAGAGCATTTGAAAGATGCATTTTTATATATGCGTGATGCACAGAGGGATATTTGCCGACTGGCATCAAGAGTTAGCGCGCTGTCCATTTCTGCAAGAAGAGGTTTATGGACGCGGCAGTGGTCAGGTGATGCGGATTCTAAAAGGCACATGGAAGTATTGCCTTATAAGGGGGAGGAGTTATTTGGGGTAGGTCTATCAGACCTGGTAGCCACGGCAACTGCTGGAAAATCCACATTTTTACCCCAGGTAGCTTCTCAACCTAAGAAGACGCCGTATTATCAGGCGCAGTCCTTTCGGCCCCATAAGGGCAAGCGGGCAAAAGGCGCCTCATTTCTGCCCCGTGGCAGAGGGAGAGGAAAAAGGCTGCAGCAAACAGCCAGTTCCCAGGAACAAAAGCCCTCTCCCGCCTCCGCAAAGTCCTCAGCATGACGCTGGGGCTTTACAAGCGGACTCAGGCACGGTGGGGGCCCGTCTCAAGAAGTTCAGTGCGCAGTGGGCCCACTCGCAAGTGGACCCCTGGATCCTTCAGGTGGTATCTCAGGGGTACAAATTGGAATTCGGGACGTCTCCCCCTCGCCGTTTCCTAAAGTCTGCTTTACCGACGTCTCCCTCAGACAGGGAGGCAGTATTGCAAGCCATTCACAAGCTGTATTCCCAGCAGGTGATAATCAAGGTACCCCTCCTGCAACAGGGAAAGGGGTACTATTCCACACTATTTGTGGTACCGAAGCCGGACGGCTCGGTGAGACCAATTTTAAATCTAAAATCCTTGAACACTTACATACAAAGGTTCAAATTCAAGATGGAATCACTCAGAGCAGTGATTGCAAACCTGGAAGAAGGGGACTATATGGTCTCTCTGGACATCAAAGATGCTTACCTACATGTCCCAATTTACCCTTCTCACCAAGGGTACCTCAGGTTTGTGGTACAGAACTGTCACTATCAGTTTCAGACGCTGCCGTTTGGGTTGTCCACGGCACCCCGGGTCTTTACCAAGGTAATGGCCGAAATGATGATACTCCTTCGAAAGAAGGGAGTTTTAGTTATCCCTTACTTGGACGATCTCCTGATAAGGGCAAGATCCAGGGAACAGTTTGAAGTCGGGGTAGCACTATCTCAGATAGTGCTGCGGCAGCACGGTTGGATTCTCAATATTCCAAAATCGCAGCTGATCCCGACGACACGCCTTCTATTCCTAGGGATGATCCTGGACACAGTCCAGAAAACGGTGTTTCTCCCGGAGGAGAAAGCCAGGGAGTTATCCGAGCTAGTCAGAAATCTCCTAAAACCAGGCCAAGTCTCAGTGCATAAATGCACAAGGGTCCTGGGAAAGATGGTAGCTTCTTACGAAGCAATCCCATTCGGCAGATTCCACGCAAGAACCTTCCAGTGGGATTTGCTAGACAAATGGTCCGGGTCGCATCTTCAGATGCATCAGCGGATAATCTTGTCACCAAGGACAAGGGTGTCTCTCCTGTGGTGGTTGCAGAGTGCTCATCTTCTAGAGGGCCGCAGATTCGGCATTCAGGACTGGGTCCTGGTGACCACGGATGCCAGCCTGAGAGGCTGGGGAGCAGTCACACAGGGAAGAAATTTCCAGGGCTTGTGGTCAAGCCTGGAGACATCACTTCACATAAATATCCTGGAGCTAAGGGCCATCTACAATGCTCTAAGCCTAGCAAGACCTCTGCTTCAAGGTCAGCCGGTGCTGATCCAGTCAGACAACATCACGGCAGTCGCCCACTTAAACAGACAGGGCGGCACAAGAAGCAGGAGGGCAATGGCAGAAGCTGCAAGGATTCTTCGCTGGGCGGAAAATCATGTGATAGCACTGTCAGCAGTGTTCATTCCGGGAGTGGACAACTGGGAAGCAGACTTCCTCAGCAGACACGACCTCCACCCGGGAGAGTGGGGACTTCACCCAGAAGTCTTCCACATGATTGTGAACCGTTGGGAAAAACCAAAGGTGGGCATGATGGCGTCCCGCCTCAACAAAAAACTAGACAGGTATTGCGCCTGTTCAAGGGACCCTCAGGCAATAGCTGTGGACGCTCTGGTAACACCGTGGGTGTACCAGTCAGTGTATGTGTTCCCTCCTCTGCCTCTCATACCCAAGGTACTGAGAATCATAAGAAGGAGAGGAGTAAGGACTATACTCGTGGCTCCGGATTGGCCAAGAAGGACTTGGTACCCGGAACTTCAAGAGATGCTCACAGAGGACCCGTGGCCTCTACCTCTAAGAAGGGATCTGCTCCAGCAGGGACCCTGTCTGTTCCAAGACTTACCGCGGCTGCGTTTGACGGCATGGCGGTTGAACGCCGGATCCTGAAGGAAAAAGGCATTCCGGATGAAGTCATCCCTACCCTGATCAAAGCCAGGAAGGATGTAACCGCACAACATTATCACCGTATTTGGCGTAAATATGTTGCGTGGTGCGAGGCCAGGAAGGCCCCTACAGAGGAATTTCAACTGGGTCGTTTCCTGCATTTCCTGCAAACAGGACTGTCTATGGGCCTAAAATTAGGGTCCATTAAGGTTCAAATTTCAGCCCTGTCGATTTTCTTCCAGAAAGAACTGGCTTCAGTTCCTGAAGTTCAGACGTTTGTCAAGGGGGTACTGCATATACAGCCTCCTTTTGTGCCTCCAGTGGCACCTTGGGATCTCAATGTAGTTTTGGGGTTCCTCAAATCACATTGGTTTGAACCACTCACCACTGTGGACTTAAAATATCTCACATGGAAAGTGGTAATGCTGTTGGCCCTGGCTTCAGCCAGGCGTGTCTCAGAATTAGCGGCTTTATCCTATAAAAGCCCTTACCTAATTTTTCATACGGACAGGGCAGAATTGAGGACTCGTCCTCAATTTCTCCCTAAGGTGGTTTCAGCGTTTCACCTGAACCAGCCTATTGTGGTACCTGCGGCTACTAGGGACTTGGAGGACTCCAAGTTGCTGGACGTAGTCAGGGCCCTGAAAATATATGTTTCCAGGACGGCTGGAGTCAGGAAATCTGACTCGCTGTTTATCCTATAGAAAATTGGGTTAAGGATGCCGCACAGGAGTAAATGATGTTAAATAAATAAGTAATTTGTGTAAGTTTCCAAGAAAACCGACCAACCGGAAAAACTTCCGGAATTTATCACCATCTACCATTAAACAGAAAAAGTTGTAGGTAGGAAAAAAGGGGTGATTGTTGATGGTGCTCCCATGGGTCTATTACATTGGTAATAAAGAGAAGAGAGAAAAAGAAAAAGAGACCCTTGTTGGGAGCACTCACTCTTGGAAACAATGGTGGATTAGATAATGCATGATGAGGTAGGTATTTAAAACGTAACCTTTAATTATTTATAGGTAAAATAAGAAGTACACCTAAAATTGTTGTAGATGTGCAGGATATAGGTAAAAATTATACTTATAGCCGCCTGGCGCCTGTGTCCTGCTTGCTGAGTGCCGCTATCAGTGCCTCTATCAGCTCGGGTATAACAAGGGTTCATTTATGCCCTATCACACGTGAAAAATCCATTGTTGATCTATGTTGCACAGCACACACAAAAAAAGCAACATGCAGGCGGCTCCATTTGGCAAAACCGATCTTGGAAGCAATACGGTGTTGGGCCTGGTCAGTACTTAGGTGGTTGACCACTAAGGAATACCTGGTGTTGTAGGTTTTTCTTGACGGCAATACTCTGATTATTGCACTAACCTAAAAATCAATACCTGGTGGGCACATTCCTTGATTTTGCCATACTTCATGCCGCATTTTTTGCCTTACATATATGTTTTCACCTATATATTCACAGCTGTAATTCGCAACCAATGTTTCATTTTTGTTTAATCATATTTTTAAACAACAATTTTAGGTGTACTTCTTATTTTACCTATAAATAATTAAAGGTTACGTTTTAAATACCTACCTCATCATGCATTATCTAATCCACCATTGTTTCCAAGAGTGAGTGCTCCCAACAAGGGTCTCTTTTTCTTTTTCTCTCTTCTCTTTATTATCGCTGTTTATCCTGTATGCACCCAACAAGCTGGGTGCTCCTGCTTCTAAGCAGACTATTGCTCGTTGGATTTGTAGTACAATTCAGCTTGCACATTCTGTGGCAGGCCTGCCACAGCCAAAATCTGTAAAAGCCCATTCCACAAGGAAGGTGGGCTCATCTTGGGCGGCTGCCCGAGGGGTCTCGGCGTTACAACTTTGCCGAGCAGCTACTTGGTCAGGGGCAAACACGTTTGCTAAATTCTACAAATTTGATACCCTGGCTGAGGAGGACCTGGAGTTCTCTCATTCGGTGCTGCAGAGTCATCCGCACTCTCCCGCCCGTTTGGGAGCTTTGGTATAATCCCCATGGTCCTTACGGAGTTCCCAGCATCCACTAGGACGTCAGAGAAAATAAGAATTTACTTACCGATAATTCTATTTCTCGTAGTCCGTAGTGGATGCTGGGCGCCCATCCCAAGTGCGGATTGTCTGCAATACTTGTACATAGTTATTGTTACAAAAATCGGGTTATTATTGTTGTGAGCCATCTTTCCAGAGGCTCCTCTGTTATCATGCTGTTAACTGGGTTCAGATCACAGGTTATACGGTGTGGCTGGTATGAGTCTTACCCGGGATTCAAAATCCTTCCTTATTGTGTACGCTCGTCCGGGCACAGTATCCTAACTGAGGCTTGGAGGAGGGTCATAGGGGGAGGAGCCAGTGCACACCAGGTAGTCCTAAAGCTTTACTTTTGTGCCCAGTCTCCTGCGGAGCCGCTATTCCCCATGGTCCTTACGGAGTTCCCAGCATCCACTACGGACTACGAGAAATAGAATTATCGGTAAGTAAATTCTTATTTTCCCTATTCAGCAATTTAAGTGACAGAAACTGTGTGTGTATCCTGTAGCCACTCAGCTCCTGGCTCTTTGCTGCCTGGAGATAGCTTGATAGGTTTGCACACTTTTTGTTTCACAGACTTTCCTGCCTTACTCTAATGTGCTGTATGTGATAGCTGGTTATAGTGGGGCTCAGTACTATAATGTGCTATTACCTAAAAACATTCTATTTAGGCAGGGAAGGCCATATAAATGTAGGTTTGCTAACTCGTCAGGTAGTTTCCATGCAGCATGACGCTGATAATTGACTTGACAGACCATAGTATTGTATATTAACACATGGTTTACGGGTTGGGAAATTCGATTGCCGGTGATTTGTTTTCCTGGTCAAATTCGTACAACACCCGCCACACTTTATGACAGTGTGATGTCTCTCAAAAGTTTTCAGTACCTCATAGTGTAGCAAGCACTTCTATCCAAGTACTGTGTCTGATGGTGCCCACACACGGTGCTATTTGTGCTAGGTGCGATTTGAGCCTATACAATCTGTGCTATACGATTTGGACTAAGTGGGGTACAGTATTTAAACTACATCCGATTTTGAATACACTACAATGTACTATTTGCGATGTAGTACAAAAATACTTGCCTGCATATACTATTTTGCCTTGAGATATGGACTAGTCTGTAGCACGCATTGCATCACAAGGGACAATACACACTGTGCGATTTGAACTAGATGCGATGCTATTTGAACGAAAAAGATCAAATAGCATACAAGAATCGCACCGTGTGTGGGCACCATAAGATGCAGCATCGGATCACCATCACCACCAACAATCGACTGAAGCTTACTCAGGCTGACCATCAGAACCTGTCAGCCGAGTCCAGGTAGTCTGTGTCCGACAATGCAGATCCTGAGCCCAGAATGCCTACAAATGGGGGCTGCACCCCCATTTTGTAAAATGGACGCAGTCGCTGCTTCCGCTTTGACCTTCAAACTCCACAGCATGTCAATCATGTTGAGGCTAAGGGGGACAGCAAGCGATATTGCAGGACCCACTTTGCGCATGTGCAGACCCTGAAAAATTGGATTTGTACGTAAACCATCGAGCTTGTGTATAAATCAATATCTGGCCCATTGCGATATAGATAGAGATAGCTGTGATACCATCCAGATATCTATTGCGACCCTTGTTTAAATTATAATTATGATATAGTGTTTATCACTGATACAGGTGGTGCTACCCACTGTCTTCGATACATATGCAAAATAAATGGGGAGAGAAAAAAAGTCATTTAGGAAGGGTACACTGATATATTTATATACAATAAAAATCTTATAATTAGTCAAAAGCTGTCTTTCTCTGACGTCCTAAGTGGATGCTGGGGACTCCGTCAGGACCATGGGGATTAGCGGCTCCGCAGGAGACAGGGCACAAAAGTAAAAGCTTTAGGATCAGGTGGTGTGCACTGGCTCCTCCCCCTATGACCCTCCTCCAAGCCTCAGTTAGATTTTTGTGCCCGGCCGAGAAGGGTGCAATCTAGGTGGCTCTCCTAAAGAGCTGCTTAGAGTAAAAGTTTTGTTAGGTTTTTTATTTTCAGTGAGTCCTGCTGGCAACAGGCTCACTGCATCGAGGGACTTAGGGGAGAGAAGTGAACTCACCTGCGTGCAGGATGGATTGGCTTCTTAGGCTACTGGACACCATTAGCTCCAGAGGGAGTCGGAACACAGGTCTCACCCTGGGGTTCGTCCCGGAGCCGTGCCGCCGACCCCCTTGCAGATGCCGAAAAGTGAAGAGGTCCAGAAACCGGCGGCAGAAGACTTTTCAGTCTTCATAAGGTAGCGCACAGCACTGCAGCTGTGCGCCATTGTTGTCAGCACACTTCATAGCAGCGGTCACTGAGGGTGCAGGGCGCTGGGGGGGGCGCCCTGGGCAGCAATGATAGTACCTTATTCTGGCTAAAAATACATCACATATAGCCCCTGGGGGCTATATGGATGTATTTAACCCCTGCCAGGTCTCAGAAAAACGGGAGAAGAAGCCCGCCGAAAAGGGGGCGGGGCCTATTCTCCTCAGCACACAGCGCCATTTTCCCTCACAGAAATGCTGGTGGGAAGGCTCCCAGGCTCTCCCCTGCACTGCACTACAGAAACAGGGTTAAAACAGAGAGGGGGGGCACTTATTTGGCGATATGACTATATATATTAAAATGCTACAAGGGAAAAACACTTATATAAAGGTTGTCCCTGTATAATTATAGCGTTTTTGGTGTGTGCTGGCAAACTCTCCCTCTGTCTCCCCAAAGGGCTAGTGGGGTCCTGTCCTCTATCAGAGCATTCCCTGTGTGTGTGCTGTGTGTCGGTACGTGTGTGTCGACATGTATGAGGACGATGTTGGTGAGGAGGCGGAGCAATTGCCTGTAATGGTGATGTCACTCTCTAGGGAGTCGACACCGGAATGGATGGCTTATTCAAGGAATTACGTGATAATGTCAACAGAGACGGCCGGCAAAAAAATAGTACCTGTCCAGGCATCTCAAACACCGTCAGGGGCTTTAAAACGCCCATTTACCTCAGTCGGTCGACACAGACACGGACACTGATTTCAGTGTCGACGGTGAAGAAACAAACGTATTTTCCTTTAGGGCCACACGTTACATGTTAAGGGCAATGAAGGAGGTGTTACATATTTCTGATACTACAAGTACCACAAAAAAGGGTATTATGTGGGGTGTGAAAAAACTACCTGTAGTTTTTCCTGAATCAGATAAATTAAATGAAGTGTGTGATGATGCGTGGGTTTCCCCCGATAGAAAATTATTGGCGGTATACCTTTTCCCGCCAGAAGTTAGGGCGCGTTGGGAAACACCCCTTAGGGTGGATAAGGCGCTCACACGCTTATCAAAACAAGTGGCGGTACCGTCTCCGGATAGGGCCGTCCTCAAGGAGCCAGCTGATAGGAGGCTGGAAAATATCTTAAGAAGTATATACACACATACTGGTGTTATACTGCGACCAGCGATCGCCTCAGCCTGGATGTGCAGAGCTGGGGTGGCTTGGTCGGATTCCCTGACTAAAAATATTGATACCCTTGACAGGGACAGTATTTTATTGACTATAGAGCATTTAAAGGATGCATTTCTATATATACGAGATGCACAGAGGGATATTTGCACTCTGGCATCAAGAGTAAGTGCGATGTCCATATCTGCCAGAAGATGTTTATGGACACGACAGTGGTCAGGTGATGCAGATTCCAAACGGCACAAAGAAGTATTGCCGTATAAAGGGGAGGAGTTATTTGGGGTCGGTCCATCGGACCTGGTGGCCACGGCAACTGCTGGAAAATCCACCGTTTTTACCCTAAGTCACATCTCTGCAGAAAAAGACACCGTCTTTTCAAACTCAGTCCTTTCGTCCCCATAAGAGTCATATCTGCCCAGGGAAGGCAGCCCATTCCCAGGAACAGAAGCCTCCACCGCTTCTGCCAAGTTTCTCAGCATGACGCTGGGGCCGTACAGGACCCCTGGATCCTACAAGTAGGATCCCAGGGGTACAGATTGGAAAGTCGAGACGTTTCCCCCTCGCAGGTTCCTGAAGTCTGCTTTACCAACGTCTCCCTCCGACAGGGAGGCAGTATTGGAAACAATTCACAAGCTGTATTACCAGCAGGTGATAATCAAAGTACCCCTCCTACAACAAGGAAAGGGGTATTATTCCACACTATGTTGTGGTACTGAAGCCAGAAGGCTCGGTGAGACCTATTCTAAATCTAAAATATTTGAACACTTACAAAGGTTCAAATCAAGATGGAGTCACTCAGAGCAGTGATAGCGAACCAGGAAGAAGGGGACTATAGGGTGTCCCGGGACATCAGGGATACTTACCTCCATGTCCCAATTTGCCCTTCTCACCAAGGGTACCTCAGGTTCGTGGTACAGAACTGTCACTATCAGTTTCAGACGCTGCCGTTTGGATTGTCCACGGCACCCCGAGTCTTTACCAAGGTAATGGCCGAAATGATGATTCTTCTTCAAAGAAAATGGACGACCTCCTGATAAGAGCAAGGTCCAGAGAACAGTTGGAGGTCGGAGTAGCACTATCTCAAGTAGTTCTACGACAGCACGGGTGGATTCTAAATATTCCAAAACCGCAGTTGTTTCCGACGACACATCGGCTGTTCCTAGGGATGATTCTGGACACAGTCCAGAAAAGGGTGTTTCTCCCGGAGAAGAAAGCCAGGGAGTTATCCGAGCTAGTCAGGAACCTCCTAAAACCAGGAAAAGTGTCAGTGCATCATTGCACAAGGGTCCTGGGAAAAATGGTGGCTTCTTACGAAGCGATTCCATTCGGCAGTTTTCACGCAAGAACTTTTCAGTGGGATCTGCTGGAAAAATGGTCCGGATCGCATCTTCAGATGCATCAGCGGATAACCCTGTCTCCAAGGACAAGGGTGTTTCTTCTGCGGTGGCTGCAAAGTACTCATCTACTAATGGGCCGCAGATTCGGCATTCAGGAAGGGTCCTGGTGACCAGGGATGCCAGCCTGAGAGGCTGGGGAGCAGTCACACAGGGAAATTTTTTTTTTCCAGGGAGTGTGATCAAGTCTGGAGAATTCTCTCCACATAAATATACTGGAGCTAAGGGCAAGTTACAATGCTCTAAGCTTAGCAAGACCTCTGCTTCAAGGTCAGCCGGTATTGATCCAGTGGGACAACATCACGGCAGTCGCCCACGTAAACAGACAGGGTGGCACAAGAAGCAGAAGGGCAATAGCAGAAACTGCAAGGATTCTTCGCTGGGCGGAAAATCAGGTGATAGCACTGTCAGCAGTGTTCATTCCGACGCCCGGGAGAGTGGGGATTTCATCGGGAAGTCTTCCACATGATTGTGAACCATTGGGAAAGACCAAAGGTGGACATGATGGCGTCCCGCCTGAACAAAAAACTGGACAGGTATTGCGCCAGGTCAAGAGACCCTCAGGCAATAGCTGTGGACGCTCTGGTAACACCGTGGGTGTACCAGTCAGTGTATGTGTTCCCTCCTCTGCTTCTCATACCCAAGGTACTGAGAATTATAAGACGGCATGGCGGTTGAACGCCGGATCCTAAGGGAAAAAGGCATTCCGGAAGAGGTCATTCCTACCCTGGTCAAAGCCAGGAAGGAGGTGACCGCACAACATTATCACCACATGTGGCGAAAATATGTTGCGTGGTGTGAGGCCAGGAAGGCCCCACGAAGAAATTTCAACTCGGTCGATTCCTGCATTTCCTGCAAACAGGAGTGTCTATGGGCCTCAAATTGGGGTCCATTAAGGTTCAAATTTCGGCCCTGTCGATTTTCTTCCAGAAAGAATTGGCTTCAGTTCCTGAAGTCCAGAAGTTTGTCAAGGGAGTACTGCATATACAACCCCCTTTTGTGCCTCCAGTGGCACTGTGGGATCTCAACGTAGTTCTGGGATTCCTCAAATCACATTGGTTTAAACCGCTCAAATCTGTGGATTTGAAATATCTCGCATGGAAAGTGACCATGCTGTTGGCCCTGGCCTCGGCCAGGCGAGTGTCAGAATTGGCGGCTTTGTCTCACAAAAGCCCATATCTGATTGTCCATTCGGACAGGGCAGAGCTGCGGACTCGTCCCCAGTTTCTCCCTAAGGTGGTGTCAGTGTTTCACCTGAACCAGCTTATTGTGGTACCTGCGGATACTAGGGACTTGGAGGACTCCAAGTTGCTAGATGTTGTCAGGGCCCTGAAAATATAGGTTTCCAGGACGGCTGGAGTCAGGAAAACTGATTTGCTGTTATCCTGTATGCACCCAATAAACTGGGTGCTCTTGATTCTAAGCAGACGATTGCTAGTTGGATGTGTAGTACAATTCAGCTTGCACATGCTGTGGCAGGCCTGCCACAGCCAAAATATGTAAATGCCCATTCCACAAGGAAGGTGGGCTCATCTTGGGCGGCTGCCCGAGGGGTCTCGGCTTTACAACTTTGCCGAGCAGCTACTTGGTCAGGGGCACACCCTGACTGAGGAGGACCGGGAGTTCTCTCATTCGGTGCTGCAGAGTCATCCGCACTCTCCCGCCCGTTTGGGAGCTTTGGTATAATCCCCATGGTCCTGACGGAGTCCCCAGCATCCACTTAGGACGTCAGAGAAAATAAGAATTTACTTACCGATAATTCTATTTCTCGTAGTCCGTAGTGGATGCTGGGCGCCCATCCCAAGTGCGGATTGTCTGCAATACTTGTACATAGTTATTGTTAC
Source organism: Pseudophryne corroboree (assembly GCF_028390025.1). Taxonomy (NCBI): domain Eukaryota; kingdom Metazoa; phylum Chordata; class Amphibia; order Anura; family Myobatrachidae; genus Pseudophryne; species Pseudophryne corroboree. The sequence goes on from NC_086446.1 coordinate 616,475,248, forward strand.
AAAAATCGGGTTATTGTTGTTGTGAGCCATCTTTTCAGAGGCTCCGCTGTTGTCATGCTGTTAACTGGGTTCAGATCACAGGTTGTACAGTGTGATTGGTGTGGCTGGTGTGAGTCTTACCCGGGATTCAAAATCCTTCCTTATTGTGTACGCTCGTCCGGGCACAGTATCCTAACTGAGGCTTGGAGGAGGGTCATAGGGGGAGGAGCCAGTGCACACCACCTGATCCTAAAGCTTTTACTTTTGTGCCCTGTCTCCTGCGGAGCCGCTAATCCCCATGGTCCTGACGGAGTCCCCAGCATCCACTACGGACTACGAGAAATAGAATTATCGGTAAGTAAATTCTTATTTTTATTAGGGTATTTATTAAAAACGTTTTGAAATTTATCCATATCCCTCTCATTAAAAATGTTGGAATTAATATTGTATCATATGACCACTGTGCAAAGAAAAAAAAATATATATATAAAAAAAAATAATAATAAAAAAAAAAAAAATATATATATATATATATATATATACACACCGTATATATAGTGCACAATGGTGTCCGGCACTCCAATACTGGAAACAACTGTTCTCGGTGCCCGAATTGAAATGATAGACAGCAAAGAGGAAAAAACTGCACTCTGGTCTACGTTTCGGAGACCTTTAATCTCCGTCGTTAATGTCCTGACGACGGAGATTAAATGTCTCCGAAACGTAGACCAGATTTAATCATCTTTGAATTCCTGAGTGCCGTTTTTTCCTCTTTGCTATATATATATATATATATATATATATATATATATATATATATATATATATATATATATATATATATATATATATATATATATAAATTTATCAATTTTATAATGTATTTAATTTCGTTTTTTTTTTTTTATTGTTAATACTGTTTTTGATTTACCATAATCATGAACAGTATTGACATTAAAAATAATAATGGGTCATTCCATGAAAATGAGTAAAAATGTGCCTTATATGGCGCTGTAAAAAATCTGTAGCTTTGTAACATAGGTTGAAAAGTTAAATTATATATTTTTTTCTCATAAGTTTTCATAAAAAAAGAACACAGGCTTTTAATTTGGAGTTGAGGGGAATTATCAAGTAGAAGTTTCCTTTTAACAGCCTAGTTAGGCACTGTGGGCCTAATTCAGGTTCGGACGGTCCTGCACCGCGAATGGGTCCTTTGACATAGAATGCAGAGTAGCAGCATAATGTCAGCGATTGACAGTGTGCTGCCGTCTGGAGAGCAGGGAGGTGTGGTGACGGTCTCCTTTGTGAAAAAGGAGGCGTGTCACCGACGTTTAGGGGGTAGAAAGAGGTTCGGTACCTCCCACTCAGGACGGAGATTTCCTGGCCTTTGTGATGGGCGGCTTGTGCGGTACTATGGATGTTGTAAGCCACCCAATGGTGAGTGAGTGATCTGATGCTTTGTCGGATTACTACTGCAGCAGGAGGCGTCTCCTTGTAATAGACGTCTCCTGCTGCATCACCATACAGTGCTGTCCCTGCTGCTTCCAAGGAAGCTGCAGAGATAGCACCTCCAATAACCTCTGAATTAGGCCTTTATTTAAGTTTAAATAAAAATTTATATGCCATTCATGACAGTGGAATGGAACTAATATATAAGAAATTAAATACATAATAAAATGTATGTTTTGCTTAGGTGGACTACAAAATAAGAATAAAAAAATTTCTTTTGTAGAAAAGTTATATTGGTCTCACCCTGTAGGATTTAGTCACTTCATGACTGAATGATCCCTTCGCACCTTCCACGTATTCAGGAGAGTTCTCAATATGATTGTTCTGTAATCAGCAGCTCTGTATAATTTTAGAGTAAGCAAATTATAGATGTTACGTCAGTGCTGATTGGTTGCCATGGGCAACTTCTGCACTGGCTCACTTCTCCGCTCTTATCACTGCTTAGTAAATGTCCCCCTAAATGCTACACTTTTATTCCCCAAAGAGGAGGTAGTTTCTGATCCCTATTCAGTTTTTAATGACATGTACATATCCTATTTCCATTCCTGCTTTGAGCTGCAATTACCCATAAAGGCAGTTTTACGTGCTGCCACCTGTAGTAGGAAACCATGGCACAGATTTTGTGATGCTTATTCCAAGGTTGCCGCCTATTTCACTGCTTGGAAAAGTAAGTACCCACCAGTGAGCACAGCCACTTGGTTGAAAAACCTCATACCCCTCAATGGAGACTCTGAGAGCTTGCCATGCAAGGTCTGATGACTGCTGCACCCTTGTTTTGGATTAGTGCCCTGTTTTTTTTGTTTTGTTTATATCTAAGCAGAGTTCTCATTCCTGTTGTGTCTGCAAATTTGTGAAACTGTAACAATGATGTTGCTATTTAAATGACTAGTTTGTCTAGCATTTTAAAACATTGGGGATAACATAAAATTTATTATAAAACACCTGTCTTGGCTGATGGAATTGGACGTGGAGGAAACAAATGTTTCCTGTCAGTATGACATCAAGGCATGACTGCACATCAATATAGATATTAGGTCTTAATAAAAGTTCAACAGCTGGCACCATATTATCTTATGTTTTATGCATATTGTCTAAAGAAAAAAAACAACAACATAACATTTTATCAGAAAGATCTGTTCATACAAAGGAATACCATTGTTTGGAAACAGGTGCTGTTAGTCTGGTATTGCATAGGAGCACTTACTGTAGTTTAGAAAGTTTTGCTGGTAGTAGCTCCAGAGACCTTAATTGTCCTTATGGGAAGGGGAGGGCGTGTTTTATCACCAGTTCTTTGGGGAAGATTTACTAAAGTTTCTAAACATGAAAAGTGGTGGTGGTGTCCATAGCAACAAATCAGATTCTAGCTATCATTTCTCTATAGCATATTAGAAAATGATAGACAGATATTATTGCCCCTTTAAATCCTGCAGCCAAAACCAATGGCTTTGAAAAGCGATGCTTAGTACATTTACCCCATACTTCCCTTCTCTTCCAGAATGTTCAGTAGTTTTCGCTGACTCCCGGGAGAACAGGACACCCGTCCAGAAACCCTAGTGAAGTGGGCAAGACCTTGAATTTGGTATCAAATGGTGGTATCCCCTGCAGCATGAATCTTTGCATCACAGGCAAATTACATCACTGCAATGGGCCATAAATTAGGGTATGTGAGCGGTAATCCCACACAGAGCAGAGCGCCGTAACTAAGGTTATGCGAGTGGTCCCGCCACGCAGAGAAAAGGGCTCTGTATTCAACACAGTTGCTTCTGGCCCGGAATGTCCTTTTGATGCTCCATACAGGAACACTGCAGTCTGTGCAGCCGCTCCGGCCATTGCTGCACTTCCCGGTGCTGGCGTTCCTGCGCGCTCTGCGCGATGTCATGACATCTTGTGCTAAGGGGGTGGCACAGGGTGCTCTGGAGCTTTGTGACGGCTCTGTCACCATGCCACATGCACTTGCCAAGAAAATCTAATTTTTTTTAGACTCTTCTTTTAAAATCTTGTTATCCAGAGAAAATGTAACCAACATAACTAAGGGAGTGTGACCACATGGACCTAATTCAGACATACGCCACGTGGATGAGCCAAAGGACCACAATCAACATGATTAATATATGAGGAAGTGATATGGCTGTGAAACTTATTGCAATGAAAGTATTAAATATTCATTTCATAGTATCCCAGTTCACTTGTGAACATAATATATTCAGAGAATATAATTGCAAAAATTAAAATGATGTCATTTATCCATATCCACTCCATATTAATATCACAAAGTAATAACTGGTAATGTTCATACACCAATATATCTCCTAATAATTTTGTTTGTTAGGAAAATCCAGTCCATCCATAACAATAATTGCAACATGCGTGATTAACGTGATCCTATTCTATTTGTAAAAACGACATCCATAATAAGTGACACACAGGTTTATTCCTGCCGGTTTCTGCACCACTGCTGCACCAACTTCAGGGTAAACACCACTATTTACATTAATTACCAGATAAAACATCCTCTACTGCTCTTATTTGTGACACACAGAGGATACACTCTTCTTGTGCCCTGGTGCTTGTGATTGGTACTTGTGGAGGTCCCATTTGCCTGTACCTCAAGCTGGGTACACCCCTGACCTCTGGCCGTTGTGCTGACTGAATGGCTGATACAGGTAAGTACACACACTTACTGATCGGCTGTTCAACGTGTCCGTCAGGGCACCCAGCTGGGTGGGCATTTGAATATGCCTGCCCAGCTGTGATGTTGGCCCCCTGCAGCAAGTGTATGGGCGGTCGGTGCACCGCCCATACAGACAGCCAGTTGTGCTAATATACAGTATCTGAAGATATATTGGCCATCGGCTGTTCTGCACAGCAGACACGATATGTCTGTGAATGACGTTCACAATCCTATCGGGGGTACACACCAATCGACGGGTTCATGATATATTAGCCATTGTGTAACCACAGTGATTTATCCAATATGTACCCTTTCTTTAGGCAGGCACGCCAGTGCCAAAACCTAGATAACACAAAATAATAATCACCACAACATTCTTTTTGTAATAGCCTAGTGGATACAGTAACCCTCAGCCAGCACTATCACACAAGACTGTCCTGTGCCAGGTTTCAAATTTCGATATTGGTGCCTCTGGGTATGCTTGTGGGATGTAGTGTCATTGGCCTTTTTTATAGAGGGGACTGGTTATGGGAATAGGACTATCTGCCTCTGTCTTACACTGCTGGGGCCGGCTGCTTCAAATAGTACAAAACAGTTGAGAACAAACCTTAGGGACAATGAACCTCCCTCTTCTTCTGGTGGAGAGGATTCATACACATATAATCTGTCTGTTGATTACTGTCAAATTCTGTTTTCTCTGACGTCCTAAGTGGATGCTGGGGACTCCGTCAGGACCATGGGGAATAGCGGCTCCGCAGGAGACAGGGCACAAAAGTAAAAGCTTTAGGATCAGGTGGTGTGCACTGGCTCCTCCCCCTATGACCCTCCTCCAAGCCTCAGTTAGGTTTTTGTGCCCGGCCGAGAAGGGTGCAATCTAGGTGGCTCTCCTAAAGAGCTGCTTAGAGTAAAAGTTTTATTAGGTTTTTTATTTTCAGTGAGTCCTGCTGGCAACAGGCTCACTGCAACGAGGGACTTAGGGGAGAAGAAGTGAACTCACCTGCGTGCAGGATGGATTGGCTTCTTAGGCTACTGGACACTAGCTCCAGAGGGACGATCACAGGTACAGCCTGGATGGGTCACCGGAGCCGCGCCGCCGACCCCCTTGCAGATGCTGAAGAGAGAAGAGGTCCAGAAATCGGCGGCTGAAGACTTCTCAGTCTTCATGAGGTAGCGCACAGCACTGCAGCTGTGCGCCATTGCTCTCAGCACACTTCACACCAACGGTCACTGAGGGTGCAGGGCGCTGGGGGGGCGCCCTGGGCAGCAATGAAAGTACCTATACTGGCTAAAAATACATCACATATAGCCTCTGGGGCTATATGGATGTATTTAACCCCTGCCAGGTTGTCAGAAAAACGGGAGAAGAAGCCCGCCGAAAAGGGGGCGGGGCCTATTCTCCTCAGCACACAGCGCCATTTTCCCTCACAGAACTGCTGGTGGGAAGGCTCCCAGGCTCTCCCCTGCACTGCACTACAGAAACAGGGTTAAAACAGAGAGGGGGGGCACTTATTTGGCGATATGATTATATATTAAGATGCTATAAGGGAAAACACTTATATAAAGGTTGTCCCTGTATAATTATAGCGTTTTGGTGTGTGCTGGCAAACTCTCCCTCTGTCTCCCCAAAGGGCTAGTGGGGTCCTGTCCTCTATCAGAGCATTCCCTGTGTGTGTGCCGTGTGTCGGTACGTGTGTGTCGACATGTATGAGGACGATGTTGGTGAGGAGGCGGAGCAATTGCCTGTAATGGTGATGTCACTCTCTAGGGAGTCGACACCGGAATGGATGGCTTATTTAGGGAATTACGTGATAATGTCAACACGCTGCAAGGTCGGTTGACGACATGAGACGGCCGGCAAACAAATTAGTACCTGTCCAGGCGTCTCAAACACCGTCAGGGGCTTTAAAACGCCCATTTACCTCAGTCGGTCGACACAGACACAGACACGGACACTGACTCCAGTGTCGACGGTGAAGAAACAAACGTATTTTCCTTTAGGGCCACACGTTACATGTTAAGGGCAATGAAGGAGGTGTTACATATTTCTGATACTACAAGTACCACAAAAAAGGGTATTATGTGGGGTGTGAAAAAACTACCTGTAGTTTTTCCTGAATCAGATAAATTAAATGAAGTGTGTGATGATGTGTGGGTTTCCCCCGATAGAAAATTATTGGCGGTATACATTTTCCCGCCAGAAGTTAGGGCGCGTTGGGAAACACCCCTTAGGGTGGATAAGGCGCTCACACGCTTATCACAAGTGGCGTTACCGTCTCCAGATACGGCCGCCCTCAAGGAGCCAGCTGATAGGAGGCTGGAAAATATCCTAAAAAGTATATACACACATACTGGTGTTATACTGCGACCAGCGATTGCCTCAGCCTGGATGTGCAGCGCTGGGGTGGCTTGGTCGGATTCCCTGACTGAAAATATTGATACCCTTGACAGGGACAGTATTTTATTGACTATAGAGCATTTAAAGGATGCATTTCTATATATGCGAGATGCACAGAGGGATATTTGCACTCTGGCATCAAGAGTAAATGCGATGTCCATAACTGCCAGAAGATGTTTATGGACACGACAGTGGTCAGGTGATGCAGATTCCAAACGGCACATGGAAGTATTGCCGTATAAAGGGGAGGAGTTATTTGGGGTCGGTCCATCGGACCTGGTGGCCACGGCAACAGCTGGAAAATCCACCTTTTTTACCGCAAGTCACATCTCAGCAGAAAAAGACACCGTCTTTTCAGCCTCAGTCCTTTCGTCCCCATAAGGGCAAGCGGGCAAAAGGCCAGTCATATCTGCCCAGGGATAGAGGAAAGGGAAGAAGACTGCAGCATGCAGCCCATTCCCAGGAACAGAAGCCCTCCACCGCTTCTACCAAGTCCTCAGCATGACGCTGGGGCCGTACAAGCGGACTCAGGTGCGGTGGGGGGTCGTCTCAAGAGTTTCAGCACGCAGTGGGCTCACTCGCAAGTGGACCCCTGGAGCCTACAAGTAGTATCCCAGGGGTACAGATTGGAAATTCGAGACGTCTCCCCCTCGCAGGTTCCTGAAGTCTGCTTTACCAACGTCTCCCTCCGACAGGGAGGCAGTATTGGAAACAATTCACAAGCTGTATTCCCAGCAGGTGATAATCAAAGTACCCCTCCTACAACAAGGAAAGGGGTATTATTCCACACTATATTGTGGTACTGAAGCCAGACGGCTCGGTGAGACCTATTCTAAATCTGAAATATTTGAACACTTACATACAAAGGTTCAAATCAAGATGGAGTCACTCAGAGCAGTGATAGCGAACCAGGAAGAAGGGGACTATATGGTGTCCCTGGACATCAGGGATGCTTACCTCCATGTCCAAATTTGCCCTTCTCACCAAGGGTACCTCAGGTTCGTGGTACAGAACTGTCACTATCAGTTTCAGACGCTGCCGTTTGGATTGTCCACGGCACCCCGGGTCTTTACCAAGGTAATAGCCGAAATGATGATTCTTCTTCAAAGAAAATGGACGATCTCCTGATAAGGGCAAGGTCCAGAGAACAGTTGGAGGTCGGAGTAGCACTATCTCAAGTAGTTCTACGACAGCACGGGTGGATTCTAAATATTCCAAAATCGCAGCTGTTTCCGACGACACGTCTGCTGTTCCTAGGGATGATTCTGGACACAGTCCAGGAAAGGGTGTTTCTCCCGGAGAAGAAAGCCAGGGAGTTATCCGAGCTAGTCAGGAACCTCCTAAAACCAGGAAAAGTGTCAGTGCATCATTGCACAAGGGTCCTGGGAAAAATGGTGGCTTCTTACGAAGCGATTCCATTCGGCAGATTTCACGCAAGAACTTTTCAGTGGGATCTGCTGGAAAAATGGTCCGGATCGCATCTTCAGATGCATCAGCGGATAACCCTGTCTCCAAGGACAAGGGTGTTTCTTCTGCGGTGGCTGCAGAGTGCTCATCTATTAAAGGGCCGCAGATTCGGCATTCAGGACTGGGTCCTGGTGACCACGGATGCCAGCCTGAGAGGCTGGGGAGCAGTCACACAGGGAAAAAATTTCCAGGGAGTGTGATATAGTCTGGAGACTTCTCTCCACATAAATATACTGGAGCTAAGGGCAATTTACAATGCTCTAAGCTTAGCAAGACCTCTGCTTCAAGGTCAGCCGGTATTGATCCAGTGGGACAACATCACGGCAGTCGCCCACGTAAACAGACAGGGCGGCACAAGAAGCAGGAGGGCAATGGCAGAAACTGCAAGGATTCTTCGCTGGGCGGAAAATCATGTGATAACACTGTCAGCAGTGTTCATTCCGGGAGTGGATAACTGGGAAGCAGACTTCCTCAGCAGGCACGACCTCCACCCGGGAGAGTGGGGACTTCATCGGGAAGTCTTCCACATGATTGTGAACCGTTGGGAAAGACCAAAGGTGGACATGATGGCGTCCCGCCTGAACAAAAAACTGGACAGGTATTGCGCCAGGTCAAGAGACCCTCAGGCAATAGCTGTGGACGTTCTGGTAACACCGTGGGTGTACCAGTCGGTGTATGTGTTCCCTCCTCTGCTTCTCATACCCAAGGTACTGAGAATTATAAGACGTAGAGGAGTAAGAACTATACTCGTGGCTCCGGATTGGCCAAGAAGGACTTGGTACCCGGAACTTCAAGAAATGCTCACAGAGGACTCATGGCCTCTGCCGCTAAGAAGGGACTTGCTTCAGCAAGTACCATGTCTGTTCCAAGACTTACCGCGGCTGCGTTTGACGGCATGGCGGTGGAACGCCGGATCCTAAGGGAAAAAGGCATTCCGGAAGAGGTCATTCCTACCCTGGTCAAAGCCAGGAAGGAGGTGACCGCACAACATTATCACCACATGTGGCGAAAATATGTTGCGTGGTGTGAGGCCAGGAAGGCCCCACAAAGAAATTTCAACTCGGTCGATTCCTGCATTTCCTGCAAACAGGAGTGTCTATGGGCCTCAAATTGGGGTCCATTAAGGTTCAAATTTCGGCCCTGTCAATTTTCTTCCAGAAAAAATTGGCTTCAGTTCCTGAAGTCCAGAAGTTTGTCAAGGGAGTACTGCATATACAACCCCCTTTTGTGCCTCCAGTGGCACTGTGGGATCTCAACGTAGTTCTGGGATTCCTCAAATCACACATGGAAAGTGACCATGCTGTTGGCCCTGGCCTCGGCCAGGCGAGTGTCAGAATTGGCGGCTTTGTCTCACAAAGCCCATATCTGATTGTCCATTCGGACAGGGCAGAGCTGCGGACTCGTCCCCAGTTTCTCCCTAAGGTGGTGTCAGCGTTTCACCTGCACCAGCTTATTGTGGTACCTGCGGCTACTAGGGACTTGGAGGACTCCAAGTTGCTAGATGTTGTCAGGGCCCTGAAAATATAGGTTTCCAGGACGGCTGGAGTCAGGAAAACTGACTTGCTGTTATCCTGTAGGCACCCAAAAAACTGGGTGCTCTTGCTTCTAAGCAGACGATTGCTAGTTGGATGTGTAGTACAATTCAGCTTGCACATTCTGTGGCAGGCCTGCCACAGCCAAAATATGTAAATGCCCATTCCACAAGGAAGGTGGGCTCATCTTGGGCGGCTGCCCGAGGGGTCTCGGCTTTACAACTTTGCCGAGCTGCTACTTGGTCAGGGGCACACCCTGGCTGAGGAGGACCTGGAGTTCTCTCATTCGGTGCTGCAGAGTCATCCGCACTCTCCCGCCCGTTTGGGAGCTTTGGTATAATCCCCATGGTCCTGACGGAGTCCCCAGCATCCACTTAGGACGTCAGAGAAAATAAGAATTTACTTACCGATAATTCTATTTCTCGTAGTCCGTAGTGGATGCTGGGCGCCCATCCCAAGTGCGGATTGTCTGCAATACTTGTACATAGTTATTGTTACAAAAATCGGGTTATTATTGTTGTGAGCCATCTTTTCAGAGGCTCCGCTGTTATCATGCTGTTAACTGGGTTCAGATCACAGGTTGTACAGTGTGATTGGTGTGGCTGGTATGAGTCTTACCCGGGATTCAAAATCCTTCCTTATTGTGTACGCTCGTCCGGGCACAGTATCCTAACTGAGGCTTGGAGGAGGGTCATAGGGGGAGGAGCCAGTGCACACCACCTGATCCTAAAGCTTTTACTTTTGTGCCCTGTCTCCTGCGGAGCCGCTATTCCCCATGGTCCTGACGGAGTCCCCAGCATCCACTACGGACTACGAGAAATAGAATTATCGGTAAGTAAATTCTTATTATTGCCTCTATGGACATAGGAAACGTACTGTATATTTATGTTCAGTCTTTGCTTGCCCTAAACTGGCCATACATTAGCACGACTTCTACGCATCGGTACAATAAATCGTTTGAAATCATGAAGTTTTCCTGAACGATAACGATTCAATGCACGGTCCCGCGAGTCGTTTGTTCAGATCTTAGCTGCCGCAGGTAAGATCTCGCAATCTCAGTAGTGATTTGAAAGCGGTTGATGGCAGATCATCTGATATATTGTTAGATCCTTTGTCTGACCGAACGATATCGTTTGTCCTGGAGCTGCCAGGGAGCTTGCCGGGGGGTTCAAGGGAAATAGTTAGCGACCTAGTTCGTTTGTGAGTCTCCCTAGTGTTTGGCCAGCTTTAGACTGAAGTTGGGGACAGCTACTTAACATTTGAGATAACTTTATAGTTACATGCATTGTCATACTGTAACACCTATATTTTGCCTGCCAACCAATTGCTCAGTATGCTATTTTAAGGGACACTCACATTAAAATCATGTATTAAATGTTTTATGCCATTAAATAAGGTATGAGTAGTACTAGTTAGATACATAAGCTACCTAACCAATGGTCAGATTTGGTAAATGAAGCCTTTTGGTCTATTTTTACAATTTATTTTTGAAACAGTACAATTAAGATTGTGGAACAAATTGTATTCACACACAATGGATAATGAATGCTCTTGCTAAGGCAATGTTTTGGTTTTATAAAAGTAATTTCTTTACAGTTTTTATGACGTTTTGATAATTAAAACATTCCCGGAGTTTAGTATAAAACAACAAAATCTGGATCCATATGTGCTTGTGTTTTGTTTTTTTTGTAACCTGTCTTGTATTTATCTAACCCTCTTGATGACAAACATTGTATTTTTATTATTATTATTATTATTATTATTATTATTATTATTCCAAACAAACCCCTTTAATGCATTATTGATACACAATTGTCTAAAAACATATATGACTCAATTATGGCAGAAATAATACTTTTTATTCCTTGTAACAATTTTAAAATCTAAAACCTCCATAAGAAATAACTGGTATATAATACATTTATGAGTGTAACGTTTACATATGGGAAGGAATCTAAGGAGAGAATACATCCAACTATAGTAATAGAATGGAATTGCTATGTACACATGAATGCCCATCAGCTCAGGTTTTTGTTCAGTGGAAAAGGGTCCCAAACCCCCCCAAAACTCTGGTCCAGTTACCCGGGAATGCAGTACTGTCTTTTTTTTTTAAGTATTTTGTGAGTTAGAACAGCAGCAGAGCATCAATTTTTATCTCATATACTGTATAGGGGAGGAATTCGACTGTTTGTGGTAATTTACCGCAGGCTAATTGATCCTCTAATTAGGCCGGAAGGGAGCCCGATGCTCGCACTTATCTGGATTTTTTTATTTCTCTGACGTCCTAGTGGATGCTGGGAACTCCGTAAGGACCATGGGGAATAGCGGGCTCCGAAGGAGGCTGGGCACTCTAGAAAGATTTATGACTACCTGGTGTGCACTGGCTCCTCCCACTATGACCCTCCTCCAAGCCTCAGTTAGATTTTGTGCCCGGCCGAGGTTGGATGCACACTAGGGGCTCTCCTGAGCCCTTAGAAAGAAAGTATAGATTTAGGTTTTTTATTTTCAGTGAGACCTGCTGGCAACAGGCTCACTGCAGCGAGGGACTAAGGGGAGAAGAAGCGAACTCGCCTGCTTGCAGCCGGATTGGGCTTCTTAGGCTACTGGACACCATTAGCTCCAGAGGGATCGACCGCAGGCCCAGTCCTTGGTGTTCGGTCCCGGAGCCGCGCCGCCGTCCCCCTTACAGAGCCAGAAGCAAGAAGAGGTCCGGAAAATCGGCGGCAGAAGACATCAGTCTTCTCCAAGGTAGCGCACAGCACTGCATCTGTGCGCCATTGCTCCTCACACACACTTCACACTCCGGTCACTGAGGGTGCAGGGCGCTGGGGGGGGGGCGCCCTGAGAAGCAATTATAACACCTTGGCTGGCAAAAATACCACAATATATAGCCCTAGAGGCTATATATGTGGAAAATACCCCTGCCAGAATCCAGAAAAAAGCGGGAGAATAGGCCGCGGAAAAGGGGCGGAGCTATCTCCTGCAGCACACTGGCGCCATTTCTCCTTCACAGATCCACTGGAAGGAAGCTCCCTGGCTCTCCCCTGCAGTCTACACTACAGAAAAGGGTAAAAAAAAGAGAGGGGGGGGGGCACTAAATTTAGGCGCTGTATAAATTATATAGAAAAAGCAGCTATAGGGGACATAACTCAGTTAGTCCCTGCATTATATTGCGCTCTGATGTGTGCTGGCATACTCTCACTCTGTCCCCCCAAAGGGCTTTTGTGTGTCCTGTCCTCTGTTGGAGCATTCCTTGTGTGTGTGCGGTGTGTCGGTACGGCTGTGTCGACATGTTTGATGAGGATAATGATGTGGAGACGGAGCAGATGCCTTTAGAAGGGATGTCGCCCCCTGTGGGGCAGACACCTGAGTGGTTGAGCTTATGGAAAGAAATGAGTGCACGTATAGACTCCTTACATAAGAAATTTGACGACATGCCAAATGTGGGACAGCCGACTTCTCAGCTCGTACCTGTCCAGGCGTCGCACAGGTCATCAGGGGCTCTAAAACGCCCGCTACCTCAGACCGCAGACCCAGATGTCGACACTGATACTGACACCAGTGTCGACGACGATGAGTCTAATCTGATGCCCACTAAGGCCATTCACTGCATGATTGAGGCAATGAAAGAGGTGTTACACATTTCTGGTATAAATACAGGTACCACTAAAAAGGGTATTATGTTTGGGGAGAAAAAACTACCCGTAGTTTTTCCCCCATCAGATGAATTAAATGAAGTGTGTGAAGAAGCGTGGGCTTTCCCTGATAAAAAATTGGTAATTCCTAAGAAGGTACTAATGGCGTTCCCTTTCCCGCCAGAGGATAGGTCACGTTGGGAAACACCTCCTAGGGTGGATAAAGCGCTCACACGTTTGTCAAAAAAGGTGGCACTACCGTCTCCGGATACGGCCGCCCTCAAGGAACCTGCTGATAGAAAGCAGGAGGCGATCCTGAAGTCTGTATATACACACTCAGGCATTATACTTAGGCCAGCTATTGCGTCAGCTTGGATGTGCAGTGCTGCCGCTGCATGGTCAGATAAACTGTCAGAAAATATTGACACATTAGACAGAGACACGATCCTGTTAACCATAGACCATATAAAAGACTCAGTCTTATATATGAGAGATGCACAGAGGGAAATCTGCCGACTGGCATCTAAAGTTAGTGCATTGTCCATTTCTGCTAGGAGAGGCTTATCGACTCGCCAGTGGACAGGAGATGCAGATTCTAAAAGGCACATGGAAGTGTTGCCATATAAAGGTGAGGAATTATTTGGGGATGGTCTCTCGGACCTAGTTTCCACAGCAACGTCTGGGAAGTCAGCATTTTTACCCCATGTCCCCTCACAGCCTAAGAAGGCGCCGTTTTATCAGGTTCAGTCCTTTCGGACCCAGAAAAACAGGCGTGGAAAAGGCGGGTCTTTTCTATCCAGAGGCAGAGGTAGGGGAAAAAGGCTGCAACAAACAGCAGGTTCCCAGGAGCAAAAGTCCTCCCCCGCTTCTTCTGCCAAGTCCGCCGCATGACGGTGGGGCTCCACAGGCGGAGCCTGGTACGGTGGGGGGCCGCCTCAAGAATTTCAGCGATCAGTGGGCTCGCTCACAGGTGGATCCCTGGATCCTTCAAATAGTATCTCAGTGGTACAAACTGGAATTCGAGGCGTCTCCACCCCACCGGTTCCTAAAATCTGCCTTGCCGATTGCTCCCTCAGACAGGGAGGCGGTGCTAGCGGCAATTCACAAGCTGTATTCCCAGCAGGTGATAATCAAGGTACCCCTACTTCAACAAGGCCGGGGTTACTATTCCACACTATTTGTGGTACCGAAACCGGACGGTTCGGTGAGACCCATTTTAAATTTAAAATCCTTGAACACATACATAAAAAAAATTCAAGTTCAAGATGGAATCGCTCAGGGCGGTTATTGCGAGCCTGGAAGAGGGGGATTACATGGTATCCCTGGACATCAAGGATGCTTACTTGCATGTCCCCATTTACCATCCTCACCATGAGTACCTCAGATTTGTGGTACAGGATTGCCATTACCAATTACAGACGCTGCCGTTTGGACTGTCCACGGCACCGAGGGTATTTACCAAGGTGATGGCGGAAATGATGATACTCCTTCGAAAAAAGGGAGTTTTAATTATCCCGTACTTGGACGATCTCCTAATAAAAGCGAGGTCCAAGGAACAGTTGTTGGTGGGAGTAGCACTATCTCAGGAGGTGCTGCACCAGCACGGCTGGATTCTGAATATGCCGAAGTCACAGCTGGTTCCGACGACACGGCTACTGTTCCTGGGTATGATTCTGGATACAGTCCAGAAAAAAGTGTTTCTCCCGGAGGAGAAAGCCAGGGAGTTGTCATCTCTAGTCAGAGACCTCCTGAAACCAAAACAGGTATCAGTGCATCGCTGCACGCGGGTCCTGGGAAAGATGGTGGCTTCTTACGAAGCAATTCCCTTCGGCAGGTTCCATGCCAGAATCTTTCAGTGGGACCTGTTGGACCAGTGGTCCGGATCGCATCTTCAGATGCATCGCTTGATAACCCTGTCTCCAAGAACCAGGGTGTCTCTACTGTGGTGGCTGCAGAGTGCCCATCTTCTAGAGGGCCGCAGGTTCGGCATACAGGACTGGGTCCTGGTGACCACGGATGCCAGCCTTCGAGGCTGGGGAGCAGTCACACAGGGAAGAAACTTCCAAGGACTATGGTCGAGTCAGGAGACTTCCCTTCACATAAATATTCTGGAACTAAGGGCCATCTACAATGCCCTAAGTCAAGCAAAATCCCTGCTCCTACACCAGCCGGTGCTGATCCAGTCAGACAACATCACGGCAGTCGCCCATGTAAATCGACAGGGCGGCACAAGAAGCAGGATGGCGATGGCAGAAGCCACAAGAATTCTCCGATGGGCGGAGAATCATGTACTAGCACTGTCAGCAGTGTTCATTCCGGGAGTGGACAACTGGGAAGCAGACTTCCTCAGCAGACACGACCTCCACCCGGGAGAGTGGGGACTTCATCCAGAAGTCTTCCAGATGCTGGTAAACCGTTGGGAAAAACCACAGGTGGACATGATGGCGTCCCGCCTCAACAAAAAGTTAAAAAGATATTGCGCCAGGTAAAGGGACCCTCAGGCGGTAGCTGTGGACGCTCTAGTAACACCGTGGGTGTACCAGTCGGTTTATGTGTTCCCTCCTCTGCCTCTCATACCAAAGGTATTGAGAATAATAAGAAAGCGAGGAGTAAACACCATTCTCGTGGTTCCGGATTGGCCAAGACGAGCGTGGTACCCGGAACTTCAAGAGATGCTATCAGAGGACCCGTGGCCTCTACCGCTCAGACAGGACCTGCTACAGCAGGGGCCCTGTCTGTTCCAAGACTTACCGCGGCTGCGTTTGACGGCATGGCGGTTGAACAACGGATCCTAAAGGAAAAGCGTATTCTGGAAGAAGTCATTCCTACGCTTATTAAGGCCAGGAAAGATGTTACGGCAAAGCATTATCACCGCATATGGCGGAAATATGTTGCATGGTGCGAGGCCAAAAAGGCCCCAACAGAGGAATTTCAACTAGGTCGATTTCTGCATTTCCTGCAAGCAGGAGTGAATATGGGCCTAAAACTAGGCTCCATTAAAGTACAGATCTCGGCTCTGTCGATTTTCTTTCAAAAAGAACTAGCTTCAGTACCTGAAGTTCAGACATTTGTGAAAGGAGTGCTGCATATTCAGCCCCCATTTGTGCCTCCTGTGGCACCTTGGGATCTCAACGTGATGTTGAGTTTCTTAAAATCACATTGGTTTGAGCCACTAAAAACCGTGGATCTGAAATATCTCACGTGGAAAGTGGTCATGTTATTGGCCTTGGCTTCAGCCAGGCGAGTGTCAGAATTGGCGGCTTTATCATGTAAAAGCCCTTATCTGATTTTCCATATGGATAGGGCAGAATTGAGGACTCGTCCCCAATTTCTCCCTAAGGTGGTGTCAGCGTTTCACCTGAACCAGCCTATTGTGGTGCCTGCGGCTACTAAGGATTTGGAGGACTCCAAGTTGCTAGACGTTGTCAGGGCCCTGAAAATATATGTTTCCAGGACGGCTGGAGTCAGAAAATCTGACTCGTTGTTTATCCTGTATGCACCCAACAAGCTGGGTGCTCCTGCTTCTAAGCAGTCTATTGCTCGCTGGATTTGTAGTACAATTCAGCTTGCACATTCTGTGGCAGGCCTGCCACAGCCAAAATCTGTGAATGCCCATTCCACAAGGAAGGTGGGCTCATCTTGGGCGGCTGCCCGAGGGGTCTCGGCTTTACAACTTTGCCGAGCAGCTACTTGGTCAGGGGCAAACACGTTTGCAAAATTCTACAAATTTGATACCCTGGCTGAGGAGGACCTGGAGTTCTCTCATTCGGTGCTGCAGAGTCATCCGCACTCTCCCGCCCGTTTGGGAGCTTTGGTATAATCCCCATGGTCCTTTCGGAGTTCCCAGCATCCACTAGGACGTCAGAGAAAATAAGAATTTACTCACCGGTAATTCTATTTCTCGTAGTCCGTAGTGGATGCTGGGCGCCCATCCCAAGTGCAGTTTGTCTGCAATACTTGTAAATAGTTATTGTTAACTAAAGGGTTATTGTTGAGCCATCTGTTGAGAGGCTCAGTTGATTTCATACTGTCAAACTGGATATAGTATCACGAGTTGTACGGTGTGATTGGTGTGGCTGGTATGAGTCTTACCCGGGATTCTAAATCCTTCCTTATTATGTCAGCTCGTCCGGGCACAGTGTCCTAACTGAGGCTTGGAGGAGGGTCATAGTGGGAGGAGCCAGTGCACACCAGGTAGTCATAAATCTTTCTAGAGTGCCCAGCCTCCTTCGGAGCACGCTATTCCCCATGGTCCTTACGGAGTTCCCAGCATCCACTACGGACTACGAGAAATAGAATTACCGGTGAGTAAATTTTTATTTTTTTTTGAGACGTGCTGAGGTGTTGAAAAAAATCCCAGATAAGTACCCTGTTTTCACAGTCGCAGCACGAAAACACATCATGGACCTATCATGGATTCTGTGTGTTTTTGGGCAATAAAAACAGGTAATTTTTCTGGGCAGCAAAAATGGGCCCTTATTGGATTGCCTGAAAAAGAAAACTGTGGTAAAGTCACATTTTTACCGCCTTAAAAAGTTACTGCAGATAGTTAAATTCCCCCCCCCCCCCCCCCTATTTTAGAGTACTAGTGCTTCATTGTATTCTTTTAATTCTCTTTAAGTAAGTAATTATGGCTATTATCACTATTTCTATTTCCTAAACTGTTATGATATCAAATTGAGGTGCTGATATTTTTTAAAATCTTTTTTTTATTCTATAGGAATCCTGTTTTGTGGATGATCTTGCAGCAGCACAGACTCCTGGAATGTAACTTGAATCCACATGACTGTTATCAGAAATAAATGCAGTAAGCTCCTCTTGTGCATCTCTGGAGTAAACAGCTGGATAAAACTACCCTTAAAAAAACATGACTTGTGACACAGTATCGGATTCAAGACTAGGCAAAACACAGCATTCGACATCTGTTGCAAAACAAAATATTT
This sequence comes from Pseudophryne corroboree, assembly GCF_028390025.1. NCBI lineage: Eukaryota > Metazoa > Chordata > Amphibia > Anura > Myobatrachidae > Pseudophryne > Pseudophryne corroboree. Next base: position 616,493,379 of record NC_086446.1, read on the forward strand.
TCCATGGTATCAATATTTTTTTTACAAAAAATATGAACTTTCTTTTATGTACAGTACATTTTGTATCTGGTCTGTGAGTGACGGGAAAAATCAGAAAAATGACCTCTGAGGACATAGCAGCTTCTGTTGCTTTACCACCAGTGGACGGGAAAGTGATATCTTCTCAGTCAACTGGAGATGAAAATTCTAAGAATACTTTGGATACTTGTGTTATAATAAGATCGAGTACAGTACAAGAACAAGAGAACACCAAGGCCGTGAAATGCTTACATATGTCCGAAGGGCACAATCTTCACAATTCTGGGACCAAGTCCTTTTTAATAGCAGGGAAAGGAGAATGTACAGAAAATACTAATGACCGAGATGCTCTGCAAGGTAACGCTTGCATTTCCCATTCAGTTGACTTTTTAAACATTAACAGCAAAATGTTTGATAGATCTTGCAAAACCAACCTAGGTTTTAATCAGTTTTGCAAGTCCTACAATCCTTTGAAAGGGAGTAATGTTTGTATTGAGCCTAAGATTCCTGCTGTGTTAACAGAAATTAAATTTAAAGTGGATGGGTCTTCAGTGGAGGGGAGGGCATTAAATGGTCAGTTAATAGTAAATGATCACTGCACAGATGGTGTTAGTTGCATTCCAGCATTGCATATAAGTTATTCCACTCAGAAGAGCGCTTTATGTTCCACAAATAACCAGTGTATTTTAAGCAACCATTTACAGACAATGAGAACAAATTGCTGTGACCGTTTTGTCTCCACCACTTGTCACTTGAACGAGCAGCCTGAAAGCTGTGACAGGAACGATGGACACATAGGTTTTGCTAATTATCAGTCAAGGTTGTATTTTGAAAAAAACCCAGTGCTTTCTGGAGATAATACCAATGGACAGAATTTACCATGCAGTATGTCCTCAAAGCCTTTACAATGTCAGGATGCCTATGAAAGTTGCATGGATGAAATAGATAATTTCTCGCGGAACAGAAAGGACCGTTCAGCTTTGCTGATCAGGCGGTTTTGTAAAAATTACAAAGAAGTGAAAAAGTCTGTTTATACAGGAACAAGTGCAATTCTGAAATCTTTGCCTTCTGGTCATATTGGAACGAAAGCTTGCTGCTTTGTTGAAAGAAATCAAGAAAACACAAATGAACTGAAGTGTAGTTGGCTGACAGCTAAACGCTTGACTTCCGTACAAGGTTCAGTGAGAAGGGATTTTCTATGCTACTTGGTGAAATTGACAATGTGTCAGGTAGGTTTCTTAATTCTGTTTATAATTTGTTTTGTTTTTATTTTTGCTACCTGTTATAATTTTACATGCATACTTTAATTTGGATCCCTTATTTACACATTTTTTTTACATTTTATTTTTGTTTTTATAAATAGTTTTTTCTGAGAAATTTTTGTTGAATAACAGTGTCCGACTCCTCTTGACTAAGTAGCCACGTGCATACTCTGTGGTGCCATGGCAACTTTCATGGCTGCTGAGAATCCTAAAAGTGTGTTTACAAAATGTAAGCTTACTTTCTAGGAGAACAGCAATGATCTGGACTTCTCAAAATATTTAGCAGAGCTAAAGAAATTCAATTACTAGTCTTGGAGATTTTTCATCATACACCTAGGGACGAATGTAATGATGCCCGGGTTTGGCGGCCATGCAGGATGCCTGCTAAACTCAGACTTTTTTAAAGGGGCAATCACTTACAAGGCAAAACCATGACTTTATGAGCGATTGCCCCTTTAAAGAAAAAACCGTCATTGCATCCGGCCCCTAGCCTCAATACACCATGCAGTGCAAGTGAACAGCACCAAGCGTCTTTTTCATGCGAACATGCAGTACGATGCAACAAAACCACTTCTCTAGACTGAACTGATTACTTTGGTATGCGGCACTTGTTTATCTGTGTGTGATTGTGTTTGCATCGGTGTACAGTGGAATCTGGAGTGAATAAAAGTCGTGGCCACTGGATTCTAGCACTCTGTATACAGATTCAGACTCAGTGCAGTCTAGTGAAGCAGTTTTGTCGCATTGCATTGTAACCAGTGGTGGGGCTGCAGCGTGGTCCAAAATTCAAATAGGGGAGCAACACCAACGGCCAATGAGTCCCTGCCGGCAATGCTTGGCAGCGTTTGGGGTGGCAGTTGGTGTAGCTCCTCTATTTGAATCTTGGACTGTGCTATAGCACAACCTCTGGAGCCAGCGTTGATTGCAGTGAAGATGTATGTTCTGTGTAAAAGATGTTTGGAGCCAGCAGAGTCTCGTGTGACCTGGCACACTAAGCAGGGGGAATGCGTTTAGCATCCTGCCTATTGGGCAGGATGCTAAACGCGTCAGCACTCAGGAGCCCGACACAGGATCACTGATGGACAGGATGCCAAAGGTATCGACTAACAGCCTTAGGGTTAGGGTACGGGGAGGGGGGGTTGCTAGGTTTAGGCACTAGGGGGAGGGTTAGCCATAGACACCCCCCCCCCCTCCCCAAAAGAGGGATAACTGTAGCTGCCACTCAGTAGGTTAGGGAGGGGAACGAGGGGGGAGGGATACTTACCACCTTCAATGTCGGCATATTCAGTGTCTGGATGCCGCAGTTGGCCATATGACTTCAGGCATACCTTATGTATTCCGAGAAGGGATGTCTGGCGTGATTGCAGTGATAGTGTGTGAGCGCAAATCGGTGTATAAGGCCAGAGCTGTTGCTTCTTCGTTTTGGAAGAACTAAATAGTAGCAGTGTTTTTCCACTGGAAACAACTTCAGATGAGGAGTACTTGGATATTTTTTTGGGGGATACGGTCTCAAGGTCGACAGTAACTAGGTCAATCACTATTGGTCGGCAGTAACTAGGTTAACAGGGTCTCTAGGTCGACAGGTCAAAAGGTCTACATGAGTTTTTTTACAATTTATTTATTTTCTTGAACATTTTCATACTTAACGATCCACGCGGACTACGATTGGGAATAGTAACCTGAGGCATGATGAGCGAAGCGAGCCGTGTTAGTGGACATGGTGCACTAATTGGGGTTCCCGGTCACTGTACAGAGAAAACAACCCCCCCCCCCCAAAAAAAAACAACAACAACAACACACCTCATGTCGACCTTTTGACCTGTCGACCTAAAGACCCTGTCGACATTCCATACCACACCCATTTTTTTTTATAGGAGCGCAATCACTTACAAGGCATGGTTTTGCCTCGTAGGTGATTTCCCCTTTAAAAAAAAGTCTGAGTTCGGCCAGCATCCCACACGGCCCCCGAACTCTGCATAATTACATCCGGCCCCTATATTGCAGTGTCAGAATAAATCTGTCCAACATTTGTGGGCTGCATACAACTGCAGCCAGTATTTACCCTGCAGGCAAAAATAATAAAATAAATGTATTTGCACCGCTTGCATTGCAATATGGTTTGTTCAAGATGCAAAGTTACTTTCTTTTTGGTTTCCTACTAGCTGCTTGGCAGTGTATTGCCTTTTCTGTTCACCCGTTACGAGTCAGAGTCTTCAATACTGCGGTCACTTTTCTGTTCCACCGCTATGGTGGTTGATGTCTTAGTGTTACACTTGGGAGACGTATATGATTAATTGTGGACATGAGCCTGCAGTGAAATGACACAAAGGGCTTATTTATGAAATGGCGTTTTTACAAAGCATCGTTTCAATGTTTTTGTCCTAGAGTTTAAAGTGGCAATTGTTTTTGAAGGTAATACATGGCATGTACAGCATTGTGCTAAGACTGCTTCTAAAGGGTTATGATCAATTACAGCTGTATACCTTTAAGGAATTGTCCAGATGTACCCAGCTGTAGGAACACCAAACACATTTGTTTTAAACAAAAGTATTTCTCTTACGTCCTAGAGGATGCTGGGGTCCACATTAGTACCATGGGGTATAGACGGGTCCACCAGGAGCCATTGGCACTTTAAGAGTTTGAGAGTGTGGGCTGGCTCCTCCCTCTATGCCCCTCCTACCAGGCTCCGTTTAGAAGATGTGCCCGGAGGAGCCGGTCACAGCTAGGGGAGCTCCATAGGAGTTTCTTTAGTTTTATTTTTATGAATAGAGTTTAGGCACAGGGAGGCTGCTGGCAACAGCCTCCCTGTTTCGTGGGACTAAGGGGGGGGGGAGAGTAGTATCCGCCCTGATGGGTGTGAGCCACTATCTCCGCTGACAGGACACTGAGCTCCTGAGGGGACAGATTGATCAGCCAACCCCCTTACAGAGCCAGAAGACGTCGGTGGCGAGTTAGTCACCGGCCCCCTGACAAGCGGGGAGCCGGTGTGATGATGGCGGCAACATTGTAGGGAGCGCAGTACTAACTGCGCTCCGGGGCTCAGAGGTAAATGGTGCGGCGCTGTGAGGGGCGCCCTGAGCCAGCGTCTACACCCTAAACTGGTCACACAGCCTGTCGGGGACCCCGGATCACCGCCAACAATTCACCTCAGGCCAGTATAAAAATTCAAATATGAGCGGGAGCCAGCGACATGGAAGGCGGCGGAGCTTCTCCTCAGAGCGGACCCAGCAGCGTTCAGCGCCATCTTTCCTGCATGCAGACGCTGACAGGGGAGAGCTGTCCCTCCACATCGACTCCAGCTGCCTTGTAACGGTACCAGGGGGTTGTAGAGGATGGGGGGGGGGGGGGGGGGGCTATTAAGGTACACAGCGCTGGTAAGGGGTGTCCTTATCTCCCAAGGCGCTGTGTGTGGGTTGACTCCAAACTCTGTGTCTCTCTTGGCATTCTTAGTGGGGGAACTCTGCCATTTCCCTGTGTGTGTGGGGGTGCCTGCTGTCTCACATAAGCCATGTCTAGGGATTCTATGTCATATGCTGCGGAAGATATGTCATCTCAGGATGATCCCATTCCATGTAATCAGGATTGCTCTGGTTTAGCACAGATTCCATTAAGAGAACCGGAGTGGTTAACCTCTATCAAGAGTATGATTTCTCAGATTTCTACTAGAGTAGCACAAAATGAAAATGCAGCTCAGGTTTTACAGACCTCTATGGCTGTTTGGTCCGGGTCGGCACCTTCAGGGCCCCCTGGCACTCACACTCAAAAACGTCCTCTTGCCCAGATTATGCAAGACGACACAGACACCGACTCTGACATGGTAGATGGTGATGGGGAAGTGCTGAGGGGGGCGGCATCTCTTGCAAAAGGGGTGCAGTTCAGGATTGAAGCCATTAGAAATGTGTTAAATATTGTTGACACAATACCTGAGCAGGTTGAGGAGGCTTACTTCACCGATACTAAGAAAGGCTCGCTAACCTTTCCTGCGTCTAAAGAATGAAATGCTATATTCGAAAAATTCTGGGAAAACCCAGAGAAAAAATTCCAGATCCCAAGAAAGGTTCTGGTTGCATTCCCCTTCCCTGAGGAGGATAGAAAGAAATGGGAAACCCCACCCATAATTGACGCATTTGTAACCAGACTGTCAAAAAAGGTGGTTTTACCTGTCCCGGGATCTGCAGTGTTGAAAGAACCGGCTGATCGCAAAATTGACACTACGCTCAAATCCATATACGCAGCTTCAGGGCGATATTACGGCCTACTATTGCCTGTGCATGGATTTCTAAAGCTATAGTAAAGTGGTCTGGCACGTTACTTGAGGAATTAGATACAATGGATAAATGTGACGTTGAATTGTTCTTACGCAACATATAGGATTCTGCAGGATTTATGATGGAATCCATGAAGGACCTGGGTTCGATGACTGCTGGGATATCTTCCATGTCGGTCTCCGCTCGTAGAGGGCTGTGGCTGCACCAATGGTCTGCCGACACGGAATCCAGGAAAGGCGTGGAGAACCTACCCTACACAGTTCAGGCCCTATTTGGGGAAGCGCTAGATGCGTGGATCTCTACAGCAACGGCGGGTAAGTCACCCTTTCTTCCTTCAGTTGTGCCTGCCACAAAGAAACCTTTTTCTTCAGCTATGTCACAGTCCTTTCGGACTCCTAAAACGAGAACAAAAAAGCCGCATAATACCTTCTTTAGAGGAGGGCGGGCAAAATGAATAAAAACCTGCTGCTGCAGGCTCCCAGGACCAGAAGCCTGCTTCTGGTACATCAAAATCCTTAGCATGACGGTGGACCGCACGGCCTGGATGAGGGACCGGTGGGGGCGAGGCTCAAAAGGTTCAGTCACGTTTGGGTGACATCGGGCCTGGACCCCTGGGTGCAAGATATTGTGTCCTAGGGGTACAGGCTGAAATTTCAGGAGCTCCCGTCTCACCGATTCTTCAAATCGGGCTTGCCAGCTTTGCTGCCAGGCAGGGCTATCCTACAGGAAGCCATCCAAAAATGAGCAGGGTCACAGGTCATTGTCCCAGTTCCACCTCATATGCACAACAAGGGTTACTATTCGAACCTTTTCGTAGTACCGAAACCGGATGTTTCGGTCAGACCAATTTTGAATTTGAAATCGATAAACCCCTATCTGAGGGAGTTCAAATTCAAAATGGAATCTCTGGGAGCGGTGATCTCAGGTCTGGAGGAGGGGGAGTTCCTGTTATCCCTTGATATCAAGGATGCGCACCTCCACATTCCGATTTGGCCGCCGCACCAGGTTTATCTTAGATTTGCACTGTTAGACAGTCACTATCAGTTTCAGGCTCTGCCATTCAGCCTCTCCACAGCACCGTGGGTGTTCACCAATGTGATGGCGGAGATGATGGTTCTCCTCCGCAGGCAGGGAGTAAACATAGTTCCATACCTGGACGATCTGCTGATAAAGGCAGTATCCAGGGAGAGGTTGTTACAGTCGATTACTCTTACGACTCAACTGCTCAGGAATCATGGTTGGATCCTGAACCTTCCGAAATCACATTTGGAGCCGACCAGGAGATTCTTTCCTTGGGATGGTCCTCGACACGGAAGAGCAGAGGGTGTATCTTCCAAGGGAGAAAGCGTTGGTGATACAGTCTATGGTCCGGGATGTCTTGAAGCCTGCCTGGGTATCGGTTTATCAGTGCATTCGCCTTCTGGGGAAGATGGTGGCCTCATACGAGGCTCTACAGTACAGAAGATTCCATGCTCGACCCTTCCAACTGGGTCTCCTGGACAAATGGTCGGGGTCTCATCTACACATGAACCGGAGGATACGTCTGTCGCCAAAAGCAAGCATTTCGCTCCTCTGGAAGCTGCAAATGCCTCACCTTCTGGAAGGCCGCAGGATCGGAATTCAGGACTGGATCCTTCTGACCACGGATGCAAGTCTCAGAGGTTTGGGAGCGGACACCCATGGGGAAACCTTCCAAGGAAGATGGCCAAATCAGGAAGCCATTCTTCCAATAAATATTCTGGAATTAAGAGCCGTGTACAACGGTCTTCTCCAAGCGGTTCATCTTCTGCAAGATCGGGCCATTCAAGTACAGTCAGACAATATGACGACGGTGGCCTACATAAACCGACAGGCAGGAACAAAGAGCAGAGCTGCAATGTCAGAGGTGACAAGAATCCTACTCTGGGCAGAAAGGCACGCATTGGCGTTGTCAGCGATCTTCCTTCTAGGCGTGGACAACTGGGAAGCAGACTTCCTCAGCAGACACGATCTCCATCCAGGGGAATGGGGCCTCCATCTGGAGGTGTTCACAGACGTGACCAGTCGTTGTGGCGTACCTCAAATAGACATGATGGCCTCACGTCTCAACAAGAAACTTCGGAGGTACTGTTCAAGGTCCAGAGACCCACAAGCAATGGTGGTGGCCCTGGTAACTCCGTGGGTGTTCCAGTCAGTGTATGTGTTCCCTCCACTTCCACTCATTCCAAGAATCCTAAAGCTCATAAAGAGAACAAGGGTTCGGGCAATTCTCATTGCTCTGGACTGGCCAAGGCGAGCTTGGTACGCGGATCTTCTGGATCTACTGCTGGAAGAACCGTGGCCTCTTCCTCTTCACGAAGACCTTCTGCAACAGGGGCCATTCGCTTATCAGGACTTACCGCGGCTACGTTTGACGGCATGGCGGTTGAACGCCAGATATTAGCCCGTAAGCGTATTCTGAGCAAGGGTATTCCCATCCTGATACAGGCTAGGAAAGGGGTAACGTCTAAACATTACCATCGCATTTGGAAAAAATATGTGTCTTGGTGTGAATCCAAGAAATTTCCTACGGTGTAGTTTCAACTTGGACGGTTTCTCCTCTTCCTGCAAGCAGGTGTGGATATGGTTCTGCGTTTGGGATCCATAAAGGTCCACATTTTGGCCTTATCTATTTTTTTCCAGAAACAATTGGCTGCCCTCCCTGAGGTTCAGACCTTTTTGAAAGGGGTTCTACACATCCAGCCTCCCTTTGTGGCGCCGACGGCACCCTGGGATCTTAACGTGGTGTTGCAGTTCCTGCAGTCGGATTGGTTTGAGCATCTACCGGAGGTTGAGGTCAAGTTTCTCACGTGGAAGGCTGTCATCTTGTGTCGGCTTTTCATATCAACCAACCTATTGTGGTGCCAGTGGCTACTGACTCCTCAATTCCATCAAAGTCCTTGGACGTGGTGAGAGATTTGAAGATCTATGTGAAGAGGACTGCTCGTCACAAAAAATCGGACTCTTTGTTTGTCCTGTATGATCCCTCTTTGTTTGTCCTGTGTGATCACAAGAAAATTGGGTGTCCTGCTTCTAAGCAGACGATTTTTTGCTGGATTAGGTTCACTTTCCAGCATGCATATTCTACGGCAGCATTGCCGTGTCCAAAATCTGTTAAGGCCCACTGTACTCATAAGGTGGGTTCTTCCTGGGCAGCTGCCCGGGGTGTCTCGGCTTTACAACTTTGCCGAGCGGCTACTTGGTCAGGGTCAAACACGTTTGCTAAGTTCTACAAGTTCGATACTTTGGCCTCTGAGGACATAAAGTTTGGTCAGTCAGTACTGCAGAATCCTCTGTGCTCTCCTTCCCGTTCTGTGAACTTTGGTGTACATCCCCATGGTACTAATGTGGACCCCAGCATCCTCTAGTACGTAAGAGAAAATAGGATTTTAATTACCTACCGGTAAATCCTTTTCTCGTAGTCCATAGAGGATACTGGGCGCATCTTGAGTCTGGTAGGAGTGGCATAGAGGGAGGAGCCAGCCCACACTCTCAAACTCTTAAAGTGCCAATGGCTCCTAGTGGACCCGTCTATACCCCATGGTACTAATGTGGACCCTAGCATCCTCTACGGACTACGACAAAAGGATTTACTGGTAGGTAAATAAAATCCTATTTTTGCTATTTAAAACGGTCACTATTGTTATCCACTTGTGTAAATGAGGCTAGCACTTTAATAATAATAATTAAGACATTCTAAAATGTAAAAACCCACTGAATATAATTTGTGTATTTCCCATCACAGGAGCCTACTTACTAAAATGATTGTCCGAGCTCTTGTTAAGACCCTCCTTCATATGACTCATTAATGTAATGCATAGATATGGCAATACCAATATATAAGGCATAGACAGTGGCGTAACTAGAAATTTTTCTCCCCCAAGCCAAAAAATTCTTCGGCGCCCCCCCCCCATACCCCCCATAATTGGCACTAGTAAAGGGACAAATATGCACGCGCCATAGGTGCGCGCCGCCAAAAAGGGTGTGTGGCTTCATTGAAATGGGCGTGGCTTCACTTAAAGGGGCGTGGCATTGCAGGAAAAGACTACCTTATACCCCAGTTTTGCAACCTGCACGCCCAGACGTTAGCCACCACAGGAAAGAAAAATAATCCTTACATTATTTGTCATTTTTCCTCCTTATAGTAATGCCCAGTATACATTATGCCACATACTGCAATCGCCCTTAGACATTATGCCACACACAATAATGCACATGACACAATATGCACACACTGTAATGCCCCCGACACATTATGCCACACACCGTAATGCCTGTGACACATTATGACAGGAATCGCAATGCCCGTTATACATTATGCTACACACTGCAATGCCCCTGAGACATTTATAGCACATACAATGTCTGTGACACAGTATGACACACACCACAATGATCCTGAGACATTATACCACAATGCCCGTGATATAGTATACAACACACCGTAATGCCTGACACATTATGACACACACCGCAATGTCCGTGATACATTATGCCACACACCGTAATGCCCATTACACATTAAGTTCTACAGTAAGGCTTCTAATTACTTTTAAATTACCTGCTCGTTGCCAGGGGTTTCATGCTCTTGGTTCCATGCACGGTGACAGGGGTTTTCATGCTCAGGGTGTCATGCTCGTTGCCAGGGGTTTCATGCACTGGGTGTCATGCTCGTTGCCAGCGGTTTCATGCTCTTGGTTCCATGCACGGTGCCATGGGTTTTCATGCTCAGGGTGTCATGCTCGTTGCCAGGGGTTTCATGCACTGGGTGTCATGCTCGTTGCCAGGGGTTTCATGCACTGGGTGTCATGCTCGTTGCCAGGGTTTTCATGCACTGGGTGTCATGCTCGTTGCTAGGGGGTAGTGCCACATATGCCCCCAGTGCCAGATATTCCCCCACAGTGCCAGGTATATGCCCCCAGTGCCAGATATTCCCCCACAGTGCCAGGTACATGCCCCCAGTGCCAAATATACCCCCAACCCCCAGTGCCACATATGCCCCCTCAGTGCCTGCTCCCCCCAGTGCCAAATATTCCCCCACAGTGCCACATATGCCCCCTCAGTGCCTGCTCCCCCCAGTGCCAGATATTCCCCCACAGTGCCAGGTATATGCCCCCAGTGCCAGATATTCCCCCACAGTGCCAGGTATATGCCCCCAGTGCCAGATATCCCCCCACAGTGCCAGGTATATGCCCCCAGTGTCAGATCTTCCCCCACAGTGCCTTGCTCTCCCCCCCCCCCCTTCCCCCCGCCCGCCCGCTCTTTTGTGTTCGGGGACACGGAGCACACAGCGCGCGCCTCTCCAGTGTCCCTCCTGGCTCTCCGGCTGCTCTAATAAAGGAAGTGCCGGTTCGTGAGCCAATCAGAGCTCACGAACGACACTTCCTTTATTAGACCAGCCGGAGAGCCAGGGAAGGACACAGGAGAGGCGCGCGCTGTGCGCTCCGTGTCCCTCCTTACAGCAGCGGAGGGAAGGAGACCGCAGATTGACATGCGGACGCTCGTCCGCATGTCAATCTGTGCAAACTCAGTGGCGCCCCCGCAGCCCCTCGCCCCCAAGCCACCGCGAGGACTGCGGGGGCAGTAGTTACGCCACTGGGTATAGAGCTGGTACTATGATCACTATTGACTTTTTCACATTGCTTTTATGTTTTGAGGAAGAATGTCAGACCAGCTGCATGCTTTTGCAGTGGCCAGGGAAATGGTTGGACAGTATTCTTATGTATTGTGTATACACCTGAACAGTCTGTCCGTGGACTGCACATAAAAGCTTTACCACTTGTGTACTAATAGTTTGTTATGGGAATGTTCTTTCATGGAATGCAGTGCAGAACCAGTGCTAGCCATACATTCCCTTCTGACTACTGTACGTTGATTTTATTCCACTATTCTGAATTTTGCTTTACAGAATCTGCAAAAACAATAACATTTACATGCATTTCTGTATCAAATTATACATTACTGGTGAGTATGGTTGTGATTCAAAGTTAGTATAAGTTCCATCTACCTTTATGCAGTGCAGAGCATGTATGTAGATATATACCAAGCTAGTTACCAGCCCATCAAAATGACGGAACAACATAACGGTAATGTCAGCGCCGTCGGCTGTGCGCGCCTGAACAGAGCAACACTTGAGTTGCTCTGTTGGTTGCCATATAGTGATGACCGGCGTGCAAAACACTTAAATTCCCCCCATAGAGATGAGGAGCAGTACTTCCTAGTTCATATAGAAATGTTAAATCAGACAGTTAGTGTTTAATGTTTTACATCTGTATTTGTATTATTTCTTATGTTTCTCTATCGTCCTAAGTGGATGCTGGGGTTCCTGAAAGGACCATGGGGAATAGCGGCTCCGCAGGAGACAGGGCACAAAAAAGTAAAGCTTTTACCAGATCAGGTGGTGTGCACTGGCTCCTCCCCCTATGACCCTCCTCCAGACTCCAGTTAGATTTTGTGCCCGAACGAGAAGGGTGCAATCTAGGTGGCTCTCCTAAAGAGCTGCTTAGAGAAAGTTTAGCTTAGGTTTTTTACTTTACAGTGAGTCCTGCTGGCAACAGGATCACTGCAACGAGGGACTTAGGGGAGAAGTAGTGAACTCACCTGCGTGCAGAGTGGATTTGCTGCTTGGCTACTGGACACTAGCTCCAGAGGGACGATCACAGGTACAGCCTGGATGGTCACCGGAGCCGCGCCGCCGGCCCCCTTGCAGACGCTGAAGAGAGAAGAGGTCCAAAATCGGCGGCTGAAGACTCCTGAGTCTTCATAAAGGTAGCGCACAGCACTGCAGCTGTGCGCCATTTTCCTCTCAGCACACTTCACACAACAGTCACTGAGGGTGCAGAGCGCTGGGGGGGGCGCTCTGAGAGGCAAATAAAAACCTTATTAGAGGCAAAAAATACCTCACATATAGCCCACAGAGGCTATATGGAGATATTTAACCCCTGCCTAACTTCAAAAATAGCGGGAGACGAGGCCGCCGAAAAAGGGGCGGGGCCTATCTCCTCAGCACACAGCGCCATTTTCTCTCACAGAAAAGCTGGAGAGAAGGCTCCCAGGCTCTCCCCTGCACTGCACTACAGAAACAGGGTTAAAACAGAGAGGGGGGGCACTGATTTTGGCGATATTGTATATATATAAAAGATGCTATAAGGGAGAAACACTTATATAAGGTTGTCTCTATATAATTATAGCGTTTTTGGTGTGTGCTGGCAGACTCTCCCTCTGTCTCCCCAAAGGGCTAGTGGGTCCTGTCCTCTGTCAGAGCATTCCCGGTGTGTGTGCTGTGTGTCGGTACGTGTGTGTCGACATGTATGAGGACGATGTTGGTGAGGAGGCGGAGAAATTGCCTGTAATGGTGATGTCACTCTCTAGGGAGTCGACACCGGAATGGATGGCTTATTTAGAGAATTACGTGAGAATGTCAACACGCTGCAAGGTCGGTTGACGACATGAGACGGCCGACAATCTATTAGGACCGGTCCAGGCGTCTCAGAAACACCGTCAGGGGTTTTTAAAAAAACGCCCATTTACCTCAGTCGGTCGACACAGACACAGACACGGACACTGAATACAGTGTCGACGGTGAATAAACAAACGTATTTCTCATTAGGGCCACACGTTAAGGGCAATGAAGGAGGTGTTACGTGTTTCTGATACTACAAGTACCACAAGAAAGGGTATTATGTGGGAGTGGAAAAAACTACCTGTAGTTTTTCCTGAATCAGATAAAATAAAATGAAGTGTGTGATGATGCGTAGGGTTACCCCGATAGCAAATATTGGCGTTATACCCTTTCCCGCCAGAAATTAGGGTACGTTGGGAAACACCCCTTAGGGTGATAAGGCGCTCACACGCTTATCAAGTGGCGTTACCGTCTCCAGATACGGCCGCCCTCAAGGAGCCAGCTGATAGGAAGCTGGAAAAATATCCTAAAAAGTATATACACACATACGGTGGTTATACTGCGACCAGCGATCGCCATCAGCCTGGAGATGCAGTGCTGGGTTGGCTTGGTCGGATTCCCTGACTGAAAATATTTTATTCATGTAGAGCATTTAATAGGATGCATTCTATATATATGTATGTGAGATGCACAGAGGGATATTTGCTCTCTGGCATCAAGATAAGTGCGTTGTCCATATCTCCCAGAAGATGTCAGGGACACGACAGTGGTCAGGTGATACAGATCCCATACGGCAGATGGAAGTATTGCTGTATAAAGGGAAGGAGTTATTTGGGGGTCGGTCCATCGGACCTGGGGACCACAGCAACAGCTGGGAAATCCAACCTTTTTTACCCCAAGTTACATCTCAGCTAAAAAAGACACCGTCTTTTCAGCCTCAATCTTTCCTTTCCCATGAGGGCATGCAGGCAAAAGGCCAGTCATATCTGCCCAGACATAGAGGTAAGGGAAGTAGACTGCAGCAGGCAGCCCTTTCCCAGGAAAAGAAGCCCTCCACCGCGTCTGCCAAGTCCTCAGCATGACGCTGGGGCCGTGCAAGCGGACTCAAGGTGGGGGGGTAGTCTCAAGAGTCTCAGGGCGCAGTGGGATCACTCGCAAGTTGACCCCTAGATCGTACGAGTATTATCCCAGGGGTAAAGATTGGAGAGTCGAGACATCTTCTCCTCGCAGGTTCCTGAAGTCTGCTTTACCAACGGCTCCCTCCGACAGGGAGGCAGCATTGGAAACAATTCACAAGCTGTATATCCAGCAGGTGATAATCAAAGTACCCCTCCTACGACAAGGAAAAGGGTATTATTTTTCCACACTATATTGTGGTACTGAAGCCAGACGGCTTGGTGACACATAGTCTAAATCTAAAATGTTTTGAACACTTACATAAAAGGTTCAAATCGAGATAAAGTCACTCAGAGCAGTGATAGCGAACCGGAAAAAAGGGGACTATATGGTGTCCCTGGACATCAAGGATTACCTCCATGTCCAAATTTTGTCCTTCTCATCAAGGGTACCTCTGGTTCGTGGTACAGAACTGTCAATATCAGTTTCAGACGATGCCGTTTGAATTATCCACGGCACCCCGGGCCTTTTTACCAAGGTAATGGCCGAAAAGATGTTTCTTCAAAGAAAAAAGGCATCTAAATTATCCCTTACTTGCACGACCTAAAAAGGGCAAGTTCCAGAGAACAGTTGGAGGTCGGAAGAGCACTATCTAAAGTAGTTCTTCGACGGCACGACTGGATTCTAAATATTCCAAGAATCGCAGCTGTTTTCCGACGATACGTCTGCTGTTCCTAGGGATGATTCTGGACACGGTTCAGAAAAAGGTTTTTCTTCCCGAGGAAAAAGCCAAGGAGTTATCCGACCTGTCAGGAACCTCCTAAAACCAGGAAAGGTGTCTGTACATCAATGCACAAGAGTCCTGGGAAAAATGGTGGCTTTTTACGAAGCAATTCCATTCGGCAGATTCCATGCAAGAATTTTCCAAAGGGATCTGTTGGACAAATGGTCAGGGTCGCATCCTCAGATGCACCTGCGAATAACCCTGTCGCCAAGGACAAGGGTATATCTTCTGTGGTGGTTGCAAAAGGCTCATCTATTGGAGGGCCGCAGATTCGGCATACAGGATTTGATCCTGGTGACCACGGACGCCAGCCTGAGAGGTTGGGGAGCAGTCACACAAGGAAGAAACTTCCAGGGGGTATGGACGAACCTGGAAAAGTCTCTTCACATAAACATTCTGGTACTAAGAGCAATCCAAAATGCTCTAAGCCAGGCGGAACCACTCCTGCAAGGAAAACCGGTGTTGATTCAGTCGGACAACATCACGGCGGTCGCCCATGTAAACAGACAGGGCGGCACAAGAAGCAGGAGTGCAATGGCAGAAGCTGCCAAGATTCTTCGCTGGGCGGAGAATCACGTAATAGCACTGTCAGCAGTGTTCTTCCCGGGCGTGGACAACTGGGAAGCAGACTTCCTCAGCAGACACGATATTCACCCGGGAGAGGGGGGTCTTCATCCAGAAGTCTTCCACATGCTAATAAACTGTTGGGAAAGACCAATGGTAGACATGATGGCGTCTCGCCTCAACAAGAAACTGGACAAGTATTGCGCCAGGTCAAGAGATCCACAGGCAATAGCTGTGGACGCACTGGTAACACCTTGGGTGTACAAATCAGTATATGTGTTTCCTCCTCTGCCTCTCATACCAAAGGTATTGAAGATTATACGGTGAGGAGGAGTAAGAACAATACTAGTGGCTCCGGATTGGCCAAGAAGGACTTGGTACCCGGAACTTCAAGAGTTGGTCACGGACGACCCGTGCCCTCTACTTCTGAGAAGGGACCTGCTACAACAGGGTCCCTGTCTCTTTCAAGACTTACCGCGGCTGCGTTTGACGGCATGGCGGTTGAACGCCAGATCCTAAAAGGGAAAGGCATTCCAGAAGAAGTCATTCCTACCTTGATTAAGGCAAGGAAGGAAGTCACCGCGAAACATTATCACCGCATTTGGCGAAAATAGGTCGCGTGGTGCGAGGATCGGAGTGTTCCGACGGAGGAATTTCAACTGGGTCGTTTCCTACATTTCCTACAATCAGGATTGTCTATGGGTCTCAAATTGAGATCTATTAAGGTTCAAATTTCGGCCCTGTCAATATTCTTCCAAAAAGAATTGGCCTCAGTTCCTGAGGTACAGACTTTTGTTAAAGGAGTACTGCATATACAGCCTCCTGTGGTGCCTCCGGTGGCACCGTGGGATCTAAATGTAGTTTTAGATTTCCTCAAATCCCATTGGTTTGAACCATTGAAAAAGGTGGATTTTAAATATCTCACATGGAAAGTGACTATGTTACTGGCCCTGGCTTCCGCCAGGAGAGTATCTAAATTGGCGGCTTTATCTTATAAAAGCCCTTATCTAATCTTCCATTCGGATAGGGCAGAACTGAGGACTCGTCCGCATTTTCTCCCTAAGGTGGTATCAGCGTTTCACCTGAACCAACCTATTGTGGTGCCTGCGGCCACTGGCGACTTGGAGGACTCCAAGTTGTTGGACGTTGTCAGAGCCTTAAAAATATACATTTCAAGGACGGCTGAAGTCAGAAAATCTGACTCGCTGTTGATACTATATGCACCCAACAAGTTGGGTGCCCCTGCTTCTAAGCAGACGATTGCTCGTTGGATTTGTAACACAATTCAACTTGCTCATTCTGTGGCAGGCCTGCCACAGCCTAAATCTGTTAAGGCCCATTCCACAAGGAAGGTGGGCTCATCTTGGGCGGCTGCCCGAGGGGTCTCGGCATTACAATTCTGTCGAGCAGCTACGTGGTCGGGGGAAAACACGTTTGTAAAATTCTACAAATTTGATACCCTGGCAAAAGAGGACTTGGAATTCTCTCATTCGGTGCTGCAGAGTCATCCGCACTCTCCCGCCCGTTTGGGAGCTTTGGTATAATCCCCATGGTCCTTTCAGGAACCCCAGCATCCACTTAGGACGATAGAGAAAATAAGAATTTACTTACCGATAATTCTATTTCTCGGAGTCCGTAGTGGATGCTGGGCGCCCATCCCAAGTGCGGATTATCTGCAATACTGTACATAGTTATTGTTAACAAATTCGGGTTATATTGTTAAGGAGCCATCTTTAAGAGGCTCTTTCTGTTATCATACTGTTAACTGGGTTTAGATCACAAGTTGTACGGTGTGATTGGTGTGGCTGGTATGAGTCTTACCCGGGATTCAAATTGCCTCCCTTATTGTGTACGCTCGTCCGGGCACAGTACCTAACTGGAGTCTGGAGGAGGGTCATAGGGGGAGGAGCCAGTGCACACCACCTGATCTGGTAAAAGCTTTACTTTTTTGTGCCCTGTCTCCTGCGGAGCCGCTATTCCCCATGGTCCTTTCAGGAACCCCAGCATCCACTACGGACTCCGAGAAATAGAATTATCGGTAAGTAAATTCTTATTTTATCTATTGGTCAATCATTTTTGAAGACTTTAGAGTATTAAAGAGTTAAAAGACTCAAATTCCTACGATAACTTGGCGTGTTTGATTAGTGGCCCTAAATTATTAAACTGCCTTTTGTGTAAAATAATCTGCATTCTGATTAGCAGCACAGACAATTAATAATTTACACTGAAAAGTATAGTAGGGTTATGCCTGACCATTGCACAGCCATGTAGTGTGCTCGGGTCAGAGCTCAAGATTTCAATGTACCCTCTACATCTTATTATGCGTTCTTGCTGTGATGCATTTTTCTATGTACAGGAAGTATATATTATCTATCTACCTGTCTAATATTGAATTCAAAAGCAGTGAATCAATACCTAGGAGCCAGAGAAGATATGCATGCATTGACCTCAACAGAAATGACTCCCAGCTGTGATTTACCTTCACTCCCAGTTATGCATTTCATCATGGAACACTTTCAAAATGAGTCATGTAACACAAGGGACATATAAATTTATATTTTAGAGAGAAGAGAGACTTCGGTATCTATTCAAAACCACTCCTGGGATGCTGTTATAAAACATAATGTTTAGTCCTTGAACCATACCTAGATTGACTGCATGTTTGTTGAAAACAACTTGATTATTTCCTTTCTCTGTATTTCTAACGCCTCTATCGAGATGTAAAGAAAAAATATTATTTTTTCACCCCGTAAACTGGAGCACAAGGCCTAGATGAAATTATATTTGACAAATTAACACCCTTCCCATCCACTCCATGTGGCATTGCTTTCCTCATTAAATTGTGTTTCCTGGATTATGGGCACCCATTGCTCATTGATTAGTGTGGGGAGTGAAGGCTAGCTACTGTTGCACAATTTTCTAAAAAAGGCTACGCTACAGTGTCAGAATACACAGTGCATCACAGCTTGCTGCATACTTGCAGACTGGTCACAGTGCCCATGCTGACTTTTGTCCACCATCGAAAGCTCCTACAATGGACACATGAGCATCAGAACTGGACCTTGGAGCAATGGAAGAATGTGACCTGGTCTGATGAATCAATTTTTCTTTTACATCATGTGGACTGCAAGGTGCATTTACGTTGTTTACTTGGGGAAGTGGTGGCCAACGGTATGTAATGTGGGTATAAGGCTAGCCAGCATAGGCAGTGTTATGCTCTGGGCAGTGTTATTCTGATAAACCTTGTGTCATATAGCACCATTTGTCCTGGCATTCACATTGTGCAAACCAAGTACACCCCTTCATGGCAACATTACTCCCTGATGGCAGTGGCCTCTTTCAGCAGGATATTGCGCTCTGCCACACTGCAAAAACTGTTCAGGAATGGTTTGAGGAACATGACAAACAATTCAAGCTGTTGACAGGGCCTCCAAATTCGCCAGATCTCAATCCGATCGAGCATCTGTGGGATGTGCTAGAAAAACAAGCTCGAGCCTAGGTGGTGGTCAGGAGTGTGTTTAGACAGGCTACAGCCACTTTTTTTTTTTCCCCCCCTCCTTGCTGGAGCCGTCTGTTTGGCAGCATTGGAGATGGACCTGCATGCATCTCACATCCTTACTGATTAGAAACCCTGCTTATAGTCTATTCAACATACCTACCTATTGCTGTGGCTTAGATGTCATAATCAGGCCTTTGTAGTGCTGATTGAGTTTTACTGGAGAGTGCCTTTGTGGCACATGAGAGGTTTGCACTAGAGATGTGCGGCTGGAACTTTTCGTGTTTTGGTTCTAATTCCACTTTCGTGTTTTAGTTTTGGCTTGGTTTTGCCAAAACCACCCTTTTTTGTGTTTTTGTTTTGGATCTGGAGAATTTTTGAAAAAAACAAAAACAGCTAAAATCTCAGAATTGGGGGGGTAATTTTGCTCCTACTACATTATTAACCTCAATAACATTCATTTCCACTCATTTCCAGTCACTTCACACCTCACAATATTGTTTTTAGGCCTAAAAGTTGCACCGAGGTGGCTGTATGACTAAGCTAAGCGACACAATTGGGCGGCACAAACACCTGGCTCATCTAGGAGTGGCACTGCAGTTGCAGACAAGATGGCACTATTCAAAAACTAGTCCCCAAACAGCAAATGATGCAAAGACGAAAAAGAGGTGCAATTAGGTAGCTGGATGGCCAAGCTAAGCAACACAAGTGTGCGGCACAAACACCTGGCCCATCTAGGAGTGGCACTGCAGTGTCAGACAGGATGGCACTTTTCGAAAACTAGGCCCCAAACAGCACCTCATGCAAAGATGTCGAAGAGGTGCAATGAGGTAGCTGTATGACTAAGCCAAGCGACACAAACAATTCCCACTGGAATTATACGTCGAAATCACTGGAACTATACGTCGAAATCACTGGAACTATACGTTGAAATCACTGGAACTATACGTCGAAATCACTGGAACTATATGTCGAAATCACTGGAATTATACGTCCAAATCACTGGAATTATGCGTCAAAATCACTGGAATTAAATGGCAGTACCACTGGACATATACGGAAGTGTCAGACAGGATTGCACTTTAAAAAACATAGTCCCCAAACTGTACATGATAAGAAGAAAAAAAGGTGGAAGATGGAATTGTCCTTGGGTCCTCCCACTCACCCTTATGTTGTATAAACAGGACATACACACTTTATAACACACCAATAATTTCCGCGACAGGGTCTGCCACACGACTGTGACTGAAATGACTGGTTTGTTTGGGCCCTCACCAAAAAAGGAAGCCATCAATCTCTCCTTGCACAAACTGGCTTTACAGAGGCAAGATGTCGACCACATCCTCATCCCCTGAATTCTCACCCCTTTCACTGTGTACATCCTCCTCCTCACAGAGTATTAATTCGTCCCCACTGGAATCCACCATCACAGGTCCCTCTGTTCTTCTGGAGGCAATTGCTGGTAAAGGTCTTCCCGGAGGAATTTATTATTCATTTTGATGAACACCATCTTCTCCACATTTTGTGGAAGTAACCTCCTACGCCGATCGCTGACCAGGTTACCGGCTGCACTAAACACTCTTTCGGAGTACACACTGGAGGGGGGCAACTTAGGTAAAATAAAGCCAGTTTGTGCAAGGGCATCCAAATTGCCTCTTTTTCCTGCCAGTATACATACGGACTGTCTGGCATGCCTACTTGGATGCTGTCACTCATATAATCGTCCACTGTTCTTTCAATGGTGACAGAATCATATGCAGTGACAGTAGACATGTCAGTAATCATTGGCAGGTCCTTCAGTCCGGACCAGATGTCAGCACTTGATCCTGATCGCCCTGGTGGGCTAGGAAATCGTATCCTTTTCCTTGCAGCCCCAGTGGCGGGAGAAATTGAAGGAGGAGCTGTTGACGGCTCACGATCCGCTTGAGTTGACAATTTACTCATCAGCAGGTCTTTGCACCTCTGCAATTGTGTCTGCCGGAAAGAGAGATACAACGTAGGCTTTAAACCTAGGATCAAGCACGGTGGCCAAAATGTAGTGCTCTGATTTCAACAGATTGACCACCCTTGAATCCTGGCAAAGCGAATGAAGGGCTCCATCCACAAGTCCCACATATTTTGCAGAATCGCTCAGTCTTAGCTCCTCCTTCAATTTCTCCAGCTGCTTCTGCAAAAGCCTGATGCGGGGAATGGCCTACACAAGCTGGCAGTGTCTGAACTGACTTCACGTGTGGTAAGTTCGAAGGGTTGGAGAACCTTGCACAAGACTGAAATCATTCTCCACTGCGCTTGAGTCAGGTGCATTCCTCCTCCTTTGCCTATATCGTAGGTGAGTGTATAGGCTTTAATGGCATTTTGCTGCTCCTCCATCCTCTGAAGCATATAGAGGGTTGAATTCCACCTCGTTACCACCTCTTGCTTCAGTTGATGGCAGGGCAGGTTCAGGAGTGTTTGTTGTCACTCCAGTCTTCGGCATGTGGTGGCAGAATGTCGAAAGTGGCCCGCAATTTTTCGGGCCACCGACAGCATCTCCTGTACACCCCTGTCATTTTTCAAAAAATTCTGCACCACCAAATTAATTGTATGTGCGAAACATGGGACATGCTGGAATTTGCCCACATGTAATGCACGCACAATATTTGTGGCGTTGTCCGATATCACAAATCCCCAGGAGAGTCTAATTGGGGTAAGCCATTCTACGATGATGGCCCTCAGTTTCCGTAAGAGGTTGTCAGCTGTGTGCCTCTTACGGAAAGCTGTGATACATAGCGTAGCCTGCCTAGGAACGAGCTGGCGTTTGCGAGATGCTGCTACTGTTGCCGCTGCTGTTCTTGCTGCGGGAGGCCATACATCTACCCAGTGGGCTATCACAGTCATATAGTCCTTATTTTGCCCTGTTCCACTCGTCCATGTGTCCGTGGTTAAGTGGACACTGGATACAACCACATTTTGTAGGACACTGGTGACTTTTTCTGACGTCATTGTACATACTCTGTATCGCCTGCCTAGTGAAGTGGAACCTAGATGGGATATGGTACCGGGGACACAATACCTCCATCAATTGTCTAAATCCCACTGTACTAATGGCGGATACCAGACGCACGTCTAACACCAACATGAGTGTCAAGGCCTCAGTTATCCACTTTGCAGCAGGATGACTGCTGTCATATTTCATTTTTCTCACAAAGGACTGTTGGACAGTCAATTGCTTACTGGAAGTAGTACAAGTAGTCTTCCGACTTCCCCTCTGGGATGACGATCGACTCCCAGCAGCAACAACAGCGGCAGCAACAGCAGGCGTACCACTCAAGGATCCTACGGAGGAATCCCGGTTAGGAGCGGACTCCTCAGTCTTGACAGTGACATGGCCTGCAGGACTACTGACGTTCCTGACTGAGGAGGAAGTTGATGTTGAGGGAGTTGGTGGTGTGGCTTGCTGGAGCTTTGGGTACAAGAGGAAGAAGGTATTTAGGAGTCAGTGGACTGCTTACGCTCTTACCCAAAGTTTCACAACTTGACAATGACTTATGATGAATGCGCTGCAGGTGACGTATAAGGGAGGATGTTCCTAGGTGGTTAACATCCTTACCCCTACTTATTACAGATTGACAGAGGCAACAGATGGCTTGACACCTGTTGTCCGGATTTGTTGAGAAATAATTCCACACCGAAGAGGTGGCTTTTTTGGTAGTTTGCCCAGGTATCACAATGGGCTTCTTCATCCCTCGGACAACAGGTGTCTCCCCCGGTGCCTAACTTAAACAAACCACATCACCATCAGAATCCTCATCGTCAACTGCCTCCTCAGCACCAGCAACACCCATATCTTCATCCTGGTGTACTTCAACAGTGACATCTTCAGTTTCAATATCAGGAACTGGACTGTTGGTGCTCCTTCCAGCACTTGCAGGGGGCGTGCAAATGGTGGAAGAAGCCACCTCTTCCCGTCCAGTGTTGGAAAGGTCAGGCATCGCAAACGCCGACATACTTGGACCCTCCTTGGGGATTTGTGATACCATCTCAGAACGCACAGTTCTTTTCTGTGCTTTTTCTAGCTTAACTTTTTTAATTTTTCTAGCGGGAAGATGAGGGCTTCCATCGTAATGTGAAGCTTAACCACTAGTCATGAACATAGGCCAGGGCCTCAGTCGTTCCTTGCCACTCCGTGTCGTGAATGGCATATTGGCAAGTTTACGTTTCTCCTCAGACCATTTAAATTTCTTTTTTTGGGTCATTTTACTGAATTTTGGCTTTTTGGATTTTACACGCCCTCTACTATCACATTGGGCATCGGCCTTGGAAGACGATGTTGATGGCATTTCATCGTCTGTCATGGCTAGTGGCAGCAGCTTCAGCACTAAGAGGAAGTTGTTCTTAATCTTTACCTATTTTATCATCCAAATTTTTGTTCTCCATTATTTTTTGGGATTTATATAACACAATATGTGGCACAGGAATGACTGATGGCCAGGACACTACCACTGGTCTGATGCAGCACAACACAGCAACACTGTGAGGGACTTCTTGTTGTTGTTGTTGTTGTTGTTGTTGTTGTTATAATAATAATAATAATAATACGGCAGCAGTGAACATATAGCAGCAGCGTATACCACTGTGACTGCCTGGTCACTTAAATGACTGATTGCCAGGACACTAGCACTGGTCTGATGCAGCACAACACAGCAACACTGAACTGATGCAGCACAACACAGCAGCAGTGGACATATGGCAGCAAGAGGACACAAACACTGTGACTGCCTGGTCACTGGAACACTGGAATGACTGATGGCTGATGCACAGGACACTACCACTGGACTGATGCAGCACAATACACCACCAGTGAACTGATGCAGCTGAACACAGCAGCAATGGACATCTGGCAGCAAGAGGAAACAAACACTGACTGGACAAATGCAGCACAAGACACTACCACAGAGTACACTGAGGACGGAGACACGTCCTCTCTCTACACTCTCCAATGCCAGAGTGAAAATTTCGGGGATGCTCTGCTCCTTATATGGAATCCGAACCCCGCGAGAATCCAACAGCGGAATGATGACGTTTTGCCTCGTTCTGGTTTCCGTGTCAGGTGGGAAAACCCGAGCCTGGCTCGGACCCGGACTCGAGTGGTGACGTTCGGTACGGTTTGGTTCTCCGAGAACCGAACCCGCTCATCTCTAGTTTGCACACACCAGTAGCTCTTCCCTACTCAGCTGTGGCCATGAGTGGATCATATGCCTTATATGTTATTGATATTATCGGTATGACATTTGGTCCTTAGGTGGACACCTGGAAAAGGTTGACATGCGGTTTTCAAATTTCTCTTACGTCCTAGAGGATGCTGGGGACTCCAAAAGGACCATGGGGTATAGACGGGATCCGCAGGAGACATGGGCACACTATAAGACTTTGAATGGGTGTGAACTGGCTCCTCCCTCTATGCCTCTCCTCCAGACCTCAGTTAGATTCTGTGCCCAGAGAGACTGGTCACACACAGGGGAGCTCTCCTGAGTTTCTCTGAAAAGACTTTGTTAGGTTTTTTATTTTCAGGGAGACCTGCTGGCTACAGGCACCCTGCATCGTGGGAGTGAGGAGAGAGAAGCAGACCTACTTTTTCTGAGTTGAAAGGCTCTGCTTCTTAGGCTACTGGACACCATTAGCTTCAGAGGGTTCGATCACTTGGTGCGCCTAGCTGCTTGTTCCCGGAGCCGCGCCGTTAACTCCCTCACAGAAGAAAGAAGCCGGGTGAGTATGAAGAAGATCTGAAGACTTCAGTGACGGCAGAAGACTTCAGTAACGAGGTACTGCGCAGCGATCGCGCTGCGCCCCATGCTCCCACACACACTTCAGACGGCACTTGCAGGGCGCAGGGGGGGGCGCCCTGGGCAGCATGATTACTGGAGTACAACACTGGCAAAATATATATATTATAAGTGCCTAGGCACTAAATATAGCCCCCGCCAGTATACATATTTACATTTTGAGCAGGACTACAGCGCGCCGGTGAGGGGGCGTGGCTTAGCCCTCACAGCTTCCCAGCGCCATTTTCTCTTCACAGGCTACAGAGACGCTGGCCCGGACCTCCACTCTCCTGAACAAGTACCAGGGAGCAAAAGGGGGGGTGGCACGGTAATTTGGTGCTATTAACCCTTTTATAATAACAGCGCAGACATCTGAGGCAGTGTGTATTTGCTCTCAATACTGGAATAGGCGCTGGGGTGTGAGCTGGTAAACTCTCTCTGTGTTTCTCTAACAGGCTTCCCTGTGGGTCTGTCCCCTATAGCCAGTGTATTGGTACGTGTGTGTCGACATGTCTGAGGCTGAGTGCTCCTCCCCGGAGGAAGTTGCAGTGGGTGCAGATAAGGAGCTGGGAGTGAATCTGTCGGCACCACCGACTGCTGATTGGATGGATATGTTGAGTACATTGAATGCAAATGTGGCGTTATTAAATAAGAGTGGATAAATCTGATTCTCAGACACAAACGTGGATAAAATCCATGGAGGACGCCTTGTCTCAGGTACAGCCCCCTCAGGGTCACAAAAGCGCTCCTTTACCCAAATGGCGGATACAGATACCGACACGGACTCTGATTCCAGTGTCGACTATAGTGAGGCCAGTTTACATCCAAAATTGGTTAAGAGTATTCAGTACATGATTGTGGCAATTAAAGATGTTTTACATATTTCTGAAGTGCCTGCTGTTCCAGATACAAGGGTTTGTTTGTATAAGCGAAAAAAGCCTGAGGTGACGTTTCCCCCTTCTCATGAGCTGAACGCTCTTTGCGAAAAAGCTTGGGAATCTCCTGACAAAAGGTGGCAGATTCTCAAGAGAATTCTAATGGCATATCCTTTCCCCTCTGACGACAGGGAAAAGTGGGAGTCATCTCCCAATGTGGACAAGGCTCTATCACGACTGTCCAAGAAGGTGGCGCTTTCGTCTCCTGACACTGCTGCCCTTAAGGACCCTGCGGATCGTAAGCAGGAAACGACCTTAAAATCCATTTATGTCACTACGGGTGCATTGCTCAGACCTGCCGTGGCGTCTGCATGGGTGAGTAGTGCTATTGGTAAGTGGGCAGATAATTTGGCATCTGACATGGATACCCTGGATAGGGATAACATTCTTTTGACTCTCGGTTATATCAGGGATGCCGCAGCTTACCTAAAGGATGTGGCGAGGGATATTGGCCTCTTGGGATCAAGGGCCAATGCCATGGCAGTCTCGGCCAGGAGAGCGCTGTGGATTCATCAATGGAATGCTGATGCCGACTCTAAGAAAGCTATGGAAGCTCTCCCATATAAAGGTAGTGTCTTGTTTGGTGACGGCCTCGCTGACCTGGTGTCTACGGCTACTGCGGGTAAGTCATCTTTTCTTCCTTATGTTCCTGCACAACAGAAAAAGACGCCCCATTATCAGACGCAGTCCTTTCGGCCTAATAAATACAAGAAAGGAAGAGGGTCGTCCTTCCTTGCCTCTAAAGGTAGAGGAAGGGGAAAAAGGTCGCCTGCTGTGCCAGGCTCCCAGGACCAGAAGTCTTCCCTGGCTTCTGCCAAGTCCACCGCATGACGCTGGGGCTCCTCTACGGGAGTCCGTACCGGTGGGGGCGCATCTCCGACTCTTCAGTCAGGTCTGGTTTCACTCGGGCCTGCATCCTTGGGTGTTAGACATAGTATCCCAAGGGTACAAACTGGAGTTTCAGGAGGTGCCCCCCACCGATTTTTCAAATCAGCCTTGCCAATTTTTATCCCAGAAAGGGAAGTAATGAGTGCTGCAATACAAAAGCTGTGTCAACAGCGTGTCATTGTCACGGTACCCCCGTCTCAACGGGGAGAAGGGTTTTATTCGAGCCTCTTTGTTGTACCAAAGCCAGATGGCTCGGTCAGACCGATCCTGAACCTAAAATCCCTCAATCTGTATTTGAAAACTTTCAAGTTCAAGATGGAATCTCTTCGAGCTGTGATCTCCTGTCTGGAAGGGGGTATTTTATGGCGTCGGTCGACATAAAAGATGCCTACTTACATGTCCCAATATATCCTCCACATCAGGCTTTCCTGAGGTTTGCCGTTCAGGATTGTCATTACCAATTTCAGACGTTGCCGTTTGGTCTTTCCACGGCCCCGAGGATCTTCACCAAAGTAATGGCGGAAATGATGGTACTCCTACGCAAGCAGGGTGTCACAATTATCCCGTACTTGGACGATCTCCTGATAAAGGCGAGATCAAAGGAGCAGTTGCCTAAGAAACGTGGCACTCTCCTTGACAGTTCTGCAACAACACGGTTGGATTCTAAATTTGCCAAAGTCACAGTTGATGCCGACAACTCGGCTGTCTTTCTTCGGCATGATCCTGGACACGGAACTGCAGAGAGTCTTTCTCCCAACGGAAGAAGCTCTGGAAATCCAGACCATGGTCAAGGAGATTCTGAAACCGACAAAAGTATCGATTCATCAATGCACTCTGGTGCTGGGGAAGATGGTTGCAGCTTACGAAGCCATTCCGTTTGGCAGGTTTCATGCCTGGGTATTTCAGTGGGACCTATTGGACAAGTGTTCCGGGTCTCACCTGCACATGCACCGGAAAATAAGTCTATCTTCCAGGATCAGAATATCTCTCCTGTGGTGGCTTCAAAGTTCTCACCTTCTAGAGGGACGCAGGTTCGGGATCCAGGATTGGGTCCTGGTTACCACGGATGCAAGTCTCCGAGGCTGGGGAGCAGTCACACAAGGAAAAAATTTCCAGGGAATATGGTCAAGCCAGGAAGCTTGTCTGCACATAAACGTTCTGGAATTACGAGCCATCTACAACGGCCTTCTGCAAGCGGAACACCTTCTTCGAGGTCTACCTGTTCTGATTCAGTCGGACAACGTAACAGCGGTGGCGTACATAAACCGCCAGGGCGGAACACAGAGCAGAGCGGCAATGGCGGAGGCCACAAAAGTTCTCCACTGGGCGGAAAAGCATGTAAGCGCTCTGTCAGCGGTTTTCCTTCCGGGCGTGGACAACTGGGAAGCAGACTTCCTCAGCAGACACGATCTCCATCCAGGAGAGTGGGGTCTTCATCAAGAGGTTTTTGCAGAAGTGACAAGTCGTTGGGGAATTCCTCAAATAGACATGACATCTCGCCTCAACAAGAAGCTTCGGAGGTATTGTTCCAGGTCGAGGCACCCTCATGCCAGTGCAGTGGATGCCCTGGTAACTCCGTGGGTGTTTCAGTCGGTGTATGTGTTCCCTCCACTTCCATTCATTCCAAAAGTGTTGAGGATCATAAGAACAAGGGTTCAGGCGGTACTCATTGTCTTGAATTGGCCACGGAGGGCCTGGTATCCGGATCTTAAAGAATTGCTCATAGAAGATCGCTGGCCTCTTCCTCTCAGGGAGGATCTGTTACTGCAAGGGCCGTGCGTCTTTTAGGACTTACCGCGGTTGCGTCTGACGGCATGGAGGTTGAACGCCAAATCCTAGCTCGAAAGGGTATTCCCGGGGAAGTCATCCCCACTCTCCTTAAGGCTAGAAAGGAGGTCACGGCGAAGCATTATCTCCGTATTTGGAGAAAGTATGTGTCTTGGTGTGAAGCCAAGAAGGCTCCTACGGAGGAGTTTCAGCTGGGTCGTTTCCTCCATTTTTTGCAGGCAGGTGTCAATGCAGGCCTGAAATTAGGTTCCATTAAAGTGCAGATTTTGGCTTTATCGATTTCCTTTCAAAAAGAATTGGCCGCCCTTCCCGAGGTTCAGACTTTTCTGAAGGGAGTACTGCACATCCATCCTCCGTTTGTGCCACCCGTGGCACCGTGGGATCTTGACGTGGTGTTACAATTTCTTATGTCTCACTGGTTTGAACCTTTGCGAAAGGTTGAGTTGAAATTTCTCACTTGGAAAGTGGTCATGCTTTTGGCCTTGGCGTCCGCAAGACGGGTGTCAGAATTGGCGGCTTTGCCTCACAAGAGCCTCTATTTGATTTTCCATGTGGATAGAGCAGAATTGAGAACTCGTCAACAATTTCTGCCGAAGGTGGTTTCTTCGTTGCACATAAACCAACCTATTGTGGTGCCTGTGGCTTCGGATGCCTTGGCTGTGTCAAAATCTCTCGATGTAGTCAGAGCTTTGAAAATTTATGTCGCCAGAACGGCTCAAATTAGGAAATCAGAGTCGCTGTTTGTCCTATATGCTCCCAACAAGATTGGTGCGCCTGCTTCCAAGCAGACTATTGCCCGCTGGATCTGTAATACGATTCGGCATACTCATTCTACGGCTGGATTGCCGTTGCCGAAGTCAGTGAAAGCCCATTCTACCAGTAAGGTGGACTCGTCCTCGGCGGTTGCCCGGGGAATCTCTGCATTACAACTTTGCCGAGCAGATACATGGTCGGGTTCAAACACTTTTGCTAAGTTCTACAAGTTTGATAGCATGGCTAAGGAGGACCTCATGTTTGCTCAATCGGTGCTGCAGAGTCGTCCGCTCTCTCCCGCCCGGTCTAGAGCTTTGGTATAGACCCCATGGTCCTTTTGGAGTCCCCAGCATCCTCTAGGACGTAAGAGAAAATAGGATTTTAATACCTACCGGTAAATCCTTTTCTCTTAGTCCGTAGAGGATGCTGGGCGCCCGTCCCTGTGCGGACTGTTTTTACAACAGTGTTGATAGTTATTGCTTCGGTTACACGGAGGTTGTGTATCGGTTATGTTCAGCTTGTTGCTGTTTTGGTTCATACTGTTAACTGGTATTGCTTAAAAGCCATGTTGTACGGTGTATTGTGGTGTTGGCTGGTATGTATCTCACCCGTGTTTAACAAAAATCCTTTTCCTCGAAATGTCCGTCTCCCTGGGCACAGTTCCTATAACTGAGGTCTGGAGGAGGGGCATAGAGGGAGGAGCCAGTGCACACCCATTCAAAGTCTTATAGTGTGCCCATGTCTCCTGCGGATCCCGTCTATACCCCATGGTCCATTTGGAGTCCCCAGCAAACTCTACGGACTAGGAGAAAAGGATTTACCGGTAGGTATTAAAATCCTATTTTTTAAAAACTGTTTTAACTTTTTCATACTTTACAATCCACGTGGACTACGATTGGGAATAGTAACCTGTGCCGAGCGCAGCAGTAGCAAGGGCGAGGCACCTTGCCCAAAGCATGGCAAGCGAAGCTGTGCACTAATTGGGCTTCCCGGTCACTTTACAAAGAAAACGAAACGCAAAAAAACTCATGTTGACCTTTTTCCATGTCGACTTTTTCCAGGTGTCGAGCTAGTGCCTGTTGACCAATAGTGATAGACCTAATGAGTGTCTGCCTAAATAGATATAGTACCATTAGGTTTTCATGGCTGGCTGGCTGCCGCTAGGTTACCTATTCTTGTAATTTATGTTGTCTATAAAAATGACTAATTGTCCTCCCTCTATGACCCCTTACAGTCATTGAATGAGTGATTTTGCTGGATTTGCTTTGATATCTATGATCTAATACTTATGTCGTTTTTGGGTTGTTATTTGGATGTCGGCACTGTTTCAGTGTTTTAATTTGTGTTAAATCTCAACAATATTGTTAAAAATAAATGCAATTTATAAAATAATAGCAGAGTTGCAATGTGTCCTATCTAAGGGAAGAAAAAACCTCATCAGAAAGAGAGAAAGTTACTTTTTTGGTAGTGTGATTTACAATAAATTATATCAACACAGAAGTACTAAATCTTAATAAAAGATAATAGAATGTGTTCTGGTTACTGCACAATGTTAAACATGATTATATTTTATATTTAAAATAATGAGAACAGGCGAAATATAAAACTTGTACCAAAGAATGGTTAAAAACTACTGATGTCACATGATAACGAAAACTAATTAGCAAGATAAATCATTAATGTTGTTGAAGATTAGTTTAGGAGGTCTATTAGTTATGCCCTTAGTTATATAAATGATGCAGTCTGGATGAGCACTGTATTAATGTCAGATTAGAATTAGAGGGGCATGTATATGTCTAAATAATAATTCTGGCTTAAATCTATGAGATTCTCTTGTTAACTTCCAAATGTATTATGGATATTCAAAAATTTACAAATAAAACCTCTGAGAAAATTTTGCTCTGATTTATGTCAAATATATTTAAACAAACTTGAATCCACACAGCTTCTAAACATATAAACAAAATAGTGAAGATTTCTTGGAAACAAATAGGGTGATGTCCAATTAGCTGTGATAGTGCAGGTTTTTTTCATGATTTTCCTTTTCACTCCTATTCAATTGCCTCTCGTGCAAAACAACTATTTTTTCGTGAGAAAATACATTAGACCTCATTCCGAGTTGATCGGTCGCAAGGCGAATTTAGCAGAGTTACACACGCTAAGCCTACGCCTACTGGGAGTGTATCTTAGCTTCTTAAAATTGCGACCGATGTAATCGCAATATTGCGATTACAAACTACTGAGCAGTTTCTGAGTAACTTCAACCTTACTCTGCCTGTGCGATCAGTTCAGTGCTTGTCGTTCCTGGTTTGACGTCACAAACACACCCAGCGTTCGCCCAGACACTCCCCCGTTTCTCCAGCCACTCCTGCGTTTTTTCCGGAAACGGTAGCGTTTTCAACCACACGCCCATAAAACGCTGTGTTTCCGCCCAGTAACACCCATTTCCTGTCAATCACATTACGATCGCCGGAGCGATGAAAAAGCCGTGAGTAAAAATACTATCTTCATTGTTAAATTACTTGGCGCAGTCGCAGTGCGAATATTGCGCATGCGTACTAAGCGGATTTTCATTGCGATGCGATGAAAAATACCGAGCGAACGACTCGGAATGAGGGCCATAGGTCTTACGAAAAGCCATGGACCTGTGTATTTTCGTGCCTTTTATTGCAGATTATGCTTTAAATGCCTGAGGGATGAGAAGCAGAATCCCTGATAAATGCTGGCATCAGGGATAAGCATCGGTTTATTGGGGCTAATTGGATAGCCCGCGCAAGACAATTACCTGTGGTAATTTACCGTGTTTAATTGGATACCCCCCATAGCGTAGAACCAGTCTTAATGTAACTCATTCAGTGGCTGTTAAAGCTATGCATGCAGCTATACAATGTATACTACTAGTACTTCTACTCTACTACTACTACTACTACTACTACTACTACTACCACCTACCACTACCATCACCCACAACCCACCACCACCACCGTGACATTATAGGAAATTAAATACATAATAAACTTGAATCAACACCGACTCTGGGGCAATTCCATTTTTGTAATTGATATTAGTGGATAAGTGTTGTAATATACAAATGCATTTTTAGAGTTCTCACAGTGTATGAACCGAATAAACTCCATTGTTTCTGTTCACAAAATAATGGGATGTAATAATAGAAAAAGTGAGCCCTAGATCCAGAATACAGTAATAAACATTGTGTGTAACAGCGTATCACTTGGAATTGTGTAGCGTGTAAAACAAAGATTCTGTTCTATTTTACTTCATTTAAATTGGTGCACTCTAAGATCCTTTCATACTGGGCAA
Source organism: Pseudophryne corroboree (assembly GCF_028390025.1). Lineage (NCBI taxonomy): Eukaryota > Metazoa > Chordata > Amphibia > Anura > Myobatrachidae > Pseudophryne > Pseudophryne corroboree. The sequence continues at coordinate 616,525,793 of NC_086446.1, forward strand.
ATATCGGATATATTTACAGGCTATTTATCAGGAAATCAGTTAACATACCGCCAGCCGGGATCCCGGCGATCACAATACAGACGCCGGAATACCAACAAGCGGAGAAATGCCGACACTGGAATACAGGCGACAAAGGCTATTCTTCCTCTGTGGCTGTCCACGACACCCAAAGAGGGAGACTATAACCTGTGACGAGCGCGGTGTGCCTGCAAGGGGTTTTCTTGCGCTTGCCCGGCTGCCGGCATACTGGTGGGTGGGATGCCGATGTCTGTAATCTGACGGCTGGCGATATATCATACTGAATCCCATTAAATAGGTAGACAATCTTGCATGTCTGTCTGAAATGTGGGGATTGCAGCTTGTTTGTAAAGACACTCCTGTGCTGCGCTTATATTGTGTGTCCTTAATGTTCATTGTTGTGTTTTGGTGACTGCCTGAAACTCACCCTCTGTATAGTCAAGGGCAGTTTATTTTTTACAGACTTCAAAGGCGATTTATGACACTGTAACAGATATTTCACACTCTATACTTCAATGGGTATTTGCAGACTGTAAGTAATATATGTTTAATAATTATTCGCTGGCTCATTACAAGGCCGAGTACTGCTGCACAACAGGGAGATGGTTAAGTGGACTTGCAGGTACTGATAAGCGTCTCCCTTGTTCTGCGGCGAATCTCTCTCTCTGCAGTCAAGTGTAACTGTAATTAATAAATTAGCTCGTAATTAGCTTGCCCCTCAGTAGTGTATTATCACATTTCAACATTCTGAATTTTGGTAAACACACAATCAAATTTTTCAAATTGGAATGTTATGTGCACGGACTTCCTTGCCCAACTATCATCTTCAACCTTACTATTAAGGCATGCTAAAACTGAGGCAAGGCATGCTGGGATGTGTAGTTACCCAGCAGCTGGAGGTTGAAGACCCATGATATAAGGCCACAATTTATTTGAAAAGCATTGTTATATAGTAATCAATACATTTATCATAGATTGGAGTATGCAATGATTATTATGACAATGTAGTAACCAAGATTCTATCCACTGTTTAAATAATTAATGAGTGGTTAATAATACATTTCATTTTCTGCATATATTAGTTATTAAAAGCCAGTGTTCTATGCCCACAAAAAGTCAGCCATGAATGTAAATATGGAGTTCCTTGGTAACTATCAGAGACTCTCACTCTATCTAGCCTGGTGATTTACAGCATTGCTTCTTATATATCACACATGTATTTATTTATTTATTTATTTACAAATAACCGGTAATGCATTTTGTAATTCTTCACTGACTCATTAGAAAGCATAGGGTCTTAATTATTACAGTACGCTTATGAAATGCTCTTGTTATAAGAAAAATTAGTTGTAGATTGCAATACAATATTTAGAAATAACTATCACGGGTCAGAGCTTGCGAGAGAGCTCTGTCTCTGTGAACCACTTTTTCACACTTGTTTATGTCAGTATCCAGACAGCAGCGTCCCACCCGTCAGAATGCCGGTAGCGTGGCAAGCCCATAAGTGGGGGAATAGCCCTGGTGCGCCGGGATTCCGGTTGGCAGTATTGTCGGCGGTCGGGATTCCGGCATTGGTATACTGACCATCGGTATCCCGGCAGCCGGCAAATTAACGCATCGTCTGTGTCACAGTCATGGCAGAGGAGAGGAGGAGAACAGCCTTCCTGCTGGGCACAGCAGGAGAACAGGGAAGAGGACTGCAAAGATCTCTCTCCTCAGTCTCCCTGCCGGGCACAATAGGAGAACAGGAGAGGGGATGCGGTCAAGATCCCGCCGGATAGGATCCCGACGGTCGGAATACCGACACCGGGATCTTGACCGGCACAATCCCGACATATTCTCCCTCTGTGGGTGTCCACGACACCCATAGAGGGAGAATAAATTAGTGTGGCGAGCGCAGCGAGCCCGCAAGGGGCTGCGTTGCGCTCGTCCCCCTGTTGGGATTGTGCCGGTCGGGATCCCGTCCGGCGGGATCTCGTACTGATCCCCAGGAGAGGGATTAGCTGTAGAACAGAGGAAAGCCGCTGGTAACACAATCTGAATATAGTGTTAGTTTAGTGAATAAAGGATTGACAAATATGTACCTTAGGGGGCTATTTATCATTCAATATTGCGGCATATCACTCGAAAACAAGTGTTTTGGGTGGATACACACAAATATTAAGTATAACCCCAAGGTAGCATGCTGAGATCTGCTGCGATTCCTCCATTTCTAATAGCAGCTGTAACCCCCCATTGATAGGCTACTATGAGGTTTGAGCAGTTTGGTCCCTGCAGCTATCGCAATCTGTAGATGATGCTAACCTGCTGTAGCCTATGGACTACATTTGGCAAAAACCATGTACATGTGGGGTCAGAAGTCAGCGCTTGCGCAGGGATGGTCTCTTTTCTGAGCATGTGTTTAGGGATACATCGGTGCTTTACTTAATTTCTCATACGTCCTAGAGGTTGCTGGGGACTCCAAAAGGACCATGGGGTATAGACGGGATCCGCAGGAGACATGGGCACACTATAAGACTTTGAATGGGTGTGAACTGGCTCCTCCCTCTATGCCTCTCCTCCAGACCTCAGTTAGACTCTGTGGCCAGAGAGACTGGACACACACTAGGGGAGCTCTCCTGAGTTTCTCTGAAAAGACTTTGTTAGGTTTATTATTTTCAGGGAGACCTGCTGGCTACAGGCTCCCTGCATCATGGTAGTGAGGGGAGAGAAGCAGACCTACTTCTGTGAGTTTCAAGGCTCTGCTTCTTAGGCTACTGGACACCATTAGCTCCAGAGGGTCTGATCACTTGGTTCGCCTAGCTGCTCGTTCCCAGAGCCGCGCCGTCACCCCCCTCACTGAGCCTGAAGAAAGAAGCCTGGTGAGTATTAGAAGAACAGAAGACTTCAGTGACGGCAGAAGACTTCAGAGTCTCTGAGGTACCGCGCAGTGCGCCATTGCTCCCACACACAAGCGGCACTACACGGGTGCTGGGCGCAGGAGGGGCGACCTGGGCAGCAGTTATACCTCATATTGCATCTTGGCAAAGAAGTATACAGTGCATAGGCACTGTATACAGACCCCCGTGTGTATAAAAATGCCAAAAATTAGCGGGACTGAAGTGCGCCAAGAAGGGGGCGTGGCTTAGCCCTCACAACTCTCTACAACGCCATTTTTCTCCTCACAGAGACGCTGGCCCGCCAAAACACAACTAACAGTGAAAAACGGAGGTGGGCACAGTGGTTTAGTGCACTATAAGTTTATATAAGAAGCACTATATATATAAATTAGCGTGTGGTTAATGAGTTGTTAAAAATTTCTGTGTTTTCCCTGTCAGATACCCAGTATAGCGATTTAGTACACGTGTGTCGACATGTGTGAGTGCTCTGCCACAAACAGCTATCGGAAACCCTCTGTTGATACTTGATTCAGTAGTTGAAGTGTCAGCATGTCGGTAGTTGTAAGCTTCTCCAAAGTAAACACTGTATGGGAGACACAGTCGTATGTGGGTGACCCTGTCGGCACCAACTGTATGACTGAGTGGAAATTAACATGATAATGTAAAAAACCTATACCTGTGTGTGTGTGTATATATATATATATATATATATATATATATTTATTAAGGATCCATTGAGCTGTAGCTTGAGCACAGACGTGGTAGTATTTGTGGGGGAGTGATATTAAAATTATGTATATATATTTCTCTCAGACCCCACGGGGTCGCAAGAATGTTATTTTGCCTGGTTACTACTCCCTGTTGTCGACGAATACTATGTCTTATGTCGACCATAATGTTTCCTGGTTAGATCCACAACATTGCCATTCAGTACATGTTCATACACATTCAGAACACATTAATGTCACTAGGGACCCTGCTGTTCCTGACAAAAGACATATGTATGATGTATATACAGAATATGTGTGTATATGTGTATCTACATATGTATATTCATATTACGATTTCTAATGAATGCTGAAGTAAGGTTATTCCTTTTCATGTGCTGGTCGCTCTGTTGATCAAGCTCTAGGCCGTGACGAGATGGTCTTAAATCCTCACGAGGAGTACAAGTGTTTATTATTTTCCCGCTGTGGATAGAATAAAGTGAAAGTCAACCCCTGGTCTGCACGGGGCCCTGTCACAAAGGATCGTATACAGGAAGCTAAGTGATATTTTAATTATATGCTTTGATGATATTTGCATTACATACGCATGGGGGAGTGCTTGTATTCAGGAATGGTCGGTTACCATTGTTATCCGATATAATTAAAGAGAGATGGGATATTCCTTAAGTTGGGTCTTATCCAGAACATTGCAGTGTGCTGCCGTGCGACTACAAGAGGTATGCACTGACTCCGAGAAATACTGCAGTATCTTCCCTATGAAGGTGTAACCTGGTTTGGGGATGGCTTTGTTAAGTTGATCTCGGCAGATACCACTGGTAAGTCTACCTTCTTGAGCTATGTTCCCTCACAGCGGTTGGTGACGCATTTTTTGTGGGATGCAGTCATTTTGACCGGTTGGATACCTTTTTTTATTTTTTCCCCTTCTTTGTAGGTAGAGGGAGGTGAAAAGGTAAGTGGTATCCAAGCAGATATCGTCCTCTGTTTCTACCACAACCACCGCATGGCGCTGGGTCTATCTTGCTGGAGCCCACACCAGTGGGAACTCGTCTAATACTCTGCAGTCAGTCCTAGAATGGACCTGGACCAGTGAGTTAAGAATGGAGTCCAAAGGGGGACATACTAAAGTTTCCAGATGATTCCCCTCACCGATTCTCCTTTGGACGGGGAGGTAGTATGCAACGCCATACAATAGTTGGGTCAGGATCAGGACGTTGTCCTGCTGTTTCTGTCACGAAAAAAAACAAAAACTGTTATTCAAACTTTTTCGTGCTTCTGAGCCCGGACAGCTCGGTCAGAACAATCCCAAAAAGATTTCTACTTAAGAAATTTAACTACAAGATGGAATCTCTCAGGGCAGGGATCTCCAACCGGTAAAAGAAGAAAGAGGGTTTAAATGCGGTTTCATCCGCATTAAGCTTAACTGGTTTTGCTATTCAGGTTTGTCATTGCCATTTCACCGCAGTGATGGCAGTATGATGGTTTTCCTTCAATAGTAAGAGCCATTATTATTCTGTACTGGGACGCTCTCCTGACTACGGCGAGGTCAAGAAACAAGTGGGACAAATCGTTGTTTCTCTATGACAGTTCTTCAACAGAGAATCGCTGTTGATCCCAACGACGCAGATGTCGGAGTTGGGAATAAGATTAGATTCTGAACTGTTAAGAGTTGTTTTTTCATGTGGAAAAGAGATCTGAGGTTCCAGAGTCGGATCAGATTTGCAACAGGGTAAACCCATCAATACGTTCCGTTGATGTAGAAGATGGTTGCGGCCTACGAGGCCATTCGGTGAGCAGGTCAAATGCCAGTGTGTTTTTTGCGGGACCAGTTGGACGTGGTCCGGGTCTCACCTGCACAGGCACCGTAAAATAATCATATTTTATAGGACCAGGATATCTCTCCTGTGGTGGCTTCATAGTTCTCACCTCCTAGAGGGACGAAGGTTCGGGATCCAGGATTAGATCCTGGTGTCCATGAATACAAGTCTCCGAGGCTGGGGGAGCAGTCCTTCCAGGGGAAAAGGTCAAGCCGGGTAGCTTGTCTACAGTAAGCATTCTTGAATTAAGAGCTATTTACAACGGAACATCTTCTTCGCTATCTGCCCGTCTTACTTCTGTCGTACGACTTAACAGCAGTGGCATAAGTAAGCCACTAGGGCAGAACGAGGAGCAAAGCGGCAATGGCAGAAGCCGCAAAAGTTTTCCGCTGGACGGAAAGGCATGTAAGCTCTCTATTAGCGGTCTACGTTCCGGGTGTTGACAACGGAGAAATAGGCTTCCTCAGCAGACACGATTTCCATCCAGGAGAGTGGGGCTTTCCTCACGAAGTTTTCACTGAAGTGACAAGTCTTTGGGGAATTCCTCAGTTAGACATGATGGCGTCTCGCCTCAACAAGAAACTTCTGGGATATTGTTCCAGGTCAAGGGACACTCAAGCAATAGCAGTGGACGCCCTCGTGACACCGTGGGTTTCAGTCGGTCTATGTGTTCCCTCCACTTTCACTTTTTCCGAAGGTGATAAACATGAGAAGAACAAAGGTTCAGCCGATCCTCATTGTTCCGGTCTGGTCAAGGAGGGCTTGGTATTCAGATCTTCAAGACTTACTCATAGAGGTTCCCTGACCTCTTTCTCTACGAGAGGACCTGTTACAGCTAGGACTGGGCGTGTATCAAGACTTAGCGCGGCTGCGTTTGACGGCATGGCGGTTGAACGCCATATCCTAGCCCGAAAGGGTATTTCCGGGGAAGTCATTCCCACATTGCTTCAGGCTAGGAAAGGTGTAACGGCGAAGCTTTTCCACGGTATTTGGAGGAAGTATGTTTATTGGTGTAAATCCAAGAAGGCTCCTACGGAAATTTTTTTAAGCTGGGTCGTTTTCTCCATTTTTTGCAAGCAGGTGTGGATGCAGGCCTAAAGTTGGGCTCCATTAAAGTGCAGATTTCGGCCTTATCAATTTTCTTTCAAAAAGAATTGGCCACCCTTCCAGAAGTTCAGACTTTCGTGAAGGGGGTGCTGCACTTCCAACCTCCATTTGTGCCCCCAGTGGCACCATAGGACCTTAACGTGGTGTTGCAGTTCTTATGTCACACTGGTTGGAACCTTTACGAAAGGTTGAGTTAAAATTTCTCACTTGGAAAATGGTCATGCTGTGGCCTTGGCGTCCACAAAGTGGGTGTCGGAATTAGCGGCCTTGTCTCACAAGAGCCCTATTTGATCTTCCATGTGGAGAGAGCGGAATTGAGAACTCGACTACAATTTCTGCCGAAAGTGGTTTCTGCTTTTCACATGAACCAGCCTATTGTGGTGCCTGTGGCTATTCAAGCTTTGGCTGATCCGAAGTCTCTCGATGTAGTCAGAGCTTTTAATATTTAAGTCTCCACAACGGCTCAGATTGGGGAAACAGGGGCTCTGTATATCCTGTATGGTCCCAACAAAGTTGGGGCTCTTGTTTCTAAGCAGACTGTTGCACGCTGGATCTGTGATACGATACGGCAGGCTCATTCGACGGCTGGTTGCCATTACCAAAATCGGTGAAGGCCCATTCTACCAGGAAGGTGGGCTCTTCTTGGGCAGGTGCCCGTGGAGTCTCGGCGGTTCAATGTTGCCGAGCAGCTACTTGGTCGGGTTCAAACACTTTGGCAAAGTTCTACAAGTTTGATACCCTTGCAGATGAGGACCTCATGTTGCTCAATTGGTGCTGCAGAGTCGTTCGCACTCTCCCGCCCGGTCTGGAGCTTTGGTATAAACCCCATGGTCCTTTTGGAGTCCCCAGCATCCTCTAGGACGTATGAGAAAACAGGATTTTAATACCTACCGGTAAATCCTTTTCTCTTAGTCTGTAGAGGACGCTGGGCGCCCGTCCCAGTGCGTACTGTATCTGCAGTTATTGGTGGTTACACTCATGTGGTGTTTCTATTCAGTCAAGTCAGTTGCTGACGTTAGTCAGGCCATGGCATGCGGTATTTTATTATTGGTCGTGTTTACACACAGGTTGTGTTACATTTTCGGTCAGCATATTTCTGTATATTTCTCTTACGTCCTAGAGGATGCTGGGGACTCCGTAAGGACCATGGGGTATAGACGGGCTCTGCAAGAGACATGGACACTATAAAGAACTTTTAGTATGGGTGTACACTGGCTCCTCCCTGTACGCCCCTCCTCCAGACCTCAGTTAGATTTTGTGCCCAGAGGAGATAGGGTGCATTACAGGGGAGCTCTCCAGAGTTTCTCTGAAAAATAATTTTGTTGGTTTTTTTATTTTCAGGGAGCACTGCTGGCAATAGGCTCCCTGCATCGTGGGACTGAGGAGAGAGAAGCAGACCTACTTAAATGATAGGCTCTGCTTCTTAGGCTACTGGACACCATCAGCTCCAGAGGGAGTCTGAACGCAGGTCTCACCCCGCCGTTCGTCCCAGAGCCACGCCGCCATCCTCCTCGCAGAGCCGGAAGATAGAAGCCGGGTGAGTATAAGAAGAAAAGAAGACTTCAAGGCGGCAGAAGACTTCAGATCTTCACTGAGGTAAGCGTGCAGTGGTAACGCTGCGCGCCATTGCTCCCACACACTACACACACGGAACAGGCACTGATGGGCGCAGGGGGGGCGCCCTGGGCAGCAATAAACCTCTGGTCTGGCATACAAGGGCACATTAGGCTGCGGAGGCAGTAAATGGAGAGATCTCCCGCCATTTTTTTAATATTGAAGCGGGACCGAAGCCCGCCGCTGGAGGGGGCGGAGCTTGATCCCTCAGCACTAACAGCGCCATTTTCTCCACAGAAGCTGGCTCCCCGGACTCTCCCCTGCTGAACTCTGTGACAGAGGGCTGAAAAGAGGGGGTGGGTGGGGGGGGGGGGCGGTCATTTTTTAGGCGCAGTGAGTGTATACACATTGATTATATATATAAAAAGCGCTATCTGGGTTTGTTCCAGTGTCAGTTGGCGCTGGGTGTGTGCTGGCATACTCTCTCTCTGTCTCTCCAAATGGCCTTGTTGGGGAATTGTCCCCTTATAGATATATCCCTGTGTGTGGGGGTGTCGGTACGTGCGTGTCGGCATGTCTGAAGCGGAAGGCTCGTCCAAGGAGGAGGTGGAGCAGATGAGTGGTGTATCTCCGTCGGCAACGCCGACTCATGATTGGATGGACGTGTGGCATATATTAAATGCAAGTGTGGCCTCATTGCGTAAGAGACTGGACAAAGCAGAGTCCAGGGAGAAAGCAGGGAGTCAATCCACGGATTGGACTGGGTCACAGGGCCCTTCTGGGTCTCAAAAACCTTCCCCATCCCAAATAGTAGACACTGATACCGACACAGATTCTGATTCCAGTGTCGACTACGATGATGCAAAATTGCACCCAAGGGTGGCAAAAAGTATTCAGTGTATGATTATTGCAATAAAAAATGTTTTGCATATCACAGATGACCCCTCTGTCCCTGACACGAGGGTGCGCATGTATAAGGAAAAGAAACCTGAGGTAACCTTTCCCCCATCTCATGAGCTTAACGAGTGATTTGAAAAAGCTTGGGAAACTCCAGATAAAAAAATGCAGATTTCCAAAAGGGTTTTTATGGCGTATTCTTTCCCTGCACAGGACAGGGTACGTTGGGAATCCTCTCCCAGGGTGGACAAGGCTTTAACACGCCTGTCCAAGAAGGTGGCGCTACCGTCTCCGGACACAGCAGCCCTCAAGGATCCTGCTGATCGCAGACAGGAGACTACTTTAAAGTCTATCTATGCGCATACAGGTGCTTTGCTCATACCGGCAATAGCATCGGCATGGGTATGTAGCGCAGTTGCAGCATGGACTGATACCTTGTCAGCTGACCTTGATACCCTAGACAGGGATACCATTTTATTAACCTTAGTCACACAAGGAAGAAATTTTCAGGGACTATGGTCAAGCCAGGAGGCTTGTCTACACATCAACATACTGGAATTGAGGGCCATATACAACGGCCTACGACAGACGGAGAATCTTCTTCACGACCTACCGGTTCTGATTCAATCAGACAACGTCACAGCCGTGGCTCATGTAAACCGCCAAGGCGGGACAAGGAGCAGAGTGGCGATGGCGGAAGCCACCAGGATTCTTCGCTGGGTGGAAAATCACGTAAGCGCTCTGTCAGCGGTCTTCATTCTGGGAGTGGACAACTGGGAAGCAGACTTCCTCAGCAGACACAATCTCCATCCAGGAGAGTGGGGACTTCATCAAGAAGTTTTTTGCAGAGATAACAAGTCTTTGGGGAATTCCTCAAATAGACATGATGGCGTCACGCCTCAACAAGAAGCTTCGGAGGTATTGTGCCAGGTCACGGGACCCTCAGGCAGTAGCAGTAGACGCCCTAGTGACACCATGGGTGTTTCAGTCGGTCTATGTATTTCCTCCTCTTCCTCTCATCTCAAAAATATTGAGAATCATAAGACAAAGAAGAGTGCAGACAATACTCATTGTTCCAGATTGGCCTCGAAGGGCCTGGTACTCAGATCTTCAGGATATGCTCTCAGAAGATCCGTGGCCTCTTCCTCTCAGGGAGGACCTGTTACAGCAGGGGCCATGTGTGTTCCAAGACTTACCGCGGTTACATTTGACGGCATGGCGGTTGAACACCGAATCCTAGCTGGGAAAGGTATTCCGGAGGAAGTCATCCCTACTCTGATAAAGGCTAGGAAGGAGGTGACGGCAAAGCATTATTACCATATCTGGAGGAAGTATGTATCTTGGTGTGAAGCCAAGAATGCGCCTACGGAAGATTTCCATCTGGGCCGGAGTGGATATGGGCCTAAAGTTAGGCTCCATTAAGGTACAGATTTCGGCCCTATCTATATTCTTTCAGAGGGAATTGGCTTCTCTCCCAGAAGTCCAGACGTTTGGGAAGGGAGTGCTGCACATCCAGCCCACCTTTGTGCCCCCAGTGGCACCGTGGGACCTTAACGTGGTGTTAAGTTTCCTGAAATCTCACTGGTTTGAACCTCTTCAAACAGTTGAATTAAAATTTCTCACGTGGAAGGTTGTCATGTTATTGGCCTTGGCATCTGCAAGGCGGGTGTCCGAATTGGCGGCCTTGTCCCACAAGAGCCCATATTTGATTTTCCATGTGGATAGAGCAGAGTTGAGGACGCGTCCTCAATTTTTGCCTAAGGTGGTCTCTTCATTTCATATGAACCAACCTATTTTGGTGCCTGTGGCTACGGGGGACTGGGAGGACTCCAAGTCCATGGATGTAGTCAGGGCCTTAAAGATTTATGTAGCCAGGACGGCTAGGGTTAGGAAAACAGAGGCTCTGTTTGTCCTGTATGCAGCAAGGTTGGCGCTCCTGCTTCTAAGCAGACTATTGCTCGCTGGATCTGTAACACGATTCAGCAGGCTCATTCTACGGCTGGAATGCTGTTACCAAATTCAGTAAAGGCCCATTCCACTAGGAAGGTGGGCTCTTCTTGGGCGGCTGCCCGAGGCGTCTAGGCATTACAGCTTTGCCGAGCAGCTACTTGGTCAGGTTCAAACACTTTTGCAAAATTCTACAAGTTTGATACCCTGGCTGATGAGGACCTTGCGTTTGCTCAGTCAGTGCTGCAGAGTCATCCGCACTCTCCCGACCGGTTTGGAGCTTTGGTATAAACCCCATGGTCCTTACAGAGTCCCCAGCATCCTCTAGGACGTAAGAGAAAATAAGATTTTAAACGTACCGGTAAATCTTTTTCTCCTAGTCCGTAGAGGATGCTGGGCGCCCGTCCCAGTGCGGACTACATCTGCAAGACTTGTATATAGTTGTTGCTTTCATAAGGGTTATGTTACAGTTAGGATCGGTCTCTGACTGATACTGTGTTTTGTTCATACTGTTAACTGGTTGCGTATATTCCAGGTTTTATGGTATGATTGGTGTGAGCTGGTATGAATCTTGCCCTTAGATTAACAAAATCCTTTCCTCATATTGTCCATCTCCTCTGGGCACAGTACTCTAACTGAGGTCTGGAGGAGGGGCATAGAGGGAGGAGCCAGTGCACACCCATACTAAAAGTTCTTTATAGTGCCCATGTCTCCTGCGGAGCCCGTCTATACCCCATGGTCCTTACGGAGTCCCCAGCATCCTCTACGGACTAGGAGAAAAAGATTTACCGGTAGGTTTAAAATCTTATTTTTTCATGCCGTCGGCTGGTGTTCTATTGAATGCCACGTTCTGCGGCATGTTGGAGGTGTGAGCTGGTATGACACTCACCGTGTTTACACAGTAAATTCTTTCCTCGAAATGTCAGTCTCCCTGGGCACAGTTCTCTAACTGGAGTCTGGAGGAGGGGCATAGAGGGAGGAGCCAGTTCACACCCATTCAAAGTCTTATAGTGTGCCCATGTCTCCTGCGGATCCCGTCTATACCCCATTGTCCTTTTGGAGTCCCCAGCATCCTCTAAGGACTAAGAGAAAAGATTTACCAGTAGGTATTAAAATCCTGTTTTTTTAAATGCCCCTTAATGTTATTGCACAACTGACCTGTAGAAGCTGTGTTTAGCATACTCACAGGTAACTACAGATGTGTCTGCGGTCATCCTTACCGCTAGCCGCGCCAATGGCAGGTCATTGGCTGCGGCTAGTGTGCCATGAAAGTGGGCTGCATGCTCACCTGCTATACATAGGGTTGCATGGTGCGCAAGCCTGTGTGAACGAGTCACAGGTGGGTGTGGCTAGTCGCAATCGCCTGTGTTACTCGTTTGCGGCAAGGATAAACATAAACGTGTCTGTATATACATGTGCTGTAGCTGTAATTGATTGGCAGGTAATTCTCTGCATATCTTGCTTTACTCAAATCTCTTTAAGTGCATTATTTCTAACAATCCTAATTTACAACTACGTATATAGTACATTAAGATGACACTGCTATGCTGATAAATCTGTGACACCCAGGTTACACTAGGTATATAATAGCTGAATAATCCTTTTCTGGTAACTACATGTTATTTCTCATGCTTAGATCCTCAACTCAACACTGATTACAACAATCCCAGCTCATCTCTTGTTGCATACATTATTGAAGTAACAATTGTAATCGAACTGTGATATCCAGGCTAAGCTAATTCAGCTTAAGGTGCATACACACGGGGAGATTTTGACTATGAGAGATTTTGACTGAGAGATTTCCCTTGAACTGGCAGTAGGAGATTTTGACTAACTTTACCAGAGATTTTGTCTAACTATGCAAGAGATTTTGGCTAGGGGAGATTTTGACTATCTCATTTAAATAAGGGGATGAGTGGGGGAGTGTCATATATAGGACGATTTTACAGGGTGGCTGGTATTTAAATAGCTAAAAGTAAAAAAAATAAATTGCGTGGGGTCCCCCCTCCTATGTAAAACCAGCCTCGGGCTCTTTGAGCCAGTCCTAGTTGTTAAAATACAGAGGAAAAAATGAGTAGGGTTCCCCCATATTTAGACAACCAGCACCGGGCTCTGCGTCCGGTCCTGGTTTAAAAAATACGGGGGACAAAAGACATAGGGGTCCCCCGTATTTTTCAAACCAGCACCGGGCTCCACTAGCCAGGGAGATAATGCCACAGCCGGGGGACACTTTTATATTGGTCCCTGCGGCCGTGCCATTACCCCCCCCAACTAGTCACCCCTGGCCGGGGTACACTGGAGTGAGGACCCCTTAAATCAAGGGGTTCCCCCCTCCAGCCATCCAAGGGCCAGGGGTGAAGCCCGAGGCTGTCCCCCCCCCCCATCCGTGGGCGGTGGATGGGAGGCTGATAGCCTTTCAAAATGACATAAAAAGAATATTGTCTTTTGCTGTGGAACTACAAGTCCCAGCAAGCCTCCACCGCATGCTGGTACTTGGAGAACCACAAGTACCAGCATGCGGGGAAATAACAGGCCCGCTGGTACCTGTAGTTCCACAACAAAAGAAATACTCAAATAAAAACACAACTCACACACCGTGAAAGTAAAACTTTATTTAAACACACTTACACACTCACACATACTTACCTACATCCCACGCCGAGAATCACGTCCACTTGTCCAGTAGAATCCAGTAGGGGTACCTGTAAAAAAACAAACAAAAAAACCCCTCACCTATTATCCGGTGAAGTTCATTCCACATAGTGTTTAATATTACATCATCCATACACAGCGTAGGCACCCACCACACACAGACAGCGCAGGCACCCCCCCCACACACACACACACACACACACACACACACACACACACAGCACAGGCTCCCTCCACATACAAATAGCGCAGGCACCCCCCCGCTCCCTCCACATACAGATAGCGCATCCACCCCCACCCTCCCTCCCCCCTTCCCCCTCCCTCCACATACAGACAGTGCAGCCAACCCATACCCCAGCAACCCCCCCTCCATATACGGACAGCACGGGCACATAATTGCCCCCCCCCAGCAACCCCCTAGCCTCTATAGATATACAGCCACAGCACCATCATTCCCCCAAGCAACCCCCCCCCCCATAAACAGACAGCACAGCTACCACCCCACCCCCTCCATAGACTACACCCCCCCCCTCCATAGACAGCACAGCTACCCCCCCCCCCCCCCCCTCCATAGACAGCACAGCTACCCCCCCCCCCCCCCCCCCCCTCCATAGACAGGACAGCACCATCATTCCCCCCCTTCCCCATAGACTGACAGCACAGCACTATCATAAACCCCCTTCATGTACCTTGGTCCTGCTCCACGGACACAGAGTGAGTCAGATGCCGGAGTAATGATCTAAGCTGCAGTGCCGGTACAATGACGCTGTGCCAGCGGCTCTCACAGCACTTCAGCCTCAGAAGGGGGAACACACTCCGCGGACCTGACGACACTAATGTGCGCGGCCCGGCTACAGTGACACATTCAGCGCCATCTCTCTCCCCCTTCCCCCGGCCTGACACTGCAGACTCAGAGCGGCATCTCCCCCCTCTCCCCACCTCCCCTCCCAAACCAGTAGCCAGGCTGAGGAGAGGAGCTGTGTGCATACTTACCCGAGTGTATGGAGCTCCTGAACGCTGCTTGCTGTGCTGCTGGCTTGTCCCTCTTCAGCCTCCGCGAGGTAACACAATGGGCGGCGGGGGGGTGGCTATAGATCGCTTTCGCTGGAAAAAATCGCTAGGGACAAAACACATGAGCGATTTTAACTAACTTTTGCAGCGACATAGCCAAAATTGACTTGCCTGCACTGACTATTTTTCCTAGCGATAGCGACCTGGCAGGGACGCGCATCGCTATTGCTGCCTGTGTACACACGGAGCGATATGCACTTACTTTCTTAGCGATTTTGACTATATAGTCAAAATCGCTCAGTTATATCGCTCCGTGTGTATGCACCTTTAGTCTTCCTTTACCACTGATGGCTTTATTCATCTGAGAAACCTTAGAAGGCAAATATTTTTATAGAAACTTTGTGATTGGAATCTTCTTAACATTTCCTGACTCCATGTTTAGTTTGTAGATGCTGCTTCTGAAAGAGAAACTGCATGGGTTGTAACTGGTGCGGGGTGTATCTCTTTTTTGTTTTTTTTGTTCTCAGAAAATATTGTATGTCTTACACACAAGATTTTTTTGTATGACCCAAATCTAAATCTCTCTGTACATTTGTCACACTTGCAGTGCAAAATAGTTTTGCCCAGTGTGTGCTTTTATGCTTTTCTTACAAACCTGTATCAGGCGAAAGATGCAGAAGTGTTTTATTTTTATGCCAATATGCCCTTTTGTAAATATAAATACTTGTTAGGTTTTAATATTGTGGCAGATGGTAAATGCTTGTCATGATTGAACAAATCATATTTCTGGCCATCAGTAACAATACCATTTTGTATGGCCTTTTGGAGTGCCAGTGACATCTAGTGGTTACTGTGAAGTTCTTATTTATCTTTTTATGTGTTCATAGAATAAGGGCGAACAGTGCTAGTTTTATGTTATAAAATCCATAATGAGTTCTTTGTCAGTGGCTCAGTGGCTGACTTTCTCTGAGTAAATTTACTAGAAGTTGAGTTTGGGTTATGGTTATTTTACCATCGGTTTTGCAATTCAATGGTAAAAACAACCAAAAATCAGATTTTAGAATAGTTTGGAGCACATGTTCTGAAACTCGGTCCTCAGGACCCCGCAAAGTTCATGTTTTTCAGGACACTTGTAGATTTTTAAAATGTGACAGTTGGTGATGCACAGTGCACCTGCCGGGTGACCTCAAATACGTGAACTGTGTGGGACTGAGTTTGAGAACTGCTTGAGAAATACTTTTTCTTTTTTTTTCATCTAAAGCTAGTCATACACCTACAGATTTATTGTCCGATCTGGCTGGTTAGAATCTTGCACTGGATGAGAGCAAATTACAATTTACAATTTGCTCCCAAACACTGGAAAACAGACAACAATGGTCAATCAGACAAATTGGTTCAATCCGTTTGACTGAACCAATTTGTCTGAATGACCGATTTTGTCAGTTTGATGGCATTTAGGAGCAAATGGTCAATTGTCATTTGCTCTCATCCATTACCAGATTTTCATTCCAACCAGCCAGATCTGACAATTAAGGTGTGTACACACGGTGAGATTTTTTCTTAAGATTTTGACTATATAGTCAAAATCGTAAGAAAAGTTAGTGCAGATCGCAAGGTGAAAGTCACCTTGCGATCCCGATGCGCGGTCCCGCCAGGTCGGCATCGCAAGAAAAGATAGACTGTGCAGGCAAGTCAATCCTTGCTAGATCGATGTACTATCTAGCTCATCTCACATGTCAGACATCTCACATAAGCCAAAATCTCACATAAGCCATAATCGTAAGCACACATAGTACAGATCTCAAGAAAAGTTAGTCAAAATCTGGCCTCCGGGGAGTTCAAGGGAAATCGCAAGTAAAAATAGGACATAGCAAGGATCTCACCGTGTGTACACACCCTAAGTCTTTAGGTGTATGGCTTGCTTAAGGCAAGCACAGGAGCAGAAGATTTACTAATGGTTGGTTTGCAAGCGTACTAAAATCCAGTGGCCCTAAATAGGGTAAGCTGATATAGGTTTTGGGAAACATGTTGCTACATACTTATATTATCTACGTATCTTTTCTCTATGGTGTTTTATTTATTGAGATTTTTACTGTGTTTTTTGTTGTGTGTGTATGTATATATATATATATATATATATATATATATATAAAATTGCTTTATTGTATATAGTTTTTTATTACAATAAATAGACTATTTTTTATAACATATAATTCTTTGGTGTTCAGTTATCAGATATTCATTGATCCAAGTTATATTTTTGGTTCACTCTAATACCTATGGACATCGTGTTCAAAAGTGAATGTCCAAAGCACATTTACATCCAATTGAGGGCGAGTACATCATCATCTATCAAGTATAAATAATTGGTTCCAAATTGATCTGCATAATGGTAGCACCACATTGTGTCTCCTACTATGGCTGGTATCCTGTTAGGTGCAGTTGTTTCTTGGCTGATAAAAACATGATTTTTGACCAGTTGTCATTACCGCACTGTCCAGTTGGTCATTACCGCGCCTGGGGCACCCGAAGCAAAATCGCCAATAAGTGCCATGTATCGGGACTAATTGTATAGCCCCAGCCGAATCCATTAGCTGCGGTAAATTACCAAAGCTAATTGTATACCGGTCTATATCGTTATGGAGTAAGAAAATTACAAGACAGCAACATTGCCTGAGGAACCACTGTAGGACAATGGTGTGATTACCACGGATCAAGGGTGAGTTTATATATTTACATTTTATCAGAATATAATTATGGTACACACTCTGTTGTCGCCCTTTCCTTCTCACATATTCTGGTATACTCATTTTGACAAATTCTTTTTTTTTCCCAAATATTTTTATTGAGGTCAAATGACATATCAAATCATAACAGGTAATGACATGTGATAACATATAGTTCGATTGCATCTGGGGCCACATTGACCGCCCGGAACAGTCGTGTGTAAGAAGAGCAATAAAGTATGGTCCAAAACATAGAGTAGAGAACCTCATATTTTCATGTTTTATCTAATAGCATTTAGGTATAGTATATTTTTTTTTTTGTTTTAACATTACATAACCAAATAGCAAAGTTAGTATACATAGGAAATGCTGGAACAACTAATGCGTTCCTGTTATTTAGCGCTTCTTTGCCTAACAGTCGAACATATTAATACGTCTCCCCCTTTGGGGAACGCTAAAACCTAAATTAAAACGTAACTTATAGAAAAATATCTCAAAGGAGATAAAAAATAAAAACTCTAACTATATTAATAATTATAACATCATTAACATTAATAATATCAACAACATTAACAACATTAATAATAATAACCGTACCCGCCAGGGTCAGGGAGCCGCCGACCCATCCACGGAGATATCAATAGTGCAAGAAGAAAGTATAGACGATAGGTATCCAGTGTTAGGGAGTGTGGGGAGAAAGATGATAGGGTTTAAGAGTCCCAGATGGGCTATTAGAGTTAAGTTAATAAGAGGGAGTGGGAGGCCAGAGGGTGTGGCGAGCAGGATAACAGGAGAAAAGAAGAGAGAGAGAAGAAAGAAAAAAAAAAAAAAAAAAAAGGGAAAGGTGGAGGTGAAAAAGGGGATCTGGTGTGGTTATTGGAGAACGATAGGGGGATCATCTGCTAGGACTTGATGTCCGTACCATGTAGTGCAGTGAAAGCTCTGTTTAATGGCTGTTTTTGTCGTAGTAGGAAGTGTGTTGATGAATCGTCGCCAGCAGTGGAACAGGGTAGGGGTTAATATTTCTTTGTTGAGGGTAGTCTCTAGCCAATCCATCGTGAATAAGAATAACAGTCTAGAAGTGGCTAAAGGCAGTGTGGGGGGGGCGTCTGAAATCCATTGTTGTAAGATGGCCTTCCTGCCTACCGCCGAGAGGATCGTGATTAGTTTTGTGTCTTGGGAGGGGATGTCATGTTGATCACGTATGTAGCCGAACAACGCCCATGGGGCAGTGCATTGAAAGCGTAAGCCCAGCTCGGCAACTCCATAGGTATGTATTTCCGCCCAGAATTTTTGTATGTGACGACAGTGCCAGAAACAGTGCATGAAGTCTGCTATTTCTGAAGAGCATTTTAGACATTTTGCCGACTCGGATAAGCCCATCAAGTGGCTCCTTTTTGGTGATATATATGCTCTATGTAATATTTTGTATGTCATTTCTTGATAGAGGCTGGCAGGGATAAGTTTGAGGGAGTTCGCAAAGCTGTCCATTATATTCTCTGGGGATAAGGACGGGATTTGGGTGGACCATGTTCGTATTTGAGCAAGATCCGTAGTGGGCGTGTGTTCTATGCGTATGCGGGCGTATATTGCTGAGATGGAGCAGGTCCCTGAGCGTAAAAGTGTGTCCAGGGAGTTGACCAGGTCTGTGGTGGTAAGATGTGTGAGGGTTGATCTTATGTAGTGTGATGTCTGGTGAAAATAGAAGTGGTGACGGAGGCTAACTCCATATTTGGTTGATACCTCTGTGAAGGTGAGTGGTTTTTTGTTGGAGTTGAGGAGGTTTCCTATGCATGTTATGCCTGAAGTGTGCCAACTAGTGAAGGGGACGTGGGCCTGGCCTTTTTGAAATTGTGCGTTTCCAACTAGAGGGAGAAAGAGTGAGTGGGTGTGTTGTAGTTTGAGAGATTTGCGGGAGAGTCTCCAGGCTGTGATAGTTGAAGTCAATAGAGGGTTATCTAGCTGAAGGGTAGACATTTCGGATTTGTTTGCGTGGAGGATGTAGCTGAGGGATAGGGGGGCACAGAATTGGGAGTCAACTTGCGAGTCAGTGAATGTGGATGTTTCGTGGATCCAGTCCATAGCGAATCGGAGGAGACAAGCACGGTTATATTGCTCTACATTCGGCAGATTCACCCCTCCGTTTTGTATTGTTTGGTTTAGTTTAAAAATACTTATCCTGGGCCGTTTATTGGCCCAGATAAATTTCGAAATCGAGGAGTTAAGATGAGATACATCAGCTTTTGAGAGTAAGATGGGCAACATCTGCAGCACGTAGAGCAGTCTGGGGAAACTAACCATCTTAACTAAATTGCAGCGTCCCAGGAGATTTAGAGGTAATGTTTGCCATAGCGTGAGTTCCGTCTGGATCTTACTAAGAACGGGGTGTATGTTGTTAGTATATAGCTGGGTGGGGTTAGCAGGGAGTATGATACCTAGATATGTAATATGGGTGTTGGCCCACCGAAATGGGAAGGGGGTATCCCATCCTTTGGTGATCTGGGGGAATATGGCTAATGCTTCTGACTTGTCGAAGTTTACGGTGAAGCCCGCAAAGGCGGAGAAGCGGTCAATGGCTTCTTGTAATGCCGTTACTGACTGTCGTGGGTTAGAGGTGAGTAAAAGGATGTCGTCTGCAAACGCCATGAGTTTAATTTCCCTGTTGCCAATTTTTATACCATGAAAGGTAGGTAGGTTGGCGATATATCGCAAAAGGGGTTCTAGGGCGATGTTAAAAAGGAGGGGGGACAGGGGGCAGCCTTGTCTAGTGCCCCTTTCAAGGAGGAAGGGTGAAGAGGGGATGTTATTGACTATCACCTGCGCAGACGGGTTGGTGTAGAGGGAGTCGATCAGTCCTCGGAATGTCTCACCAAATTGCTGATAGTGTAGGACTCTTGTGAGGTGTGGCCAGGCAATCTTGTCGAAAGCTTTTTCTGCGTCTAGGTTAATTAGAATGTTGTCTATGATATTATTGGTGTGGGAGTGGGTGATGGCTGCTATCGCAGCTCTGATGCCTCGTACTGATTGTCTGTGTTTAAGAAAGCCCATCTGTGCTGGCGATATGATACGTGAGAGGCATATCTGTAGTCTATTGGCCATCAATTTAGTGAGTATTTTAAAGTCTTGGTTAAGGAGTGAGATCGGTCTGTAGGATCCAGGCAGGGAGGGGTCCTTGCCTGGTTTTGGTATAACAATAATTGTGGCTTCGTTAAATCTAATGGGGGTTTGTTTGGAGGTGAGGATATGGTTATAAAGTGATGTGAGGGTGGGGGCGATTTCGTCTCTTAGCATTTTGTAGAATTCCGCTCCGTATCCATCTGGTCCTGGACTTTTGTTATTTGGTAGAGACTTAATGACCTCTATCACTTCCTCTATCGTAATTGGTTTGTCTAGGGAGTCTCTCTCCTCTTGGGTCAAGATAGGGAGGTTCGCCTCCTTCAAAAATGAGTGGTTAATCGCGGGGTCATCGGGGCCTTTGGTGTATAGGGATTGATAAAAGTTCCTAAATTCCGAACAGATGAGATTAGGGTTAGTGGTCAGTTTATCTGCGTGGATTATTGCGTTGACCCAGTTACGGGATTTGGGTCCCTTAATTAGGTTTGACAATAATTTGCCTGCTTTATTGCCCCACCTGTGGAGTCTATTGCGTTGGTAGTCGCAGGAAAGTTGAGCCCGTTCCGTGAGGAACGTGTCATATACCAGCTTGGCTGAGAGGTATGCTTCTTTGTGGGCTAGGGTGTCTTGTTGTGTGTAGTTGCGGTATGTGTGAGTGAGGGTGGAGCTCAGTGCATGTAGTTGTGAGGAAATTTTTTTTCGTTTGGCATGTGTGTAGGACATAATGTGTCCCCTGAGGACTGCCTTTGCCGCTCCCCAGAAAACTGGTGGGTTCAGTTGTTGGTCGCTATTATCTGAGGTATAGTTATGCCAGGTCTGCTTGAGGTGGAGCATAAAAT
Organism: Pseudophryne corroboree; assembly: GCF_028390025.1. Taxonomy (NCBI): domain Eukaryota; kingdom Metazoa; phylum Chordata; class Amphibia; order Anura; family Myobatrachidae; genus Pseudophryne; species Pseudophryne corroboree. The sequence continues at coordinate 616,547,079 of NC_086446.1, forward strand.
CAGTGGATTGGCGGAGGTAAGCTGGGAATCGCCATTTCAAGACGGTGTGTTGTGGTGAGCCTAGGTGAAGGTGTAGGGATATAGGGGCGTGGTCCGAGATAATGATGTTCCCAATAGATGTATTAGTGATTTTGGGTAAAAGATTGGTGTTGGTGAAAATATAGTCAATTCTGGAGTGGGAGGAATGTGGGTGGGAGTAAAATGAGTAGTCTTTTTGGGTCGGGTGGAGTACTCTCCATGGGTCTAGAAGGTTTAGTTGGGAACAGAAGGAGGAGAGCAGGTGGGTGTGAGGTGTGGAGGTAGTGGCACTTACCTTGGATCTGTCCATGGATGGGTCGACGACTGTATTAAAATCCCCGCCTACTATCAGGTTTTGGCTTCCCCACGTGATGAGGGACGATAGCAGATCTGCGAAAAAAGAGTCAGATGAGGTATTTGGGGCATATACATTAAGTAGAGTGTAGGTTGTGTTTTGTATATTTACATCTATTAGCAGAAATCTACCCTCTGGGTCAAGTTGTTTTCTAAGGATGGAGCATTGTAGATTGGCATGGAGTAGGATTGCTACTCCTCTAGATTTCGTGTGATAGGGTGAAGATATACAGTTCCCTATCCAGGGGGCATGGAGGGTGTGTCTAGGGTCATCCAACCAGTGTGTCTCTTGTAGAAATACTACTTGGGGAGACATGCGTTTCAAATGGGCAAGCACTTTTTTTCGTTTGACTGGATGGTTGAGGCCCTCTACGTTCCAAGATACTATATGGAGTGGTGCGGCTACTGGATCTACATCTATGGGAGTTTGTGAGTGGGAGTCAGAAGGCATCTTATCCCACTCCTATCGGAAAAAATATCATTAGAAAGGGTGAGAAGGTGAGATGGGGTCCCACCCCGGCCCAGCGAACGGGGAGGGAGTTTCCCAGTGGGGGGAGGGGGTCCCGGCCCAGGCAGGTACAGCCAACAAAACAGGAAATCAATAACATAAGTAGTCTCCAACTATGGAGACCTAAATAACAGGAAGTATACATGGGTGTGGGGTGTTTGTACTCTATACACCCTGCACTAGAGACCCGAAAAGGAAAAAAGAGGGTTCGGGCAGTGTTTAGCCATAATCAGAGAGAGTCACGTGGCCATCAAGTGGAGGGAAGGGCGAAGTGTAGCCTGGCTTCATCTGGGTCTTCAAAAAACTTCGGGCGTCCGTCTTCAAAGACTCTGAGGCGCGCTGGGTAAAGCAGTGCGAATTTGATTTTTGCCTCGAAGAGGTGTTTGCATATGGGGGCAAAGTCCTTGCGTTTCGCCGCTACTACAGCTGAGAAGTCCTGAAAAATGAGGAGGCGTTCTCCATTGATTGACAGATTAGCTGATTTTCTGTATTGGTCGAGGAGTTTTGTTTTATCCGCGTAGTTTAGGATCCTCATGATTACCGGACGTGGGCGGCTTGCTGGGTTTTTTCGTTCCGGGCCTAATCTGTGTGCTCTTTCGATGATTAGAGGAGCTCCCTTGAGATTCATGGACAGCTGTTCTGGGATGGTCAGCGAGAGGAGATCTAAGAGCTCCTGGCCTTTTATGGATTCAGGGATACCGATGACTCGTAGGTTATTTCGTCTGCTGCGATTTTCCAAGTCATCGAGCTTGTCTGAGAGATCCGCAACTTCAAGGTGTTTAGCCTGTAGTGAGCGTTGCGCCTCCGTCAGGTCATCCTCCAGGGCCGAGATTCTTTGTTCTGCCTCGTCAAGGCGAGTGGAGTGTTGGGTCAGTATTGTGGATGAGGATTCGATGGCTTCCTTTATGCCCGCGAGTTTCTCATCAAGGAGGGGGCCTAGTACCGCCAGTAGCTCTTTGTGCTTCATTTTAGGTTGTTTGGCAGGCGGTTTGGATTTACGGGAGCTTCTGGAGAGCGAGCGTGTGGTGGAGTGGTCAGAGTCCGATGAATCTATTTCTGGGGTATCCTCTCGGGCTTGTTGGTCCGTCCCCACGGGCATTACTGGCAAGGGTATCAAGAATTTTTCCATGCAGGGTTGCCCAGGAGGGGAGGTTGCGGCTAAAAACACTGGATGTTTAAGTAGTAAATGATGTAGCGGGTCTCATGTGCTAGGCGGTTATTTATTGCTGGTCATTATTTGGTGCGTTGGGGGTGCCCATCAAATGTGGTGTCTAGCCCTATAAAGCCAAAAGCAGGGTGATGGGGGTATGAAATCCTCGATAGGGGTTGAAGAGGCTTTCAGAGGTAACCGTGAGGTTTGCAGTGGTCTCAGTCTTCGCCTCCAGCGGCCGTTGTGAGGTCACGTGTCACCGGTCAGGTGAGGCGTAGGGTATCTGTGCGTCTTCAGGGAGATGCAGTTGCCGTCGTCGTAGATCGTCTTCCGTGATCGCGGTTTCTTAACGGTGAGAAACCGGTGGCGGTGTTGGGGGTCTCGCCGCGGCCTCCTGGGGAGGCGGAGTCTCCGGGTGTCCGGTGTGATTATGACTAGATCGGGGTCTCGGTCTTTGTGTGGTGGCTTAGTTATCTAGGCGTCAAGTGCCCTCGGTCAGGCGGGTTGCAAGGCCCTTGGCTGTTGTCTGAGAGACGCTACAGCCGTCGTCACAGGTTTGTTTTCGGCCCAGCGGGGTAGTGTGTGTGTCCCCAGTTCTACTGTGGCGGTGTGTCAGTGGCGGTTCCAAGGATCCGGTGGGGAGGCGGGTGATGTCGGGAGAGCCCAGGGCCCTGCGCAGCGGCGGTTGGAATCTATGCCCCGGCCCTCACTAGCCGGTCCGGCCACAATCAGCGCCTTTATCGTTTCCCGAGTCCGCGGCCCTCCTTGGTGTTGGGCCTCGATCCCTCAGTGTTGAGTCTGTCAGGGAGACGCGTATCAGCGGTGTCTGTAGGTGTTTTGGTGCGTTGGTGTCTGGAGACCGAGGCCCCGGCCTCCGGTCAGCCGCCAGGTCCCAATCTCCCTCTACCTTCGACCCTTGGTCCTGGTATGGTTCGGTAGAGGGTCGCCGGAAGGTGTATCAGCCCCTCTATCCATCCAGCCGTGGGTGAGCCTGCTGAGGAGCAGGGGTGTTACTGGGCTTCCCAGTGTCCAAGAGTAGCTCGGGGGGGGGAGGGGAGGGGGAACCCCGTTACCTGTCGGTATTTTCCTCCTGTCTCAGGGGACACACCGGCACCGGGTCTCGGGTGCACTCGGGGGCACCAGCGCCTGCGGCCGTATTCCGACAGGGAGAGAGAGAGGGGGGCCGCGGTCGGGCCAGCGGGTTGATCTCCTCCCGTCTCCGGCACTTAAGATGGCCGCCGCTCAGGCTCCAGAGCGCGCGGCCCTGGGGTGATTCAGTCAGGTGAGCAGGGGCAGTGGCTGCAGCTCAGGTAGAGTCTCAGCGGGGACGGGATGGCTCTCCGGTGGGTGAGAGGGCTCAGCAGGAGTGGAGCGGTGGAGGCGTAGCAGCTGGGAGCCGTGGGCGCGCGGCCGGGGCCGTCTCCGACCGTCCTGCGGTCTCTCCCCGCGTTGCCAGGTTCGGCGGCACTGTGTGGTGAAGGTGTGCGGTGGGAGGTAAGGAGGGATCCTCAGCCGCGGCCAGTGGTGGTGTGGGTGTCCGGCGTCCTGGGGCTGTTCTCGGACGGATCTGTGGGTCTCCGGAGCCTCCTCCGGTATGGTGTGGAAATCGAGGCCCCGGCTTTTGGGCTTCCCCTAGGCCGCAATCCGCGGGAGTAGTTAGAACCACTCCCCGATTCCGCGGCTCCTTTAGGGGTGCTGCTGGGGTAGTAAGAGGGACAAGAGGTGTGCTGGGTGTCAGTTTGGGGCCCTGTAGTGGGCTATTTGATGTATTAGGGGCTCCGTTTATCAGGAGCTCCTGTGGTGCACCTCCGTCTCCCTCTGCAGCCAGGCCACGCCCCCTTGACAAATTCTTAATTATTCACAGAAAATAGAGTGTGCTGGAACAACCCCCCACCTCCCCCTTATTTCATTGACTATTTAAGGAACGCAGTTTAAAAGGCCCCAGCTGTTCCTGACTGCACATCCGTTATCTCACTTGTTCCCTGAGAAGTGTATGTTATGGTAGGTGCAAGTGTGCACTGCTGATGGCGACCAGTAGCACGCCAGCGGTCGTAACCCGTGATGCGTACATCTCTGCTATGGAAAATATACACAATATTTCTCTGACGTCCTAGTGGATGCTGGGAACTCCGTAAGGACCATGGGGAATAGCGGCTCCGCGGGAGACTGGGCACAATTAAAGAAAGCTTTAGGACTACCTGGTGTGCACTGGCTCTTCCCACTATGACCCTCCTCCAGACCTCAGTTAGAATCTTGTGCCCGGCTGAGCTGGATGCACACTAGGGGCTCTCCTGAGCTCCTAGAAAGAAAGTATATTTTAGGTTTTTTATTTTACAGTGAGATCTGCTGGCAACAGACTCACTGCAGCGAGGGACTAAGGGGAGAAGAAGCGAACCTACCTGACTGGAGATAGTTTGGGCTTCTTAGGCTACTGGACACCATTAGCTCCAGAGGGATCGAACACAGGACCCGACCTCGATCGTTCGGTCCCGGAGCCGCGCCGCCGTCCCCCTTACATAGCCAGAAGCAAGAAGTGGTCCGGAAAATCGGCGGCAGAAGACCTCGGTCTTCAACAAGGTAGCGCACAGCGCTGCTGCTGTGCGCCATTGCTCCTCATGCACACCTCACACTCCGGTCACTGATGGGTGCAGGGCGCTGGGGGGGGGGCGCCCTGAGCAGCAATATAAACACCTTGGCTGGCAAATCATCACAATATATAGTCCCAGGGCTATATATGTGATAAATTACCCCTGCCAAAATTCCTAAAAAAAGCGGGAGAAAAGTCAGCCGAAAAAGGGGCGGGGCTAACTCCCTCAGCACACTGGCGCCATTTTTTCTTCACAGTGCAGCTGGAAGACAGCTCCCCAGGCTCTCCCCTGCAGTTTTCAGGCTCAAAGGGTTAAAAAGAGAGGGGGGGCACCAAATTTAGGCGCAATATTGTGTTTACAAGCAGCTATTGGGGGAAAAATCACTCAGTTATAGTGTTAATCCCTGCATTATATAGCGCTCTGGTGTGTGCTGGCATACTCTCTCTCTGTCTCCCCAAAGGACTTTGTGGGATCCTGTCCTCAGTCAGAGCATTCCCTGTGTGTGTGCGGTGTGTCGGTACGGCTGTGTCGACATGTTTGAAGATACGTGGAGGCGGAGCAGATGCCGATAAATGTGATGTTGCCCCCTGTGGGGCCGACACCAGAGTGGATGGATAAGTGGAAGGTATTAACCGACAGTGTCAACTCCTTATGTAAAGGGCTGGATGACGTAACAGCTATGGGACAGCCGGCTTCTCAGCCCGCGCCTGCCCAGGCGTCTCAAAAGCCATCAGGGGCTCAAAAACGCCCGCTACCTCAGATGGCAGATACAGATGTCGACACGGAGTCTGACTCCAGTGTTGACGAGGTTGAGACATATACACAATCCACTAGGAACATCCGTTGCACTCGGCAATGAAAAATGTGTTACACATTTCTGACATTAACCCAAATACCACAAAAAAAGGGGTTTTATGTTTGGGGAGAAAAAGCAGCCAGTGTTTTGTTCCCCCATCAGATGAGTGAATGAAGCGTGGGTTCCCCCGATAAGAAACTGGTAATTTCTAAAAAGTTACTGATGGCGTACCCTTTCCCGCCAGAGGATAGGTCACGTTGGGAGATATCCCCTAGGGTGGATAAGGCGCTCACACGTTTGTCAAAAAAGGTGGCACTGCCGTCTTAGGATACGGCCACTTTGAAGGAGCCTGCTGTTAAAAAGCAGAAGGCTATCCTGAAGTCTGTATATACACACTCAGGTACTATACTGAGACCTGCAATTGCCTCAGCATGGATAGTGCTGTTGCAGCGTGGTCTGATACCCTGTCAGATAATATTGATACCCTATACAGGGATACTATTTTGCTAACCATAGAGCATATTAAAGACGTCGTCTTATATATGAGGGATGCACAGAGGGATATTTGCCGGCTGGCATCCAAAAGTTAATGCAATGTCCATTCTGCCAGGAGGGTATTAGGGACCCGGCAGTGACCAGGTGATGCTGACTTTAAAAGGCACATGGAGATTCTGCCTTATGAGGGTGAGGAATTGTTTGGGGATGGTCTCTGGGACCTCGTATCCACAGCAACAGCTGGGAAGAATTTTTTTTACCTCAGGTTCCTCACAGCCTAAGAAAGCACCGTATTATCAGGTACAGTCCTTTCGGCTTCAGAAAAGCGAGCGGGTCAAAGGCGCTTCCTTTCTGCACAGAGACAAGGGAAGAGGGAAAAAGCTGCACCAGACAGCTAGTTCCCAGGATCAAAAATCTTCCCCCGCTTCATCTGAGTCCACCGCATGACGCTGGGGCTCCACAGGTGGAGCCAGGTGCGGTGGGGGCGCGTCTCGGGAACTTCAGCGACCAGTGGGCTCGCTCACAAGTGGATCCCTGGGTTCTGCAAGTAGTATCACAGGGATACAAGCTGGAGTTCGAGGCGACTCCCCCTCGCCGTTACCTCAAATCAGCCTTGCCTGCTGCCCTCGAGGAGAGGTAGTACTGGTGGCAATTCACAAGCTGTACTTCCAGCAGGTGATAATCAAGGTACCCCTCCTTCAACAAGGCCGGGGTTACTATTCCACAATGTTTGTGGTACCGAAACCAGGCGGTTCGGTGAGACCCATTCTAAAATTGAAATCCTTGAACACTTATATACGAAGGTTCAAGTTCAAAATGGAATCGCTCAGGGCGGTTATTACAAGCCTAGACGAAGGGGATTACATGGTATCACTGGACATCAAGGATGCTTACCTGCATGTCCCCATTTACCCTCCTCACCAGGAGTACCTCACAATTGTGGTACAGGACTGTCATTACCAATTCCACACGTTGCCGTTGGTCTGTCCACGGCACCGAGGGTATTTACCAAGGTAATGGCCGAAATGATGATACTCCTTCAAAAAAAGGGAGTTTTAATTATCCCGTACTTGGACGATCTCCTGATAAAGGCGAGGTCCAGGGAGCAGTTGTTCGTCGGAGTAGCACTATCTCGGGAAGTGCTACAACAGCACGGCTGGATTCTGAATAGTCCAAAGTCGCAGCTGGTTCCTACGACGCGTCTACTGTTCCTGGGTATGGTTCTGGACACAGAACAAGAAAAAAGGGTTTCTCCCGGAGGAGAAGGCCAAGGAGTTGTCATCTCTAGTCAGAGACCTCCTAATACAAATACAGGTGTCGGTGCATCAATGCACGCGAGTCCTGGGAAAGATGGTAGCTTCTTACGAAGAAATTCCATTCGGCAGGTTCCAGGCAAGGATCTTCCAGTGGGATCTGTTGGACAAGAGGTCCGGGTCGCATCTTCAGATGCATCGGCTGATAACCCTGTCTCCAAGGGCCTGGGTGTCGCTGTTGTGGTGGCTGCAGAGGGCCGCAGATTCGGCATACAGGACTGGGTCCATGGATGCCAGCCTTCGAGGCTGGGGGGCAGTCACACAGGGAAGAAACTTCCAAGGACTATGGTCAAGTCAGGAGACTTCCCTACACATAAATATTCTGGGACTAAGGGCCATTCACAATGCCCTAAGTTAGGCTAGACCCCTGCTTCAACACCAGCCGGTGCTGATCCAGTCAGACAACATCACGGCGGTTGCCCATGTAAACCAGCAGGGCGGCACAACAAGCAGGATGGTGATGGCAGAAGCCACAAGGATTTTCCGATGGGCGGAAAATCATGTGTTAGCACTGTTAGCAGTGTTCATTCCCGGAGTGGACAACTGGGAAGCAGACTTTCTCAGCAGGCACGACCTCCACCCGGGAGAGTGGGGACTTCATCCAGAAGTCTTCAAAATGATTGTACACCGTTGAGAAAGGCCACAGGTGACGTGATGGCGTCACGCCTCAACAAAAAGCTAAAAAGATATTGCGCCAGGTCAAGGGACCCTCAGGCGATAGCTGTGGACACTCTGGTAACACCGTGGGTGTACTAGTCGGTGTATGTGTTCCTTCCTTTGCCTCTCATAGCCAAGGTATTGAGAATACTAAGAAGGAGAAGAGTAAGAACTATACTCGTGGTTCCGGATTGGCCAAGAAGAGCCTGGTACCCAGAACTTCAAGAAATGATCTCAGAGGACCCATGGCCTCTGCCGCTCAGACAGGACCTGCTGCAGCAGGGGCCCTGCCTGTTCCAAGACTTACCACGGCTGTGTTTGACAGCATGGCGGTTGAACACCGGATCCTAAAGGAAAAAGGCATTCCGGAGGATGTCATTCCTACGCTGATTAAGGCTAGGAAAGATGTGATCGCAAAATATTATCACCGCATATGGCAAAAATATGTTGCTTGGTGTGAGGCCAGGAAGGCCCCAACGGAGGAATTTCAGCTGGGTCGATTTCTGCACTTCCTACACTCAGGAGTGACTACGGGCCTAAAATTGGGTTACGTTAAGGTCCAGATTTCGGCTCTGTACATTTTCTTCCAAAAAGAACTGGCTTCACTGCCTGAAGTTCAGACTTTTGTTAAGGGAGTGCTGCATATTCAGCCCCCGTTTGTGCCTCTAGTGGCACCGTGGGATCTCAACGTGGTGTTGGATTTCCTGAAGTCGCATTGGGTTGAGCCACTTAAATCCGTAGAGCTAAAATACCTAACGTGGAAAGTGGTCATGCGGTTGGCCTTGGCGTCGGCCAGGCGTGTATCAGAATGGGCGGTTTTGTCATGCAAAAGCCCTTATCTGATTTTCATATGGATAGGGCGGAAATGAGGACTCGTCCCCAATTCCTTCGTAAGGTGGTATCAGCTTTTCATGTGAACCAACCTATTGTGGTGCCTGCGGCTACGTGGGACTTGGAGGACTCCAAGTTACTGGACGTAGTCAGGGCCCTGAAAATAGATGTTTCCAGGACGGCTGGAGTCAGGAAAACTTGACTCGCTATTTATCCTGTATGCACCCAACAAGCTGGGTGCTCCTGCTTCTAGGCAGACTATTGCTCGCTGGATCTGTAGCACGATTCAACTTGCACATTCTGCGGCTGGACTGCCGCACCCTAAATCTGTAAAAGCCCATTCCACGAGGAAAGTGGGCTCTTCTTGGGCGGCTTCCCGAGGGGTCTCGGCTTTACAACTTTGCCGAGCTGTTACTTGGTCGGGTTCAAACAATTTTGAACAAGTCTGCAAGTTTGATACCCTGGCTGAGGAGGACCTTGAGTTTGCTCATTCGGTGCCGCAGAGTCATCCGCACTCTCCCACCCGTTTGGGAGCTTTGGTATAATCCCCATGGTCCTTACGGAGTTCCCAGCATCCACTAGGACGTCAGAGAAAATAAGATTTTACTCACCGGTAAATCTATTTCTCGTAGTCCGTAGTGGATGCTGGGCGCCCATCCCAAGTGCGGATTGTCTGCAATACTTGTATATAGTTATTGCCTAACTAAAGGGTTATTGTTATGAGCCATCTGAGGCTCAGTTATATTTCATACTGTTAACTGGGTATAATATCACGAGTTATACGGTGTGATTGGTGTGGCTGGTATGAGTCTTACCTGGGATTCAAAATCCTTCCTTATTGTGTCAGCTCTTCCGGGCACAGTATCCTAACTGAGGTCTGGAGGAGGGTCATAGTGGGAGGAGCCAGTGCACACCAGGTAGTCCTAAAGCTTTCTTTAGTTGTGCCCAGTCTCCTGCGGAGCCGCTATTCCCCATGGTCCTTACGGAGTTCCCAGCATCCACTACGGACTACGAGAAATAGATTTAGCGGTGAGTAAAATCTTATTTTGAATGAGCTCGGAACTTTGGAACAAAATGCACCTGATTTACTTAAAATTCTGCATCAAGATCTACATCGAGATACATTAATGTACAGTACTGTGGCTTTTTCTTAGATGTCTTTGATATTGGAGCCAGGTATATTTAATTTAGTTTTTAGAGAGCGATTAATTGTAGAATATCTACTCCCAGTTTTGGAATTTGTTTGTGTGTTGTATTGGTATGCACAGCCATTCAGAAACATTACTACAGTAAGTACCCATTGTTTTGTTTTTTTACTCGACCTTGACATTTTGTACGCTACTGGAATCATTATGAAACAAGCTGTGTTAGTAGAAATATAAACGTACCTTAAAACAATGGACGTTACACACTGGCTGCATCGTCTGAAGAGGTTTCTGCCGGAGTCTGACATAATGTCCTGAATAGAAGTTGATTAATAAATCTGTGCATTCATTTCACGCATTGAAAGGCGTTTCATCTATGCAAACAGTATGCTAGACAAACGAGTCAAGTGCAGAAAGTATAATTGTGTTTATTGTTAAAATCAATACATGTGGAAGAATAAAATGCAGAGCTAATTCTGTGCCTTCAACCACAAAGTATTTTACTTCCCAACATTTCCCTTTAAAGGGCAGTGGTAGCCATGATTTTAAATTATATAAAGCAAAGACTATTTATTGCTAAAATGAATAATATACAGGAAAGTGAATATGCAGGTGTTATGAGCCACGGCTGTGGCTCATTCCTGTTTTGCATTTTTGTTCTGTATTATATGTTTATAAAGTTGTCTTGCATGCCAGGATTTCCCGTTGCTCTGTTTTAGAATACTGTTGTCTGCTGCCGCTGGTGAGTCTGTGTAATTGCAGCTTGTTCCCATGTGTTCAGCCTCACCTGGCTGCTAATTGCATCTTGCCAGTTTAGAGTCATGCAACAGGGCAGCTGCATGGGATTATTAATTAGGCCTCTCTGTTATATGCTGGCTGTTTGCAATTCACAGATGCTGGTGATATTTCTGGGTTTCCAGTCTGCTTGAGTTCTGAGCTTGGTTCCTGCTAGTTCCTGAGCTTCCTGTGTCGATTCCTGTGTCAGTCCCTGTGTCGATTCCTATGTCTGATCCCGTGTCCTGCCGTGAGGCGTTCCTGTCCTGAGGTCTTTGCCTGTGCCTGGTCAAGTTTCTGGCTTCTTGGTATCCACCGGTCTGTCGTTTGGGATTCTGCCTGTCCTCCAGTTCTGAGAGTCTGTGTCAGCAGCATTGGGAGTTCCTGTCCGTTTGCCAGTATTCGTACCGGTTCCGTGAGTAGCGGCACTGCCGCGTCCGTCGGCCTAGGCCGCTGTATTCCCTTATTATTCTGTCACTGGTGTTTTGCAGAGGGTTCTGCTTATGCTGTCACCGCCGGTACACAAAAGTATTGTGTCGGCGTGTGGTCAGCATTTCCTTTGTTGTTCTTTTCCTTTGGCGGCAAGCTGCACATACTTTTGGTTTTAGGTTTGTTAGTAGCCCCTGGCCTTGTTGTTTAGTCAGAGGGCCCCTTGTTATCACCCTGTCTCGGTTCACTCTTTGTCTCTCATTAAGACCTGAGGGGGCATCGAAGTTGGGCAGACGTAATCCGCCCTTCAAACGTGGCTGCCATGGGCTCAAGCGACCATAGTCTCGCAAGAGTGTACTGACCGCACGGGCGAGACAACGGAGATAGGGCGCCAGGGGCTATTCCCTTTCCATTCCCCTTTCCCAGCGTTACGTACTGGTGCTCTGGACTCACTTCATGAACATCTCCCTTGTTCTGAGCATCAGGAACCTAACAGCAGGTGCATATTCTAAGCACTAAGGAGGCTATTCAGACTCGGACGCTATTTTGCAAAAATCGCAGACAGCCGGCTATCTGCCTTCTGCTCATGCACTGCAGTCGCAACGCGTGTGCACGATGTATATTCTCTGTGCAATAGCTTCCTGGAAGGATGCGATCGCAGTGTGATTGACATGCGTTCGGGGGCAGCGAAGTAGCATTTGTGGGGAATGGTGCAAGAAACGCAGGTGTGTCATGGCCGTTTTTGAGGTGGTTGGATGTCGTCGCCTGCATACTTTGCAATGGGAAACATGGCGGCCCCCAGCATGCGATTCTCTCCACCCCGATAAGTATGCATATTTTTCTCCTAATTCCTTCAGGGGACACTGGAGTATTCACTGTGGGGAGTATAGAAGGGTGAGTGAGAAGCCGGCACTTTAAGAAATTTAGAACTGTTACTAGCTCTTCCCCCCTCTATTCCCCCTTCCCCATTCTTTAGTTTTTAGAAATGTGCCAAGGGAGCCGGTTCTCTCTCCCACTGGTTCCAGTTAGTTTTTAAGAAAAATGATCTCCAAAGAGGTAGACAGAAGCTGAGGACAGGAAGACAGTTTACCCCTTTCTGCTTGCATCGCGGCAGCCACGGGGGACCAACCGCCACCTCTGCAGTGGAGTCCGGGTCCCCAAGGTCCATCGCAAGTATGGCGGCATGGCTCTGGTGAGTACTCAGGCCTTCAGGGATAACTGTATTTCCACACAGCTAGCTCTGTGTGCGGCAGTGGCTGCTCAGCAGGGCATTGTAGTGCTGGCTGAGTGATGCCATCGGTGGGGGGACAGAGTATAGGACGGCGTGCCTCCCACACAAGCACCACTCAGAGTCTGTGAGTTGGGGAGCTCCCCACATAGCACTTCCGGCAACCTAATGCAGTGCCCTACAAACATGAGCCAAGCACTCTGCATGCAGCAGCTGCTCAGCCTGACACAGCACTGCAGATTTCTGTACCAACGTCTCCTGTCTCCAGCCTCCTGATATCATCAGCCTGTATCCTATTCAGCCTGCTCGAGGGTCTGTGACTTTCCTTTGGGGAAGGGGGGGGGGGCGGCGTTGGTTGATGTGGGGAGGGGCGTTTTAATTTTAATACTCCTCCCTCTATGTTGCTGTGTCTCTCATTCTTACTCCTTATATCCTCACTATCACTGAGTGTCTGTGTGTTGAGATTGGATATTCATAGATATTTTGGTATATGTAAGCCTTAGCTAGATCTACGGAGAGTATGGTTCAGGTGGTCAGTTCCTCCCAAGCATTGGTACCATCAACTCAGCCTCCGGCTAAAAAGAGACACCTTCCGGCGGTGCTGCAATTAGACTAGTGTGACAAAGACTGCTTATCTCCCCTGGAGGAAAGGGAACTTCCTCAAGATCTGGAACAGGACCTTCCCCCTTAGATGGATCTTCAAGAAGCCGAGGCAGGCCCTCAGGGTTTTACGGCCCTAATTGTAGCTATCCTACAGGTCGTCAAGGTAATGGAAATTCTGACACAAACATCCCTGTTCGGAAAGAAACAGAAATCTTCTGTTACCTTTCCGACTTCACAGGAGCTGGATGACCAGCTTCTTGGGGCATGGAAACATATGGACCAGAGGTTCCAGATTTCCAAGAGACTTCTATATACATATCCTTTCCCACCAGAAAGTAGTGTACCATGGGAAACCCTACCACCGGTAGATTCCTCAGTCTCTCTACTGTCTAAGAAAACCACACTGCCATTCCCTGGAGTGATTGCTCTAAAGGAGGCTTCTGTCACGGAACTGGGTGTTTGCGTTCCCGGAGACTCCTCCGATGGTCGGGAGGGAGAGGTGGAGTGCACAAACTGAAGGGGTCAGATATAAGTCCTCATATACGTAGAAGTGAGACACAACGGCTTGGCTACTGAATGTTGGTGAGTGGATACTGGTGAGACCATAAACCGGACTGGTCACTGGTATGACTGGAGATCGGGCTGGTCACTGGTGTGACCGGTGAAACCGGGCTGGTCACTGGTGTGACCGGTGAAACCGGGCTGGTCACTGGTGTGACGATGCTATGCACAGTGAGCTGGTTTGGATGCCTGAAGCACAAGTTCAGCATACTGTAAACGGAGCTGACTACCAGTATGGTAGGATTGCTGGCACACTCAATCTCCTAGGGATTGGAGTGAGCCTGAACTGCAGCTTTAGAGCAACGATATTCCTTTTGAACCTCTCGCTCCTTTCCCATTGGAGCAGAAGGTCACGTGATCTAATGTAGCCCGTGATTGGCTCACTGTCATCAGCTGATCGCCTTGACAATGGTGGTACCCATGGACCTTGACCGGCGGGTACCCGTCACCGGCACAGCCCTGAGGACGCCAGTCACCCCAGAACCCTCCGCCTGCGCTCTGGACACCCGTGGAAAAGCGCAACGGTAAGGACAGCAGCCGCCGCTTACTTGACAGTACCCCCTCCTCTAGTAGTGGCCACTGGACACTTCCCTGACTTCAGTGGATACTTGGAGTGAAAGATTCAAATTAGTCAAATTTGAAACATCTGTGGCATCCACAAGAAGTAGCAAATATCGTGAAAGCAAAAAAGAATCCCAGAGAGAGTCCTGGAAGTCCACACCGATGGTAAGAGTACCAGTTCCACCCCTCCGAAATTTCCACGGTCACAGGCACCTTGCTTAACGCGTTTCGGACCTCCAATGATTCGGGTCCTTCCTCAGAAGGTGTGGACTTCCAGGACTCTCTCTGGGATTCTTTTTTGCTGGTTGTGAGGAACAGAAACCCCCATGTTTTATATGCTTGTACTTTTTATGTGTAATGTGAGTGTGCTTTTAAAAAAATTAAAACTGTGTTAAAAAATCTCAGTGTTGCACTAATGATATTTCTCCTGAGGTATTGACCTAAAGAAATACGGGAAAGAAGTACGATCTTGGCTGTATTGTGGAATTCAATATATGCGATTTCTAAGTCCCTTCATGTGAGTGGAACATTAATAAAAATTGGGATCTTTTTTATTATCAAACGGTGTTGCACTATCAATCATTCTCTTTTTGAGGTCAATATCGAGAATGGATACATTTACTAACGAAGCAACACTAGCATCCATGAACGAGTTAATCAGGTTGTGATGGTTGTTATCATATGCATGTTCCTTCTGTCTGCGCCACTGGTTTTATTCAGTTTGTATCTTTGCACTTGTCTTTTTGGGCTTTGGTGAAATCCCTTGTTTAAAACTGGGCTGCACTCAGTGTGTTTATTGCGCAAAAATTGGTTATTCCCTCTCTACAGTATTCATTGTGTGACTAAAGTGATGGATAAAGGTGGAGCCATGGATATAGCTTATTTAGAGTTTAGTAAGGCTTTTAACACTGTTCCACATCGCTGACTGCTAAATTAACTTGAAAGTTTGGGATTGGATATTAGGATTATTGAATGGATAATATCTTGGTTGCAGGATAGAAAACAGAGTTGTGGTAAATGGAGTGCATTCACTGGAGGGAAATGTTACCAGTGGAGTACCCCAGGGATCTGTACTTGGACCAGTGCTTTTTAATATCTTCATTGGTGACCTTGCAAATGGCATTAAAGGGAAAGTATGCCTATTTGCAGATGACACAAAGGTATGCAACAGGGTAGACACACCACGTGGGGTAAAACAAATGATTGGGGATCTAGCTAGACTAGAGGAATGGTCAAGAGTGTGGCAATTACAGTTTAATGCCAATAAATGCAAAATCATGCACTTGGGTCTCAAAAATCCAAAGGCTAAATATAGTATTAAT
Organism: Pseudophryne corroboree; assembly: GCF_028390025.1. Taxonomy (NCBI): domain Eukaryota; kingdom Metazoa; phylum Chordata; class Amphibia; order Anura; family Myobatrachidae; genus Pseudophryne; species Pseudophryne corroboree. The sequence continues at coordinate 616,562,412 of NC_086446.1, forward strand.
GGCACTATACTGGAAACTACTGAGGAGGAAAGGGATCTAGGAGTCACAATTTCAGGTGACTTAAAGGCAGGTAAGCAATGTAACAAAGAAATGAGGAAGGCTAGTCAGATCCTTGGCTGCATTGGGAGAGGAATCAGCAGCAGAAAGACGTAATAATGCCACTGTATAGGTCATTGGTACGGCCTCATCTAGAATACTGTGTTCAATTCTGGAGGCCATATCTTCAAAAGGATATTAATACATTAGAAACTGTACAAAGAAGGGCAACTAAAATGGTGCATGGCCTACATCACAAAACATACCCAGAAAGACTAAGAAATGTCAATATATATAGGGAGTAATTCCAAGTTGATCGCAGCAGGAATTTTGTTAGCAGTTGGGCAAAACCATGTGCATTGCAGGGGAGGAAGATTTAACATGTGCAGAGAGAGTTAGATTTGGGTGTGGTGTGTTCAATCTGCAATCTAATTTGCAGTGTAAAAATAAAGCAGTCAGTATTTACCCTGCACAGAAACAAAATAACCCACCCAAATCTAACTCTTTCTGCACATGTTATATCTGCCTCCCCTGCAGTGCACATGGTTTTGCCCAACTGCTAACAAAATTCCTGCTGCGATCAACTTGGAATTACCCCCATAGTTTGGAGCAGAGAAGGGAAAGGGGAGACATGATAGAAACTTTCAAATATATCAAGGGTTTTAACAAAGTCCAGGAGGGAAACATTCTCCAAATGAAGAGAAGCAATAGGACACAAAGAAATGCACTGAGATTGGAGGGGGGGAGGTTCAGGGGAAATTTGAGGAAAAATTACTTTACAGAAAGGGTAGTGGATAAGTGGAATAGGAGGCTATCATCAGAGGTGGTAGAGGCTAAGACAGTGGAGCAATTTAAACATGCATGGGATAGACATAAGAAATACGGATCAAACAAGGTTAGAGAAAAAAATAATGTAAAAAAAAAAGGGGCAGACTAGATGGGCTAAGTGGTTCTTATCTGCCGTCAAATTCTATGTTTCTCCTCGGGTCCGTATCCTTTCCATTCAGTTAGAATATTGTAGCTTCTTGTGAAAGTACTGGGAATCTAAAATCCTTTCGATCTGAAATTCAGTTCCCGCTTCCGTTTGGACTGGCAAAATCCTTGGAAGATCTGAATGGAAACAATTTAAAGGTGTGTACACACGGTAAGATTTTTTCATTCGATTCTGACTATATAGTCAGAATCGGATGAAAAGATAGTGCAGATCGCAAGGTGACAGTCACCTTGCGATCCCGATCCGATGCGCGGCCCCGCGCGGTCGGCATCGGCAGAAAAAATAGGCTGTGCAGGCAAGTCAATCCTGACTATCTCTATAGAAGAGATAGTCAGGATTGACACTTAGCCAAAATCGCACATAGCTAGCATCGCAAGCACACTCATTATGTGCTTGCGATACTGGCTAAGTGCCGACCCGGCCCCCCGTCGCACAGTGAGAATCGGATAAGTCCGAATCTCACCGTGTGTACACACCTTTAGACAAGTGGACAGAGGAATGAGATGTGGAAGTAGTTCGGAATCCGGAAATGAGAAGGCAGACCAAGTTTGTAGACAACAGGGTTTAGTGCCCGTAAAACTGGAAAGGGCCTGATGAATCTAGGAGCAAATTTCATGGTGGGTACCTTGAGCCTGAGGTTACGAGTGGATAGCCAAACCCTGTCGCCAGGCTTGAACTTGGGAACTGCTCATTTCTTGTCAGCATAGACCTTATATTTAACTGAAACCTTTTTCAAGCTTTCATGAACTCTTCTCCAGATTTGATGGAAAAGCTGTAGTCCAGAGGAAGCTGCTGGAATGTCCGTTAACAAGGGAGACAATCTCAAGAACTCGTGGGTAATAGGGCAAATTCAGTAAGGATTGCAAAAATTACAAATTAGCAAAAATTGCGAGCAAAAGCAAAATTGCGAAAGCACGCCCAAACTGAAAAACTGCAACACTAATTTAATTTAACAAAAAGAAGGTGGCCTTGTGAAATGTGCAAATATTGCGAAAAACATCCTAATAATCGCATTTTTGCGTACATATTGCAAATGTACGCAATTTTTGCATGCATGTTTCTGATGTTGCATTTTTTGCTAACAGTGTTTTTCCGTTAAAAATTGCACAACCTATTTTCCTGCACCCAAATTAAAGAAACTACTCAACAGTTGTAAATTAATTCAATCATCACTTAATTGGTCAAATGATCTTGTGGTAATTTAACAATTATTATCTTAAAGACACCATAGTGTTTTTCTTTAAACATTGACTAATGCCCATGACTGTGTTCAAATATATTCAACTAGAGAGAGTGTGAATTCTAGCCTCCAAACCCTACACAACAGCAATTATTGGTACAGTATATGTTTTAACAAACACACTTTTTTTTTTGGAGTCAGAATATTTTAATTCGGAAACAACAGTGACATTTTTATTAAAAAAAAAAAAAAGGGTTTTTTTGATTGTGAAGTGGTCAAACATTACATATTATTGTTTCTTTGCTTTTATTTACATAGGAATTATGTGTAAGTATTTGTTTCAATTAGTATACAAATGGAGCAGAATTAGCAAAACTTGAAAATAAAAAGATGGTGTTGCTGTTCTTCAACATATGTTTATGTGTGTAGCGCACAAATAAAATGTAAAAAAAAAAATGTATGTGGGTATGTTTTTTTAACAATAAAATGTTGGTTGTTTAAAAAAATAAAAATGTTAGGAAGCTAAATGTCATTCAGCAGATACTACTAAGCAAAATGCTTGTAAAGGTTATTTTACATTTGCTTCTACAATTAGTGTGGTTATCAAACCTCGATTGTTAGTAAGTGTAAACACAAATCGGTTAGTAACATATTTTCACAATCAAAATGTGTTACAGAGTTAAACAATACCTTACATGTTTCTAAGTTCCAATACAGCTGAATGAAGTGATTTGTGGTCTGAGGTGTGAGCTTCTTCAGCTGGGTGTAATGAAGCAATGATTGCAGTATACATGCAGTCTACAACTGAGGTCAGCTTGTGTAATTTTTAAGGTAGACCTGTAGTCACTCAGAAACTGCACATCAGAAATGTGCGATCTGTTGTAAAAATTGCGAATGCACCGACCATCAGCATACGCCCACAACACGCCCCGCAACACGCCCCCGATCGTAGTTTTTGTGAGTCCAGCCCTTTAGTATGCCCCCTACATGCCTACTTTTTGTAGTGCATACACAGTTTTTGCCAAGTCTTAGAATTCGCGTTTTTACGCTTTTTTTGCTAATTTTGCTGATTTGCGATCCTTGCTGAATTAGGCCCAATATCCGTAGTTGATTAGGAAAGACGTTTCCTTGGTGGAAGTGTGATATTGGTAAATATGAGCGAACTCGGCCCAAGGTAATAGTTCCACCCAATTATCCTGAGCAGGAGAAAGATACGGTCAGAGGAAAGTCTCTAAGTCCTGATTAACTCTTTCAGTTTGTCCATTTGTTTGCGGATGGTAAGCAGAAGAGAATTTAAGTTTAACTTGCATGGTAGCGCATATAGCTCTCCAAAACCTAGCTGTGAAGCAGACCGTGTTGAAGGAAATAATCTCGAATAAATAACTGGGCTAACTTGTGAGCCGAATGCAACCCTGTCAGTGGAATGAAATGTGCCATTTTGGAAAAGTGGTCTACAATGACCCAGATGGTATTATATCCTTTAGAGACTGGAAGGTCGGCAACAAAATTCATGCAGATGTGGGTCCAAGGATGTCTAGGAATGGACATGGGATGAAGTAAACCATCTGGAGGGGTATGTGGAGTTTTGTGTCGGGTGCACTGAGCGCATGAACTAACATAGTGCTGTACATCCTTTCACATGGAAGGCCACTAGAAAGATCTCTGTAAAAACTGGTACATTTTTTGGACACTTGGATGACCAGCGATTTTGGAAGTATGGGCCCAGCAAAGAATTATTTTTTACGAAGTTCCACAGGAACAGATGACCTCCCAGGTGGAGGATTCAAAGACATCAGAGCCGCAGAGATTGACTCAGGGCTGATAATTTGCAATCTACTTGTTTGAAGTCTCATCTGTGGATGTCAAAGAGTGGGATAAGCCATCTGTCATACCATTCAGGGTTCCTTGACGGTATTTGATAAGAAATGAGAATTGGAAGAAGAAAAGCGCCCAACGAGCTTGGCGGGGATTAAGACATAAGATATTGGGGTCATTCTGACCTGATCGCACGCTGCAGTTCCTCGCAGCGATCAGGTCATAAATGCGCTGGCGCATGGCTGACTGCCGATGGCTGTCATTGCCTAGCGATCGCCTCTGCCTGATTGACAGGCAGAGGCGGTTGCTGAGCAGGAGGGGGCGGCACGGCAGCATTTGACCGCCGATTTGTGGGCGCGGTCTGGCCAACGCAGCGTGGTCGGACCATGCGGGGGGCGGGCCGCAGCAGCTGCATGACGTCACACACAGCCGCTGCGACCCGGGCTGCGACGAGTAGCTCCCGGTCAGCACGCAAAAGCTGCGCTGGCCGGGAGCTACTCCTGAAGTGCAAAAGCATCGCCGCTGTGCAATGCTTTTGTACTTCTGAGGGGGGTTGTGCGGCCCTGACATACGGGGCGGACTAGCCCTGTGCTGGGCGTCCCCCCGCATGTCAGTGTGCCTGATCGTAGCCCTGCAAAATTTTGCAGGGCTGCAAGCAGGTCTGAATTAGGCCCATTGAGCGGATTTAATACATAGCAGGTTCTTGAGATCAGTGTACAGTATATTGTGATTGGATGATTCACCCCTTCCAACAGATATCTCCACTACTCAAGGGCTAATTTAATTGCCAGTAGCTCCTGGTTGCCAATAGTGTAATTGCGCTCGCATAGGGAGAACTTATGAGAGAAGAACTCGTACGGATGCAACATCACATCAGAAGAATCCTGCGGGAGGACAGCAACCACTCCTACTGATACAAAAGGTTTTTCAAAATCTGGCTGTTGTACCTGGATGGTGTCAAAAGCAGCAGGCGGGAACAAGTGCTAATTGGCGGCTGAACAACATTGAAAGCAACAGGAGCAGAAGTGGTGGGAGGAGTGGAGGTCAGTGTTGCTTGTATCGTGTCCAATCGGCTAGACAATTCCTGAAGGTATTGCATCACCTGTCCATGAGCCGCCTCCTGGCTTTGCACTCAAGATGCAAGACTCCAGAGTGCACTTGCCTCCACATTCTGATCCTTCGGCTCCATCTGGCCTGAATATACTGTCACGGAACTGGGTGTTTGAGTTCCCGGAGACTACTCCGATGGTCGGGAAGTAGAGGCAGAGTGCACAAACTGAGGGTTGGATATACAGTAAGTCCTACTCATACACGTAGCAGTGAGACACACCGGCTTGGCTACTGGACGCAGGTGAGTGGATACCGGTGAGACCGTAAACTGGGCTGGTTACTGGTATGACTGGAAACCGGGCTGGTTACCGGCGTGACTGGGAAACGGGCTAACTACTGGTGTGACCAAATACTGGACTGGTTACTGGCGTGACTGGAAACTGGGCTGGTTACCACTGTGACTGAATAATGGGCTAGTTACTGGCGTGACCGGAAACCGAGCTGGTTACTGAGGTGACCAAATAGCTGGCTGGTTACCGGCATGACTGGAAACAGGGCTGGTTACTGGCGTGACTGTAAAAAGGGCTGGTTACCGGCGTGACTGGAAACTGGGCTGGTTACCGATATGAGTGGAAACCGGGCTAGGTACCAGTGTGACGATGCTATGCACAGTGAGCTGGTTTGGATGACTGTAGTACAAGTTCAGCGTACTGTAAACTGAGCTGACTACCAGTATAGTAGGATTGCTGACACATTCAGTCAATTTCCTAGGGACTGGAATAAGCCTGAACTGCAGCTTGAGAGCGACGAAATTCAGGCGCTGGAATTTTATTCGGTGCTTCCTTTTAAACCTCCTGCTTCTTTCCCATTGGAGCAGGAGGTCACATGATCCACTGTAGCCTGTGATTAGCACACCGCCGCCATCTGACTGCCAGGAGAATGGCGGTGCCCATTGACCGCGACCAGTGGGGATCCTTCACCGGCACAGCCCTGAGGACACTTAGTGACAGCTTCGGATGGTAAATTAGAGACTACCATGAAGTCCATTTATAGGGCAGCAGGAGAGCTTCTCAGGCCTGCTAATGTGGGCTCCTGGGTTTCCAAGGCGATCGAGATATGGTCCGAGGAAGTCACATGAGGTTTGCATGATGCTCAGGCAAATCTCCAATTGGCAGAACACATCAGGGAATCGGCCATCTACCTTGGTGACACATCCAAGGATGTTGGTGTGCTCCGTTCTCGCATTTCGGCTCAGCCATTGCAGCTCGTCGGGGTTTGCGGTTACTTTCCTGGCAGTCTGACGCAGAAACCAAGAACTCAGTTGAGGACCTCCCTCTCTCATGTGAGATCCGGTTTGGTCCAGAATTGGATAAATGGATTTCCTAGCCCACTTGATCACTTCCTAGGCCACTTCATCTTCTTCAGTGCCTCAGAGATCTTACACAGGAACTTCTTTTCGCTCCTTTTTTGTGTTCCCATGAATTTCAAAGGCCATACACAAGGTTCCGCAAATGCCTCCCGAAAACAGAGAGGACGGGGTGGTGCTACCGTCACCTCCCGCCGCCAGGATGGCAAATCAGCCAACAACACAGTGGCATGATGGGATGCCATCCCACCTGGACATCTAATCCAATTCCAGGAGATTTGGCTACAGACCTGTTCCAACGCCTGTGTCCGCAGCATAATTTCCATGGGTTACCAGATAGACATTGCATTTCACTCCCCTCTTCGGTTTTTCATGACAAGCCTTCCAGTCTCAGAAAGCAAGAGGGCGGTGTTACATCAGGCTATCTCCAAGTTTCGGGACTTGGAGGTCTTAGTGCCAATACCACCTCACCAGCGCAGGGAGGAGTTTTACTCAAACTTATTTGTGGTTCCGAAGCCAGATGCTTCTGTCCGGCCCATACTGAACCTAAAGGACTTGAACTTCTACCTCACTGTGTACAAATTCCAGATGGAATCTCATCGCTCTGTAATTGCGGGCCTGTAAACGGCGGAATGTTTGGTGCCCTTGCATTTCAAGGACGCTTATCTGCACATTCTGATTTGGAAACCTCATCAAGCCTTTCTTCGCTTTGCTATTCAGGATTCCCATTACCAGTTTCGGGCACTTCCCTTTGGACTTTCGTCAGCACTTAGAGTATTCACAAAGGTGATGGCGACCATGGTAGCCTTGCTGCGTCTTCGGGGGCTAACCATATTCCTGTACTTGGGCAATCTGGTTCTATCAGACAACGCCAGTGAGGAACCAGAAGTTGAGCAGCCATGCAAGAGGTCAGTAGCATATTTTTCTGGGCGGAAAGGTATGCAGCAACTTTATAGGTGGTGTTTATTCCCGGGGGAAAACAACTGGGAAGCGGACTACCTCAGTCGTCAGGATCTACATCCAGGAGAATGGGCCTTGCATCCACAGGTTTTGCAGATGCTGGTTCAGCATTTGGGAATTCCCCAAATAGATCTCATGGCATCCAGGATGAACCACCAACTTCCTCGATATTGCTCCCACACTCGAGACCCATCAGCGGTGGCGGTTGATGCATTGACCGCTCCATGGCAGTTCCATTTCGGGTTTCTGTTCCCGCCATATCCTCTCCTTCCTTGGGTGCTCAAATGGATCAACAGTAAGGGGGTCATAGTCATCCTAGTAGCTCCAGACTGGACCCTCAGAAGCTGGTAGTCCGATCTACGGATGCCCCTTGTGGACAAACCTTGGCCACTTCAACTGCAGCTGGATTTTCTTCATCACTGTCTGTTCTGGCACCCCGCTTTGCAGCAGCTGCGTTTGATGGCGTGGCTGTGTAAACCACACTTTTAAGGCGCAAGGGAATTCCACAAGCAGTTATTCCAACCATGCTTCAGGCTAGAAAGCCTGATAACGCTGCCAATTATAACAGAATTTGGAAATCCTATGTGTGACGACACGTGATGACACAGCCGGCGCGTCGCGTCGCACAGTGGTAAAAGACACGTGGTTACTTTCCTAGCCCTGGTCCTACCCATGGACTACACTAATTGTTGATCTGTATTTGGCTATATACTAGGCAATATTGTATTATATTGTATGATGTTATTGTTACAAGGGTACAGTTATGTTTTCGATGTATATATATGAATGTATTGGTTATTGTGTTATAGTTTGTAAAATAATGTTTCCCCCATGTGACTGTTCAGATAACCTGTGTGTTTGCTGGGTAGATACAGCCAGTATCAGATGTCAGGCCATACAACACCCTCATTCTTCCCCACACAATGGATTCCAGGCCACACAATCAGATTAAGTAAGGTTAATTTAGTTAACATCTATTGTGGCCTAGGGGACATGCCTGGACATGTGAAAGTAGGTTTGCTCTGAAACTGTTCTGAGGGTGTCGCCTTATGGTAGGAAAGACAAAGGTTTTGATAATAGCAAACAGAGGAGTTGAGAGAGATCTGAGAGAGAAGGTCAGAGAGTGGCAGGAAACTGGCTAAGAAGTAATGTTCTGTCAGGAGTTCCAGGAGGGAATTGTCGTGTAGAATTGGATCACAGAAGTGTGCTGAGCTGTTTATAACCCATTCTGTTCAATAAACCACTGTGGATTTTCATCTACCACCATGACTGAGTGATTTGGAACCCAGTATCCTCACACTGTGTGCTGGTGTAAAGATTGAAATTTCCTACGAATTCTTTTCGCCTTGGTCACCTCCTGTTATTTTCTCTTACGTCCTAGAGGATGCTGGGGACTCTGTAAGGACCAAGGGGTATAGACGGCTCCGCAGGAGACATGAACACTGTAAAGACTTTAGAATGGGTGTGCACTGGCTCCTCCCTCTATGCCCCTCCTCCAGACCTCTGTTAGTTCCTGTGCCCAGTGGAGACTGGATGCACTGCAGGGGAGCTCTCCTGAGTTTCTCTGAAAAGACTTTTGTTAGGTTTTTTATTTTCAGGGAGCACTGCTGGCAACAGGCTCGCTTCATCGTGGGACTGAGGGGAGAGAAGCAGACCTACTTAAATGATAGGCTCTGCTTCTTAGGCTACTGGACACCATTAGCTCCAGAGGGTCGGAACGCAGGTCTCATCCTCGCCGTTCGTCCCGGAGCCACGCCGCCGTCCTCCTCACAGAGCCGGAAGATAGAAGCTGGGTGAGTATAAGAAGAAAGAAGACTTCAAAGGCGGCAGAAGACTTCAGATCTTCACTGAGGTAAAGCGCAGCGGTAACGCTGCGCGCCATTGCTCCCACATACACACACAGGCACAGCATGGGTGCAGGGAGGGCGCCTTGGGCAGCAATAAACACCTCAATTTAATCTGGCAGCAAGTTTAGATACTGCAGGGGCAGTATGTTATAACCCCCCCGCCAGTATAAAGATATGACCGGGACCGAAGCCCGCCGTCGAGGGGGCGGGGCTTGATCCTCCAGCACTAACCAGCGCCATTTTCTCCACAGCATGCTGCAGAGAATCTGCTCCTTGACTCTCCCCTGCTGCACGCAATAACAGGGGGCAAAAATGAGGGAGGGGGGCACATTATTTGGTGTAAATATTATATGTTATAAGCGCTATTTAGACTGGGACTTTTGTTTTCAGTATATTGTGGCGCTGGGTGTGTGCTGGCATACTCTCTGTCTCTCCAAAGGGCTTTATTGTGGGTCAGTCCCCATATTTCAGTTATCCCAGTGTGTGTGGGGGTGTCAGTACGTGTGTGTCGACATGTCAGAGGCGGAAGGCTTGTTTAGGGAGGATGCAGAGCAGATGGTGATCGTGTCTCCGTCGGCACAGCCGACACCGGATTGGGTGGACATGTGGAATGTTTTAAATGCTAATGTGAATTTATTACATAAGAGATTGGACGAAGCAGTGTCTAGGGATAGAGCAGGGAGTCAATCCATGGCTTTGACTGTGTAACAAGACCCATCAAGGTCACATAAACGTCCCCTTTCCCAGATAGCAGACACTGATACCGACACGGATTCCGACTCCAGTGTCGACTATGATGATGCACGGTTGCACCTAATAGTGGCCAAGAGTATTCAATGTATGATTATTGCAATAAAAGATGTTTTGCATTTCACGGAGGACCCCTCTGTACCAGACACGAGGGTCTGCATGTTTAAGGAAAAGAAACCTGAGGTAACGTTTCCCCAATCTCATGAGCTGAACGCTTCATTTGAAAAGGTTTGGGAAACTCCTGACAAGAGACTGCAGGTTCCCAAGTGAATTATTATAGCGTATCCTTTTCCCGCGACAGACAGGTTACGGTGGAAATCCTCGCCCACTGTGGACAAGACCTTGACGCGCTTGTCCAAGAAGGTTGCATTACCGTCCCCGGCACCCCTCAAGGATCCTGCGGTTCGCAGACAGGAAACTACCTTAAAATCAATTTATGCGACTACGGGTGCCCTGCTCAGACCGGCAGGGCCATCGGCATGGGTGGGTACCGCTATTGCAGCGGGGGCAAATAACTTGTCATCTGACATAGACACCCTAGATAAAGATAGTATTTTGTTGACCTTGGGTCACATTGAGGACACAGCCTTATATATGAGAGAGGCTGCGAGAGATATTGGGCTGTGGTGTTCATAAGCCAATGCCATGGCAGTTTCTGCTAGAAGGTCCCTGTGGACCCGTCAATGGACAGGTGATGCAGATTCAAAGAGACATATGGAGGCTTTGCCTTACAAAGGTGAGGTGTTATTTGGGGACGGCCTCGCGGATCTGGTTTCCACGGCTACTGCGGGTAAGTTCTTTTTTGCCTTAAGTTCCCCCACTGCAAAAGACAACACCTCAATACCGGATGCAGTCCTTTCGGGCGCATAAGTTCAAAAAGGGTCGGGGCTCTTCCTTCCTCGCCAGAGGTAGAGGTAGAGGGAAAAGAACTCCAGCTACAGCTAGTTCCCAGGAACAAAAGTCCTCCCCGGTCTCTACAAAATCCACCACATGACGCTGGGGCTCCGCTGCGGGAGTCCGCACCGGTGGGGACACTTCTTCGGCTCTTCAGCCAAGTCTGGGTTCAGTCGGACTTGGATCCTTGGGTGGTCGATATAGTATCCCAAGGCTACAAACTGGAGTTCGAAGATGTGCCTCCACGCCGATTTTTCAAATTGGTCTGGCCAGCTTCCCCCCCAGAGAGGGAAATAGTTTCAGCTGCCATACAAAAGCTGTGTCAACAGCAGGTGATTATCAAGGTTCCCCTAGTGCAACAGGGAAAAGGGTTTTATTCAACCCTATTTGTGGTTCCGAAGCCGGATGGTTCGGTCAGACCAATTCTGGATCTAAAATCCCTGGACCTATATTTGAAAAGGTTCAAATTCAAGATGGAATCTCTCCGGGCAGTGATCTCCAGCCGGGAAGGGGGGGATTTTATGGTGTCACTGGACATAAAGGACACATACCTTCATGCCCCATATATTCGCCTCATCATATATCCGCCTCATCAGGCGTACCTGAGATTCGCTGTACAGGATTGTCATTACCAGTTTCAGACGTGCCGTTTGGGCTTTCCACGGCCCCAAGAAATTTCACCAAGGTAATGGCGGAAATGATGGTGCTCCTGCGCAAGCAAGGAGTCACAATTATCCCATACTTGGACGATCTCCTGATAAAGGCAAGATGAAGAGATCAGTTGCTAAAAAGCGTGGCTCTCTCCCTGAGAGTAATACAACAACACGGCTGGATTCTAAATCTACCAAAGTCGCAGTTGGTTCTGACAACTCGGCTGGCATTTTTGAGCATGGTTCTGGACACGGAAAAAAAGAGGGTTTTTCTCCCAGTGGAAAAAGCCCAGGAGCTCCAGAACATGGTCAAGGACCTGCTAAAACCAAAAAGAGTGTCAGTTCATCAATGCACTCGAGCATTGGGAAAGATGGTGGCGGCCTACGAGGCCGTTCCGTTCCACAGGTTCCATGCGAGAACTTTTCAGTGGGACCTTCTGGACAAGTGGTCATGGTCCCATCTACAAATGCATCGGAGGATAAGCCTGTCCCCCAGGGCCAGGATATCTCTCTTGTCGTGGTTCAAGATCAATATGCTGGAGTTAAGGGCCATATACAAAGGCCTACTACTAGCGGGGAATCTTCTTCGCAACCTACCCGTTCTGATTCAGTTAGACAACGTCACAGCCGTGGCGCATGTAAACCGCCAGGGCGGGACAAGGTGCAGAGTAGCAATGGCAGAAGCCACCAGGATTCTTCGCTGGGCGGAAAATCATGTAAGTGCCCTGTCAGCAGTCTTCTTTCCGGGAGTAGACAACTGGGAAGCAGACTTCCTCAGCAGACACGATGTCCATCCAGGAGAGTGGGGGCTTCATCAATAGGTCTTTGCAGAGGTAACAAGTCATTGGGGACTTCCTCAAATAGACATGATGGCGTCACGCCTCAACAAGAAGCTTCAGACGTATTGTTCCAGGTCGAGAGACCCTCAGGCAGTAGCGGTGGACGCCCTAGTGACACCGTCGGTGTTTCAGTCGGTCTATGTTTTTCCCTATTTCCACTCATCTCAAAAATATTGAGAATCATGAGAAAAACAAGAGTGCAGACAATTCTCATTGTCCCAGTTTGGCCTCGAAGGGCCTGGTATTCAGATCTTCAGGAAATGCTCAGAAGATCCGTGGCCTCTTCCTCCCAGGGAGGACCTGTTGCAACAGGGGCCCTGTGTGTTCCAAGACTTACCGCGGTTGCGTTTGATGGCATGACGGTTGAACACCAAATCCTAGCTGGGAAAGGTATTCCGGGGGAAGTCATCCCTACTCTGATCAAGGCTAGGAAGGAAGTAACGGCGAAGCATTATCACCGTTTCTGGGGAAAATATGTATATTGGTGTGAAGCCAAGAATTTTCAGCTGGGTCGTTTTCTCCACCTCCTGCAGACAGGAGTGGATATGGACCTCAAGTTAGGCTACATCAAGGTGCAGTTTTCGGCCTTATCCATTTTCTTTCAGAAGGAATTGACTTCTCTCCCAGAAGTCCAGACTTTTGTAAAGTGAGTGCTGCACATCCAGCCACCTTTTGTGCCCCAGTGGCACCGTGGAACCTGAACGTGGTGTTACAGTTCCTTAAATCACACTGGTTTGAACCTCTTCAAACGGTTGACTTAAATTTTCTCACTTGGAAAGTAGTCATGTTGTTGACCTTGGCATCTGCAAGGCAGGTGTCCGAATTGGCGGCTTTGTCTCACAAGAGCCCCTATCTGATTTTCCATGTGTATCGGGCGGAGTTAAGAACTCGCCCTCAGTTTCTACCTTAGGTGGTTTCGTTGTTTCATATGAACCAACCTATTATGGTGCCTGTGGCTACGGGTGACTTGGAGGATTAGAAATTTATGTAGCCAGGACGGCTGGAGTTAGGAAAACAGAGGCACGGTTTGTCCTGTAGGCAGCCAACGAGGTTGGCGCTCCTGCTTCAAGGCAGACTATTGCTCGCTGGATCTGTAATACGATTCAGCAGGCTCATGCTACGGCTGGATTGCCGTTACCGAATTCAAAAAAGGCCCATTCCACTAGGAATGTGGGCTCTTCTTGGGCAGCTGTCCGAGGTGTCTCTGCATTACAGCTTTGCCGAGCAGCTACTTGGTTGGGTTCAAACACTGGCTGTTTGGTTCTTACTGTTAACTGGTTTGGTTCATTCCATGTTGTGCGGTTTGTATGGTGTGGGCTGGTATGTATTTTGCCCTTAGATTAACAAAAATCCTTTCCTCGTACTGTCAGTCTCCTCTGGGCACAGTCCTAACTGAGGTCTGGAGGAGGGGCATGGAGGGAGAAGCCAGTGCACACCCATTCTAAAGTCTTTACAGTGCCCATGGGTCCTGCGGAGCCGTCTATACCCCATGGTCCTTACGGAGTCCCCAGCATCCTCTACGGACTAGGAGAAAAAGATTTACCGGTAGGTTTAAAATCTTATTTTTACAGACCGGGCTGGATTTGGGCCTGTGTTTGGGCTCCCTAAAGAAACAGGTTCTGCTATGTCTATATTTTTTCAGCGCCGGTTAGTCTTTCTTCCGTAAGTACAGATTTTTTTTGCAGGGGGTCCTTCGTGTTCAGCCTTTCCTTAGTTCCTCCAACAGCACCTTGGGATTTGAATTTGGTCCTCTCGTTCCTCCAATCTCTCTTTTTTTTTTTTAGCCGCTAGAAATGGTGGATTTAAAATTTCTGTCTTGGAAGACGGTGTTGCTGCTGGCCTCAGCATCGGCTAGAAGGGTGTCTTGAGCTGAGCTCTCTCTCTTGTATATCACCGTACTTCATTTTTTACGATGATCGAGCAGAGCTGAGTACTCATTCTGAGTTCCTCCACAAAGTGGTATCTGCATTACACATCAACCAACACATTGTAGTGTCGTTTCTGTTTGAGGTTTTGCCCTCTGCATGCTCCCTAGACGTGGTCCATGCTTTGCAAATTTATGTGGTCAGGACTACTACTTTGAGAAAAATAGGATTCCTTGTTCCTTCTTTATGATGCCGTAAAACGAGGCTGGCCTTCTTCTTAGCAGACTCTAACGCATTTGGATACATTTGACTATTCATCAGGCTTATCTAGTAGCGTACAAGATTCCACCACCTTCCATCTCTGCACATTCTACATGCTCTGTTGGGCCTTCCTGGGCGGCATCCAGGGGAGTTTCTGTATATAAGCTGTGTTGTTCAGCCACTTTGACTGGGATACACACCTTTGTGCTGTTTAACAGGTTTGACACCTCTGCGATTTCTGAGTCTCAGTTTTGCTGTTGTTTTACAGGTGTTGCAGCGCATTTGCTCCCATGGGGGAAGCTTTGGGATGTCCCTACGGCGAATACTCCAGTGTCGGCTGAAGGAATTATAAAAAAACAGGATTTTGGTACTCAACAAAAAATCTGTTTCTCAGATTCCGAAAGGGGACACTGGATGCCCGCCCTGCGCTGCTCTCTGCTTTGTCATTCCTGGTGTGATTACTGTGATTATTGTTATTGGTTGTATTTAGATTCGTATTCTACAGATGTGTCCTCTTACATATTTTATCTGTTCGCTATAAGTCGCGTTACACATAACTGGTAAGTACTATGGGACTCGGTAGCACAGAGAATCTTTTTGAAATTTTTATTTCTGCAAAACTGCGTCTTATAAGCAATGTATTGTAATAGCATTCCGGATGTAGATACAGCCGCAATTACACACAGAATATAAGCATGCTGCTTATTTTATTCCGCAGAGGCTTTTCATGTGTCCTACTACATTACATTGCGTCTAAAACGCATTTTCACAGAAAAAAATTACAAAAAAAACATTGGCGCAACTTGAAGGGCTGTTTAGCATGACTGCAGCAAAGACATAAGAGGACACATCTGTAATTCTATTTCTAGTTCAGTTCTCTTTTCTCTATGGGGGTTTCTTACTCCCATCTTCTCTCAGCCTCATCTCTTTAACTTTAAAATGGGGGAGGAGGAGCAAGTCACAGTTCTAAATTTCTCAAAGTGCCCTGCCGCAGTAACACATACTGTAGGTCAGTGGCTTTTCGCGTATCCTATATTTTTTTTGACGATTAGGCTAATTTTTTGTGCTGAAAAAACGGGCTGTAACTGGATATCGTGAAAAGGACCATCTGGCAAAAATCACGTTAAATGACCATTTTTTATGGGTAAAAAATAAGTGCAGCTAATTGGATACCCCTAAGAATACTGATATTATTCAGGTTGTTCTTAGCACATGTTTGGCCACAAATGCATGCCAACCTGACATCAGATGGGTCCCTAGGATGCCTAATACTAAACATATTACAGGTGAAACTCAGAAAATGAGAATATCGTGCAAAAGTTCATTTATTTCAGTAATTCAACTTAGAAGGTGAAATTAATATATTATATAGACTCATTACATGCAAAGTGAGATATTTCAAGCCTTTATTTGTTATAATTTTGATGATTGTGGCTTACAGCTTAAGAAAACTCCAAATCCAAAATATCAGAAAATTAGAATATTACATAAAATCAATATACATTTTTTTTTTTAAATACAGAAATGTCAGCCCTCTGAAAAGTATAATGCATATGTACACAGTACTTGGTTTAAACCCTTTTTGCATGAATTTCTGCCTCAATGCGGCGTGGCATAGATTCTATCAGCTTTTGGCACTGCTGAGGTGTTATGGAAGACCAGGATGCTTCAATAGCGGCCTTCAGCTCTTCTGCATTGTTCGGTCTCATGTCTCTCATCTTTCTGTTGGCAGTGCCCCATAGATTCTCTATGGGGTTCAGGTCAGGTGAGTTTGCTGGCCAATCCTGCACAGTAATCCCACGGTCATTGAACCAGGTTTTGGTACTTTTGGCATTGTCGGCAGGTGCCAAGTCCTGCTGGAAAAATGAAGTCAGCATCTCCATATAGCTTGTCTGCTGAAGGAAGCATGGAGTTCTCTAAAATGTCCTGGTAGACGGTTGCGTTGACTCTGGACTTAATAAAGCACAGTGGACAAACACCAGCGGATGACATGGCTCCCCAAATCAACACAGACTGTGGAAACTTCACACTGGACTTCAAGCATCTTGGATTGTGTGCCTCTCCATTCTTCCACCATACTCTGGGACCTTGGTTTCCAAATGAGATGCAAAATTTGCTCTCATCAGAAAAGAGGACATTGGACCACTGAGCAACAGACCAGTTCTTTTTTATTTATTTTTATTTAGCCCAGGTAAGACGCTTCTGACGTTGTTTGTTCAGGAGCGGTTTGACAAGAGGAATACGACAGGATCCATCTGTGTGTGGTGGTTCTTGATGCACTAACACCAGCCTCATTCCACTCCTTGTGAAGCTCCCACACACTTTTGAATGTCCTTTTCCTGACAATCCTCTCCAGGCTGTGGTCATCCCTGCTGCTTGTGCACTTTTTCCTTCCACTTAACTTTCTATTAATGTGCTTTGATACAGCAGAGAACATCCAACTTCTTTTGCAATTTCCTTTTGAGGCTTTCCTTTCTTGTGGAGAGTGTCATTGATGGTTTTCTGCACAACTGTCAGGTCAGCAGTCTTCCCCACTATTATGAATTGTACTGAACCAAACTGAGAGACCATTTAAAGGCTCAGGCACCCTTTGCAGGTGGTTTGGATTAATAAACTGATTAGGGTGTGACACTGTGACCATACAATATTGAACCTTTTCACAATATTCTAATTTTCTGAGATTTTGGATTTGGGGTTTTCTTAAGCTGTAAACCGCAATCATCAAAATTATAACAAAGGCTTGAAAAATCTCACTTTGCATGTAATGAGTCTAGTTTCACCTTTTTAAGTTGAATTACTGAAATAAATGAACTTTTGCACGATATTCTAATTTTCTGAATTTCACCTGTATATCAATTTATCCAGGTCTTATTTATATTAGTGCCCATTCTAATAAGTACACAGCAATGCAGTAACCTGTGCTGATTAATATCACTTAAGGGCAGATGGGAGGGTGTTCATACCAAGCAGTAGGTATAATATGCATTATATAATTATACTTAATGGGCCTAATTCAGAGTTTGTACGTAAGTCCTCCTTGCAAATGAATCCTGCAGCTTTTAGCAACTGTGCGTACATCAGATCCTGCATACGCAACTTTGAGCAACTATGGGCAATTCATAGTCATATCCATTTCCACTTTCAGCAGAGTAGGTATATCTAGGCTGCAACGGGGCTTTAGCACATAGGATACTGTAGGTGTGTTTTGGGCATGTAGTTGTAATTTCTGGATACTCAAGGATGTGTCTTATTTCAGACAGCTCTCATGCACCAGATATAGGGCTGGTGCAAATGTGTGCTGTTTGTCATAACTTTCACAAGCGGATGTATAGGTAGCTGCATAAGATGCGGCCAGTCCTGAATACAGGGGGATACTTGCATTTTCCCCCAAGCACAGTATACTGGCGAAGGTGGAAAGCAAGTTATCTCAGTGCGGTGTACTTATTTAAAATGTGACCTTTATTTGCTTTACATAAAAAAAAAATACAAGGAAGAAAATAAAATTCAGCCAAAACAGTAATATTCAGAGAGTGTACAGAAAGAAGAAAAGTGATTTTAAAAATCATTGCTGTGTACCTTACTACAGTAAACACTATTGGTCACAATATGAAGCTCTGTGTAAGGGGTGGTTGTTTTTGCCTCCCTAGCATACAGTGACCAATTATGTTATTGGGAATAATGGTCTTTTTCTCTCTGTAATTACTATGCAGTGGAATTTATTAGTAACCCTTCCACTCACCTGTCCTTTGCACTTATTCTATACCCGACTCTATGCATGGACTATTAGCCTGATCTCTGTGTATTACTGTTTGTCAGCTGTTCTCTATGAATTTAAGTTTGTGTGTTCTCTGGTAGTGTACAGATGTGTGCTTATCCTATTTGTGCAAGTTATCTGCCGTAATTCCCGTGCTGTGCACTTTTCCCTCAATTTTGCATTTTAGTACTCATATAATATACTAGTTAATTAGGTTGAGTTTTTTTGTCAAAGAGTAATTAGAATAAAGTTGTAGATACAGCATGGCATGGGCCCCTAATACGGGACCTTGTGTCTTTCTCTTACGTCCTAGAGGATGCTGGGGACTCCAAAAGGACCATGGGGTATAGACGGGATCCGCAGGAGACATGGGCACACTATAAGACTTTGAATGGGTGTGAACTGGCTCCTCCCGCTATGCCCCTCCTCCAGACCTCAGTTAGATTCTGTGCCCAGAGAGACTGGACACACACTAGGGGAGCTCTCCTGAGTTTCTCTGAAAATACTTTGTTAGGTTTTTTATTTTCAGGGAGACCTGCTGGCTACAGGCTCCCTGCTTCGTGGGAGTGAGGGGAGAGAAGTCAGACCTACTTCTTCTGAGTTAAAGGCTCTGCTTCTTAGGCTACTGGACACCATTAGCTCGAGAGGGTTCGATCACTTGGTTCGCCTAGCTGCTTGTTCCCGGAGCCGCGCCGTCATCCCCCTCACAGAAGCCAGAAGAAAGAAGCCGGATGAGTATACAGAAGAAAGAAGACTTCAGTAATGGAGGTACAGCGCAGCGGTCGCGCTGTGGCCCATGCTCCCACGCATACACCAACGGCACTCACAGGGTGCAGGGCGCAGGGGGAGCGACCTGGGCAGCAGGTTACTGAAGTTATAAAACTGGCAAAAGAGCATATTTGGAGTGCTAGGCACTGAATATAAGCCCCCCGCCAGTATAAATATTTGAAATTGAGCGGGACTACAGCGCGCCGGGAGGGGGCGGGGCTTAGCCCTCACAGCTTCCCAGCACCATTTTCTCCCATCACAGACATTGCAGAGACACTGGCCGGACCTCCACTCTCCTTATCAAGTACAGGGAGCGCAACAGGGGGGGGGGTGCACAGTCATTTGGTGCTATTTAAACAGCGCAGGGATCATATATTATTTTTTCAGTAGTATATGGGCACTGGGGTGTGGGCTGGTATACTCCCTCTGTGTTCTCTCTAACAGACTTCGCTGTGGGTCTGTCCCCTATTGCCAGTGTGGAAGTGTGTGTGTTGGTACGGTGTGTCGACATGTCTGAGTGCTCCTTCCCTGGTGGAAGTTACTGGGGGCGCAGAGAAGGATTTGGGAGTGACTCTGTCGGCACCGCTGACTGCTGATTGGGTGAATATGTTGAGTACATTGAATGCAAATGTGGTGTTATTGTCTAAGAGGCTGGATAAATCTGATTCTCAGACACAAACGTGGAGAAAGTCCATGGAGGACGCCTTATCCCAGGTACAGGCCCCCTCAGGGTCACAAAAGCGTTAATTTACCCAAATAGCTGATACGGATACAGACACGGACTCTGACTCCAGTATCGACTATAGTGAGGCCAGTTTACATCCAAAATTGGTTGAGTATTCAGTACATGATTGTGGCTATTAAAGATGTTTTACATATTTCTGAAGTACCTGCTGTTCCTGATACAAGGGTTTGTCTGTATAAGGGAAAGAAACCTGAGGTGACGTTTCCCCCCCTCTCATGAACTGAATGCTCTTTGTGAAAAGGCTTGGGAATCTCTTGATAAAAGGTGGCAGGTTCCCAAGAAACTTTTTATGGCATATCCTTTCCCCTCTGACGACAGGGAAAAGTGGGAGTCATCTCCCAATGTGGACAAGGCTCTGTCCCGGCTGTCCAAGAAGGTGGCGCATCCGTCTCCCGACACTGCTGCCCTCAAGGATCCTGCGGATTGTAAGCAGGAAACGACATTAAAGGCCATTTATGTCACTACAGGTGCACTCCTCAGACCTGCCGTTGCGTCGGCTTGGGTGAGTAGTGCTATTGCTAAGTGGGCTGATAATTTGGCATCTGACATGGATACCCTGGATAGGGATAACATTCTTTTGACTCTCGGTTATATCAGGGACGCTGCAGCTTACCTAAAGGATGCGGCGAGGGATATTGGCCTCCTGGGATCAAGTGCCAATGACATGGCAGTCTCGGCCAGAAGAGCACTGTGGATTCATCAATGGAATGCTGATGTGCCGACTCCAAGAAAGCTATGGAAGCTCTGCCTTATAAAGGTAGTGTCTTGTTTGGTGACGGCCTCACTGACCTGGTGTCTACCGCTACAGCGGGTAAGTCATCTTTTCTTCCTTATGTTCCAGCACAACAGAAAAAGGCACCCCATTATCAGATGCAGTCCTTTCAGCCTAATAAATACAAAAAAGGTAGAGGCTCGTCCTTCCTTGCTTCAAAAGGCAGAGGGAGGGGAAAACGGTCGCCTGCTGTGTCAGGCTCCCAGGACCAAAAGTCCTCCCCGGCCTCTGCCAAGTCCACCGCATGATGCTGGGGCTCCCCTGCGGGAGTCCGTACCGGTAGGGGGGGGGCGCGTCTCCGACTCTTCAGTCAGGTCTGGTTTCACTCGGGCCTAGATCCTTGTGTGTTAGACATAGTATCCCAAGGGTACAAACTGGAGTTTCAGGAGGTGCCCCCCCCCCCCCCCACGATTTTTCAAATCAGCCTTTCCAGTCTCTATCCCAGAAAGGGAAGTAGTGAGTGCTGCGATACAAAAGCTGTGTCTCCAGAGTGTCATTGTCCCGGTACCCCCGTCCGAAGGGTTTTATTCGAGCCTCTTTGTCGTGCCGAAGCCGGACGGCTCGGTCAGACCGATCCTGAACTTAAAATCCCTCAATCTGTATTTAAAAACTTTCAAGTTCAAGATGGATTCTCTTCGAGCAGTGATCTCCAGTCTAGATGGGGGGGTCAGTCGACATAAAAGATGCCTACTTACACGTCCCAATATATCCTCCACATCAGGCTTTCCTGAGATTGCGGTGCAGGATTATCATTACCAATTTCAGACGTTGCCGTTTGGGCTTTCCACGGCCCCAAAGTGATGGCGGAAATGATGGTACTCCTACGCAAGCAGGGTGTCACAATTATCCCGTACTTGGATGATCTCCTGATAAAGGCGAGATCGAAGGAGCAGTTGCTAAGAAATGTGGAACTCTCCCTGACTGTTCTGCAACATCATGGTTGGATTCTAAATTTGCCAAAGTCTCAGTTGATTCCGACAACTCGGCTGCCTTTCTTGGGCATGATCCTGGACACGGAACTGCAGAGAGTGTTTCTTCCGGCGGAAAAAGCTCTGGAAATCCAATGCATGGTCAAGGAGTTTCTGAAACCGGCAAGAGTTTCGATTCATCAATGCACTCGAGTGCTAGGGAAGATGGTTGCTATGTACGAAGCCATCCCGTTTGGCAGGTTTCATGCCCGGGTGTTTCAGTGGGACCTGCTGGACAAATTGTCCGGGTCTCACCTGTACATGCACCGGAAAATAAGTCTATCTTCCAGGACCAGAATTTTTCTCCTGTGGTGGCTGCAAAGTTCTCACCTTCTAGAGGGACGCAGGTTCGGGATCCAGGAGTGGGTCCTGCTGACGACGGATGCAAGTCTCCGGGGCTGGGGAGCAGTCACACAAGGAAGAGGTTTCCAGGGAAAATGGTCAAGCCAGGAAGCTTGTCTCTACATAAACGTTCTGGAGTTAAGAGCCATTTACAACGGCCTTCTGCAAGCGGAACACCTTCTTCGAGGTCTACCTGTTCTGATTCAGTCGGACAACGTAACAGCGGTGGCGTACATAAACTGCCAGGGTGGAACAAAGAGCAGAGCGGCGATGGCGGAGGCCACAAGAGTTCTTCGCTGGGTGGAAAAACACGTGAGCGCTCTGTCAGTGGTCTTCCTTCTGGGTGTGGACAACTGGGAAGCAGACTTCCTCAGCAGACACGATCTCCATCCAGGAGAGTGAGCTCTTCATCAAGAGGTATTTGCAGAAGTAACAAGGCATTGGGGAATTCCTCAAATAGACATGATGGCGTCTCGCCTCAACAAGAAGCTTCCGAGGTTTTGTTCCAGGTCAAGGGACCCCCAAGCCAGTTCAGTAGACGCCATGGTAACTCCGTGGGTGTTTCAGTCAGTATATGTTTTCCCTCCACTTCCTCTCATTCCAAAAGTGTTGAGGCTCATAAGACGAGCAAGGGTTCCGGCAGTACTCGTCGTTCCAGATTGGCCACGGAGGGCCTGGTATCCGGATCTTCAGGAATTGCTCATAGAAGATCCTTGGCCGTTTCCTCTCAGAGAGGACCTGTTACTGCAGGGGCCGTGCGTATTTCAAGACTTACCGCGGCTGTGTTTGACGGCGTGGAGGTTGAACGCCAAATCCTAGCTTGAAAGGGTATTCCTGGGGAAGTCATCCCCACTCTCCTTAAGGCTAGAAAGGAGGTCACGGCGAAGCATTATCACCGTATTTGGAGAAAATATGTGTCGTGGTGTGAAGCCAAGAAAGCTCCTACAGAGGAGTTTCAGCTGGGTCGTTTCCTCCATTTTTTGCAGGCAGGTGTGGATGCAGGCCTGAAATTGGGTTCAAGCAAAGTGCAGATTTCGGCGTTGTCTATTTTCTTTCAAAAAGAATTGGCCGCCCTTCCTGAAGTTCAGACTTTCGTGAAGGGAGTGCTGCATATCCATCCTCCATTTGTGCCACCCGTGGCACCGTGGGATCTTGACGTGGTGTTACAATTTCTTATGTCTCACTGGTTTGAACCTTTGCGAAAGGTTGAGTTGAAATTTCTCACTTGGAAAGTGGTCATGCTTTTGGCCTTGGCGTCTGCCAGACGGGTGTCTGAATTGGCAGCTTTGTCTCACAAGAGCCCATATTTGATTTTCCATGAGGATAGAGTGGAATTGAGGACTCGTCAACAATTTCTGCCGAAGGTGGTGTCTTCGTTTCACATAAATCAACCTTTTGTGGTGCCTGTGGCTACGGATGCCGTGACGGTGCCAAACTCTCTTGATGTCGTAAGAGCTTTGAAAATTTATGTCGCCGGAACGGCTCTTATTAGAAAAACTGAGGCTCTGTTTGTCCTGTACGCTTCCAACAAGATTGGAAATCCTGCTTCCAAGCAGACTATTGCACGCTGGATTTGTAATATGATTCAGTACGCTTATTCTACGGCTGGATTGCCGTTGCCGAAGTCAGTGTAGGCCCATTCTACCAGGAAGGTGGGCTCGTCTTGGGCGGCTGCCCGAGGGGTCTCGGCACTTCAACTTTGCTGAGCAGCTACGTGGTCGGGTTCAAACACTTTTGCTAAGTTCTACAAGTTTGATACCCTGGCTGAGGAGGACCTCATGTTTGCTCAATCGGTGCTGCAGAGTCGTCCGCACTCTCCCGCCCGTTCTGGAGCTTTGGTATAGACCCCATGGTCCTTTTGGAGTCCCCAGCATCCTCCTAGTCCGTAGAGGATGCTCGGCACCCATCTCAGTGCTGACTGTTACTTGCAGTTGTATTATTAGTTGTTGTTTTCGATTACATGAAGGTTGTGTATCGGTTATGTTCAGCTTGTTGCTGTTTTTCGTTTATACTGTTGTTTGGAATTCCTGCTAATCCAGTTGTACGGTGTGTTTGTGGTGTGAGCTGGTATGTATCTCACCCTTAGTGTAACAAAAATCCTTTTCCTCGAAATGTCCGCCTCCCTGGGCACAGTTCCTATAACTGAGGTCTGGAGGAGGGGCATAGAGGGAGGAGCCAGTTCACACCCATTCAAAGTCTTATAGTGTGCCCATGTCTCCTGCGGATCCCGTCTATACCCCATGGTCCTTTTGGAGTCCCCAGCATCCTCTACGGACTAGGAGAAAAGGATTTACCGGTAGGTATTAAAATCCTATTTTTACACAGACTGTATACTTTTTCCTCAACTGTGCATCTTACTTATAGTGTACTACACCCAATGGTTTACGCACAATTCTGATGTTTATCAATCAGCATATGTTCAGGATCTGCACTGCGCATTTGGATATCTGTCTGCAATCTTACTCACAGTGCGCCAAAGCTGGAGCATGATTGATCCAGCAGAGTATGGAGAATCTTATAGTGTAAGGAAAAAGCCCCCGCCCCAAAGGTCTAGCAAGCTACAAATTTAGAGCAGGGGTGGCCAACCAGTCAGAGGCAAAGAGCCAGAAAAGATCTGTAGTCAAGGGTAAGAGCCACTATCAACGATCATGCGCGCGCAAAAATGGGGGCATGGCCTAGTTGTCACAAAGCCACACCCTATTTTTGGGAGCACACCTTTCTGTATGATGTGTGTAGGAGTATGACCTTGTGTCATAACTCCGTTTTTGGTCATGTTGTACAGTGCCACATACATATAATGCCCCAGTTCAGTGCCACAAAAATATAAAATTGCCAAAAAATGGGTGCCTCCACAGTGCCAGATACACATGCCCCCAGTGGCAGATACATATATTATTATTATTAATTTATTAACAGTTTCCATATAGCACAGCATATTCCGTTGCACTTTACAATCAGAACAACAGTAATAGAACAAAATTGGGCATCAATAGTAATAGAACAAAACTGGGTAAAAACAGACAGACATAGAGGTAGGAAGGCCCTCCTCCCAAGCTTACAATCGATAGGGAAATAGGCATTGATACACAAGGATAGATGCTACCTATTGCATAATGGTTCACCAGATTGCTAGATTCTCAATGGGTTGTATGATATGATCACCCAGCAATGTTGGTCAAGTGTGAGGCGGGTGTGAGAGTAAAGAAAGAAAGATATATGCCCCCAGTGCCAGATACACATGTCCCCACAGTGCCAGATACATATATGCCCTACAGTGCTAGATACATATATGCCCTACAGTGCTAGATACATATTTGCCCCACAGTGTCAGATACATATATGCCCTACAGTGCTAGATACATATATGCCCTACAGTGCTAGATACATATATGCCCCACAGTGCCAGATACATATATGCCCCACAGTGCCAGATACATATATGCCCCACAGTGCCAGATACATATATGCCCCACAGTGCCAGATACATATATGCCCCACAGTGCCAGGTACATACATGCCCCACAGTGCCAGGTACATACATGCCCCACAGTGCCAGGTACATACATGCCCCACAGTGCCAGGTACATACATGCCCCACAGTGCCAGGTGCATACATATCCCACAGTGCCAGGTACATACATGCCCCCACAGTGCCAGCTATGCCCCCAGTGCCAGATACACATGCCCCCACAGTGCCAGCTATGCCCCCAGTGCCATATACACATGCCCCCACAGTGTCAGCTATGCCCCCAGTGCCAGATACATATGCCTCCACCGTGCCAGCTATGCCCCAGTGCCAGATACACATGTCCCCACAGTGCCAGCTATGCCCCAGTGCCAGATACACATGTCCCCACAGTGCCAGCTATGCCCCCAGTGCCAGATACATATGTCCCCACAGTGCTCGCCCCCCCCCCCCCCCCCCAAGTGCTGCTTGCCGCGCTGCTGCTGTGTATGGGGAGGAGCGCGCAGCGTGTACCTCTCCTGCCCCTCACTCTCCGGCGGCGGTGTGTCTCTTCAGTTAGGCGCCGGTCCATGAGCCAATCAGGAGCCTTAGTTGCTGGTCCGCAAGCTCTGATTGGCTCACAGGCCGGCGCCGAATTGAAGAGAGACACCGCCGGCGGAGAGACGTGTGTTTTGGGTTGTGTCGGGCAGAGATGGCCGGGAGCCGACCGAGCCGCATGTGGCGGATGATGTAACGCCAAGAGGTGATAATGGGGCAATTTGTATTTAGCAAAAATGTCAGCTATTTGTAAGGATCTATAGTCTTCAACACTAACCAATTCACAAACATATAGAATTTTCATACCCATCCATGATTTAAAGGGCACGGAAGCATGACTATCCTGAAATTCTTGTTTAAAGATCAATAGAAGGAAAAGAGAATGGTGGAAATTTAAGTTCCATTGTTTTCACGTATAGTGCCAGACCCGCCATTCAACCATAACCAAGGGATTCCAAACAATGCCATTGGTCAATTCCTCCTTATGTGAGTGAAGATTAAGACAAGGTAAGAATAATTGATCTAAGAATGAGTTCATAAAAAAAGAAAAATCTGTCTTACTGTATGCAACCAATCTCTGTTGTATCTATCACAGGATTCTTTCATTAAGGGAAAGGTCGTTTTTTGGCGTTTGAAAGATAAGTATGCAAATTGACACCCAGATAAGATATTAAAAATTTAATTCCATCAATTTTCCCAGTACTGCTTGGTTATGCCTAAGAAGCAGTAACACAGGGTAATATTAACAACCTAAACCATTAAAGCTAGAAGCCAAAATTCTTCATATCTTAGGGGAGAAAAAAAAAACAACAAAAAAAACTGACTTCATAAAACTGCTGGACTAGTTGAGGTTTATGATGGTGACTGCCAAAGGTGAATTGGATTTACTATTGTCAGTCCCAGCCAAACGTCCCTTTAAATGGCTGAAATAAAAAAAACAAAATTAATAATATGGCTCATACCACAATCTTGCGCTCCTCTCCAATTCCACACTAAACTTCCTAACCCAATACCATTTTCATAAGCACATAGAAAGTTCAATGGAGTTTTTGAGTGCAAGACTTTAGAGCAAGATGTCTTGGCCAAAAAAATGAAAAACAAATCGAGCCATGGCTTCGTAAAGCTTCACCACCTCTTACTACAAAGCCTTTATTGCTGCTCTCACTTCACACTTGGACTTTCTGTTCAACAGTATTTTAAAGTTTAACTCCTTATCAAACACGGCTCTTGAGGCTTGCATAGTAGGCCAAAAACCCTTCTAGCTATCATCAGTACTCTCCACCACCAATACCTGTTTCACTGCACTGATTTCAAATCTATGCAAAAATGATAGTGAAACATCTTAATGTACTATTGCCCCAACTTGTCGATTTTGACCAAATAGCTATTGTTCTCTCTAACAATACTAGGGATCTTGTCAGCCTCACTCATACTATCAAACAGGGCCGTGCAGTCAGGGGAGGCAGTGCCTCCCCTGTCATTAATGAGTAAAATAATACAAGGAAGATGCTTATGACACTTATTCTGTGTCATAGGTATCTATATTATTGTATTCATTTTAAGACCTAAAAAGAGCTTAGGAGGCACAGATAACAGTGACGCCTGTTGTGAATGGGAATGAGATTAAAGCAGGGGGCGGGGCCAAGTACTGGGCTGTAAAAGCCATTGAAAAACTCGTCAAAGCGGCACTAGTATAACAGGGGCATATGTGATTGGACAGTGGATCCAGGGCTGGATCCGCTGGTCCAATCACCCATAAGATGCGTCATAAGTGCTCACCTCCCTCTCGTCCACACCCTCCGTTACCCTGGCGGGTTCCACCTTCATGTGCGCCGTGCGGAGACTTCCACTTCCCCCTCCTGTGTTGCTCTGTCCCCTAGCGCTGTAACCTCGATCTTGAGGAGCAGGGACTCGGTTTTTAAAAAAGGGTGTGTCCCCGGGAACGCGCTCCACTTCGATTGGCTTTAAGCTTGATGAATGATGTCTCCCTTGTCCGCTGCAGAGAGGACTATAACAGTGAAGGAGGAGCCAATCGGGCAAGGGAGACATCATTCATTAAACCTGTGGCTGTCAGCTGGCTGAGGAGGACGTGGTGACCCCTCCCTCCCCTACCTCTAGTGGCAGTGTAGATTGCGGAGCCGGGGGGTGTGGCCTACTGCCCTGCAATATGCCGGGACCTCAAATCTGCAGGGGACGTGGCGGCGTCTATACCGCGAGCTGGGGACCGGAGTCTTCCTGCATCTGACGCCCGCTGCCTCATACATCTGCTGGGTGTCCTGGCATTGCTATCATCACCCAACGTGGAGAACTGTCGACGGGACTCCGACGTGGATGACGTGTTGCTGTGATGCCCAGGAGTGCAGACGTCCTGACTGCTCCTGTTGGTCTCCGGTGATGAGGTGGGCTGCATCCCGCTGTAACTCCCCTGCCTGTGCTGCATTCATGCTAACTAGGAGCTGCTACAGACACTACAGCCGAGGTGGTGGTGAGTCCCTGGGGTCAGATAGTGTGGACACACTACATTACACACTCCTCTGCCCCCCCCCCCCCCCCACCCCCCATTATCTCCAACTAAGCTAGCTACATACACTACATACACTACGATCTGTGTATTGCCCTATCTCTATCAGGTGGGTCTATTCATTTTAAACCTGATGCCAGTCCTAGTTTTCCCGGAGACCCACCCTTTTTTTAAAAGTACATATGCCGCCAGCAGGGAGCCACGCTCAGGGATTAAAGTGTTCCGCCTCCGTCCGCCCACCCACTAGTCCCCCGGCGTCACCCACTGCTGTCACCCTCTCCTTGGCATCACCCACTGCTGTCACCCTCTCTCTGGCGTCACCCTCCCCGTCACCCTCTCCCTGCTGTCACCCTCTCCCTGGCATCACCCTCCCCGTCACCCTCTCCCTGGCATCACCCACTGCTGCCACCCTCTCCCTGGCATCACCCACTGCTGTCACCCTCTCCCTGGCATCACCCTCCCCATCACCTTCTCCCTGGCATCACCCACTGCTGTCACCCTCTTCCTGGCGACCCTCTCCCTGGTGTCACGCTCTTCCTAGCGTGACGCTTTTCCTGTCATCCTCTCCCTGGTGTCACCCACTCCCTGTCACCCACTGCTGTCACCCTCTCTCTGCCGTCACCCTCTCCCTGTCATCCACTGCTGGCTATTTTGTTGTCCAGGACTTTCATAAACTTAATAGCGCAGCATCCACGGCAGAGGCGTCACCGGGTGTGGTGACACCCGGTGCGCGCCCCTGATCTCCTGCCGCGATCGTGGCAAAAGGGGCGTGGTCTTGTACTTAGGGGGCGTGGCTTCGCTGGGATCCCGGAATCGTCACTCTGGGGGCATGCCCAGCATCTCCGGAGATGCTGGGCTTCCCCCAGAGCCAGTGTCCGTCGTCGGCTCCTCTTCTGTGACAGGAGCCGGGTGCTGTAGGAGACTTTCTCACTGCAGCACCTGGTTCCTGTCAGTGCGGAGGAGCTGACATTTGGTGTCACCCTCCTCCAGGCGTCACACCCGGGTGCGGACCCCACCCCCCGCACCTGCCTTGTGACGCCACTGATCCACGGTGCTGTTAAGTTAGTGGAAGCCCTGGCCAACAAAATTGCATTCATGTCCTACTCCCACTCCTTTCCCATTCCCAAACACTAATTATTATTTTTTTTTCTATGAAAATGTACACTATATCACAAGTATAATGAGCAGGCAGGCAGCGGGCATTGGCAGCAGGGGTCATCGTCAGGATTCGGCAGACTTTATGGCTGCAGTGCCTCACCAGCCACTAACCTCACCGCACGCCACTGCTATCAAAGCACAAAAGTTCCCAACACAAGTGCTTTCTCTTAACACAAGGAAAGCATTTGACTGGATCTGATTTAGCTGGCCCTTTCTATGCATGCTTTCTATGCATGCTTTGCCTCAATTCAGTTGGTGACTTTCTCCAGGGCATAAGTGCGGATTGGGTTCGGATGGACGGCAGGGGGGTTGGCGAGCGAAACGAAGCTCGCCACAGGTTCTATTCACACTCTATGGGTGTTGTGGGAATAGTCGGTGTTGGTTGGCATGCCGACAAGGCGGGGCTATACACCGTTCGGGATCCTGGCATCAGCAATTTGACCGCCGGTCTCATAACCGCATCCCTTAAGTGCTTTATTTAGCTCTTCCGACCAGGGTCTTTGTGTCTGATGTCTTTTCAGAATTATTTGCTTTTGATTTCATCAATGGAACCAGGCACAGGAGTTTTATTTAGCACTGATATTTGATCTAGTCATTGAGTTGCCGGACATTAAGGGCTACTGAGTTGGCTTGGAAGAATACAAGATCTACAGTATTTGTATGTTAAAATTGTTTTTTTTAATTGGGTTAGCCTTCACAGCCCCTACACCCATTCATCATTTTCAGCCAATGCTTTTTTTATTTTACTTAGCAGCACACAGCCTTTTTCTTAGGTTTCTTCCATACTCAGACCCTTGTTTAATATCGCTGTGTTTTCATTATCTTAGTTGTCATGATTTGTGTGACTGCAGTGTGCATTACTGTTTTTCCATTGTACGCTTGGACTTCTCTTGTTATCCAGAATAAAGTTGATCAAAGAAGGTGAAACTGATAATAAACTCAGAATCCAGTGTATTGTAGTAATATGTAAATTTCAGTCTTAAACCACTTAACTGGCAATTTTTCCCAAAAACAACTAATTTTTTTTTAATTTGAATTAGGTCTAGAACATCTATTTAAAACTTATCCAAATTGATTTTATAAAAAATAAAATAAAAAATATAACATTTGTTAAATAGTGTCTCCCCCCCCCAAACATCAGAACATCGAGAACATCTGTACCATTGAGACCATTGCGACTTTGATTTCCCCAGTGGCTGCTCATCTGAGCAGCTGCCAGATACACACTAGGAGGCTGATGGGGGTGGTCTTTAATTTACATTTCCCGATTTACGCCGTTCTTAACGCCAAAATTAAAGCGAGTTCGGATTTATTTGGATTTTTCTTATTGGCTATCCAAAACACATGACATCCGAGAGCCAGTCTGATGCCATTTTGAGATTCAGGTAACTTCGAACCTGTACATCTGTACTCTAAAGGGCCTACAGACACGGCAATCCACCGCCGAGCTGCCCGACCGGTGATACGGCAGACGGGCAACCCGGCGACGGGGGGGGGGGGGGGGGAGTGAAGTTTCTTCACTCCCCCGTCACCATAGCAGTGCATACAAATATGGACGAGATCGTCCATATTGGCCTACATGCACAAGCGACGGGGCACCAACAATGAACGAGTGCGAAGCTGCGCATCGTTCATCGTTGCTGCCTCCACACTGAAAGATCTGAACGGTATCTCATTCATTAATGAACGAGATTTCTCTAACGTCCTAAGTGGATGCTGGGACTCCGTAAGGACCATGGGGAATAGCGGCTCCGCAGGAGACTGGGCACAACTAAGAAAGTTTTAGGACTAACTGGTGTGCACTGGCTCCTCCCACTATGACCCTCCTCCAGACCTCAGTTAGAATCTTGTGCCCGGCTGAGCTGGATGCACACTAGGGGCTCTCCTGAGCTCCTAGAGAGAAAGTATATTTTAGGTTTTTTATTTTACAGTGAGATCTGCTGGCAACAGACTCACTGCAGCGAGGGACTAAGGGGAGAAGAAGCGAACCTACCTAACTGGTGGTAGTTTGGGCTTCTTAGGCTACTGGACACCATTAGCTCCAGAGGGATCGACCGCATGGAACCGGCCATTGATGTTCGGTCCCGGAGCCGCGCCGCCGGCCCCCTTACAGAGCCAGAAGCAAGAAGAGTCCGGAAAATCGGCGGCAGAAGACATCAGTCTTCACCAAGGTACAGCACTGCAGCTGTGCGCCATTGCTCCTCATACACACTTCACACTCCGTTCAATGAGGGTGCAGGGCGCTGGGGGGGCGCCCTGAGCAGCAATAAAAACACCTTGGCTGGCAAATATATCACAATATATAGCCCCAGAGGCTATATATGCGATAAATACCCCTGCCAGAATTCATTAAAAAGCGGGAGAAAAGTCAGCCGAAAAAGGGGCGGAGCTATCTCCCTCAGCACACTGGCGCCATTTCTCCCTCACAGCTCCGCTGGAAGTAAGCTCCCTGGCTCTCCTCTGCAGTCTACACTACAGAAAGGGTAAAAAAGAGAGGGGGGCACTAAATTTAGGCGCAATATACATATAGCAGCTATAAGGGGATATAATTTAGTTAATCCCTGTATTATATAGCGCTCTGGTGTGTGCTGGCATACTCTCTCTCTGTCTCCCCAAAGGGCTTTGTGGGGTCCTGTCTCCTGTCAGAGCATTCCCTGTGTGTGTGCGGTGTGTCGGTACGGCTGTGTCGACATGTTTGATGAGGAGACTTATGTGGAGGCGGAGCAAATGCCTGTTAATGTGTTGTCACCCCCTGCGGGGCAGACACCTGAGTGGATGGACTTGTGGAAGGAATTACGTGAAAGTGTCGACTCCTTACATAAAAAATTTGATGACATGCCAAATGCGGGACAGCCGGCTTCTCAGCTCGTGCCTGCCCAGACGTCTCAAAGGCCATCAGGGCCTCTAAAACGCCCGCTACCTCAGATGGCAGACACAGATGTCGACACGGATACTGATACCAGTGTCGACGACGAAGAGACTAATGTTATGTCCAGTAGGGCCACTCGTTACATGATTTAGGCAATGAAAAATGTTTTACACATTTCTGATGTGACCCCAGGTACCACAAAAAAGGGTATTATGTTTGGAGAGAAAAAACTCCCAGTAGTTTTTCCCCCTTCTGAAGAATTAAATGAAGTGTGTGAAGTAGCGTGGGCTTGCCCAGATAAAAAATTGGTAATTTCTAAAAAGTTACTAATGGCGTACCCTTTCCCGCCAGAGGATAGGTCACGTTGGGAAACACCCCCTAAGGTGGATAAAGCGCTTACACGCTTATCAAAAAAGGTGGCACTACCGTCTCCGGATACGGCCGCCCTGAAGGAGCCTGCTGATAGAAAGCAGGAGGCTCTCCTGAAGGCTATATATACACACACTGGTATTATGCTGAGACCAGCTATTGCTTCAGCATGGATGTGCAGTGCTGCTGCTGCATGGTCAGATTCCCTGTCAGAAAACATTGACACCCTAGACAGGGACACTATATTGCTGAACGTAGATCATATTAAAGACGCTGTCTTATACATGAGAGATGCACAGAGGGATATTTGCCGGCTGGCATCTAATATAAGTGCACTGTCCATTTCTGCCAGGAGAGGGTTATGGACTCGGCAGTGGACAGGTGATGCAGATTCTAAAAGGCACATGGAAGTTTTGCCTTATAAGGGTGAGGAGTTGTTCGGGGATGATCTTTCAGACCTAGTGTCCACAGCAACGGCTGGGAAGTCAGCATTTTTACCACATGTCCCCTCACAACCAAAGAAAGTACCGTATTATCAGGTACAGTCCTTTCGTCCCCAAAAGAGCAGGCGTGGTAGAGGCGCGTCCTTTCTGCCCAGAGGCAGAGGTAGGGGAAAAAAGCTGCAGCATACAGCCAGTTCCCAGGAACAAAAGTCTTCCCCCGCTTCTTCTTCTAAGTCCGCCGCATGACGCTGGGGCTCAACAGGCGGAGCCAGGTACGGTGGGGGCCCGTCTCAAAAACTTCAGCAATCAGTGGGCTCGCTCACAAGTAGATCCCTGGATCCTTCACGTGGTATCTCAGGGGTACAGGCTGGAATTCGAGACATTTCCCCCCCGCCGTTTCCTCAAATCTGCCTTGCCAACAACTCCCTCAGGCAGGGAGGCTGTGATAGAGGCAATTCACAAGCTGTATTCCCAGCAGGTGATAGTCAAGGTGCCCCTACTTCAACAAGGACGGGGTTACTATTCCACAATGTTTGTGGTACCGAAACCGGACGGTTCGGTGAGACCCATTTTAAATTTGAAATCCTTGAACACATATATAAAAAAATTCAAGTTCAAGATGGAATCGCTCAGGGCGGTTATTGCAAGCCTGGAAGAGGGGGATTACATGGTATCACTGGACATCAAGGATGCTTACCTGCATGTCCCCATTTACCATCCTCACCAGGAGTACCTCAGATTTGTGGTACAGGATTGTCATTACCAATTCCAGACGCTGCCGTTCGGCCTGTCCACGGCACCAAGGGTCTTTACCAAGGTAATGGCCGAAATGATGATACTCCTTCGAAAAAAGGGAGTTTTAATTATCCCATACTTGGACGATCTCCTGATAAAGGCGAGGTCCTGAGAGCAGTTGTTGGTCGGGGTAGCACTGTCTCGGGAAGTGCTACAACAGCACGGCTGGATTCTAAACATTCCAAAGTCACAGCTGGTTCCTGCGACACGTCTACTGTTCCTGGGGATGATTCTGGACACAGTCCAGAAAAAAGTGTTTCTCCCAGAGGAAAAAGCCAAGGAGCTGTCATCTCTAGTCAGAGGCCTCCTGAAACCAAAACAGGTGTCGGTCCATCACTGCACGCGAGTCCTGGGAAAGATGGTAGCTTCCTACGAAGCAATTCCATTCGGCAGGTTCCATGCCAGAACCTTTCAGTGGGACCTGTTGGACCAATGGTCCGGATCGCATCTTCAAATGCATCGGCTGATAACCCTGTCTCCACGGACCAGGGTGTCTCTGCTGTGGTGGCTGCAGAGTGCTCATCTCAGAGAGGGCCGCAGATTCGGCATACAGGACTGGGTCCTGGTGACCACGGATGCCAGCCTTCGAGGCTGGGGGGCAGTCACACAGGGAAGAAACTTCCAAGGACTATGGTCAAGTCAGGAGACTTCCCTACACATAAATGTTCTGGAACTAAGGGCAATTTACAATGCCCTAAGTCAGGCAAAACCCCTGCTTCAAAACCAGCCGGTACTGATCCAGTCAGACAACATCACGGCGGTCGCCCATGTAAACCATCAGGGCAGCACGAGAAGCAGGACGGCGATGGCAGAAGCCACAAGGATTCTCCGATGGGCGGAAAATCACGTGTTAGCACTGTCAGCAGTGTTCATTCCGGGAGTGGACAACTGGGAAGCAGACTTCCTCAGCAGGCACGACCTCCACCCGGGAGAGTGGGGACTTCATCTAGAAGTCTTCCAAATGATTGTAAACCATTGGGAAAGGCCACAGGTGGACATGATGGCGTCCCGCCTAAACAAAAAGCTAGAAAAGTATTGCGCCAGGTCAAGAGACCCGCAGGCGATAGCTGTGGACGCTCTAGTGACACCGTGGGTGTACCGGTCGGTTTATGTGTTCCCTCCTCTTCCTCTCATACCAAAGGTACTGAGGATAATAAGGAGAAGAGGAGTAAGAACCATACTCATTGTTCCGGATTGGCCAAGAAGGGCTTGGTACCCGGAACTTCAAGAAATGATCTCAGAGGACCCATGGCCTCTGCCGCTCAGACAGGACCTGCTACAGCAGGGGCCCTGTCTGTTCCAAGACTTACCGTGGCTGCGTTTGACGGCATGGCGGTTGAACACCGGATTCTGAAGGAAATGGGCATTCCGGAGGAAGTCATTCCTACGCTGATTAAAGCTAAGAAAGAAGTAACCGCAAACCATTATCACCGCATATGGCGGAAATATGTTGCGTGGTGTGAGGCCAGGAAGGCCCCAACGGAAGAATTTCAGCTGGGTCGTTTCCTGCACTTTCTACAGTCAGGGGTGACTATGGGCCTAAAGTTGGGTTCCATTAAGGTCCAGATTTTGGCTCTATCGATTTTCTTCCAGAGAGAACTGGCTTCCCTTCCTGAAGTTCAAACGTTTGTTAAGGGAGTGCTGCATATCCAGCCCCCTTTTGTGCCTCCAGTGGCACCTTGGGATCTCAACGTGGTGTTGAATTTCCTAAAGTCACATTGGTTTGAGCCACTTAAGACCGTGGACTTGAAATATCTCACGTGGAAAGTGGTCATGTTGTTGGCCTTGGCTTCGACCAGGCATGTATCAGAATTGGCGGCTTTGTCATGTAAAATCCCTTATCTGATTTTCCATATGGATAGGGCAGAATTGAGGACTCGTCCCCAGTTTCTCCCTAAGGTGGTATCAGCTTTTCACTTGAACCAACCTATTGTTGTGCCTGCGGCTACTAGGGACTTGGAGGACTCCAAGTTACTGGACGTAGTCAGGGCCTTGAAAATTTATGTTTCCAGGATGGCTGGAGTCAGGAAGACTGACTCGCTATTTATCCTGTATGCACCCAACAAACTGGGTGCTCCTGCTTCGAAGCAGACTATTGCTCGCTGGATTTGTAGCTCAATTCAGCTTGCGCATTCTGCGGCTGGACTGCCGCAGCCTAAATCTGTAAAAGCCCATTCCACGTGGAAGGTGGGCTCTTCTTGGGCGGCTGCCCGAGGGGTCTCGGCTTTACAACTTTGCCGAGCAGCTACTTGGTCAGGGGCAAACACGTTTGCAAAATTCTACAAATTTGATACCCTGGCTGAGGAGGACCTTGAGTTCTCTCATTCGGTGCTGCAGAGTCATCCGCACTCTCCCGCCCGTTTGGGAGCTTTGGTATAATCCCCATGGTCCTTACGGAGTCCCAGCATCCACTTAGGACGTTAGAGAAAATAAGATTTTACTCACCGGTAAATCTATTTCTCGTAGTCCGTAGTGGATGCTGGGCGCCCGTCCCAAGTGCGGACTGTCTGCAATGCTTGTATATAGTTATTGTTAACTAAAGGGTTATTGTTGAGCCATCTGTTGAGAGGCTCTGTTATGTTCATACTGTTTACTGGGTATAATATCACGAGTTATACGGTGTGATTGGTGTGGCTGGTATGAGTCTTACCCGGGATTCAAAATCCTTCCTTATTGTGTCAGCTCTTCCGGGCACAGTATCCTAACTGAGGTCTGGAGGAGGGTCATAGTGGGAGGAGCCAGTGCACACCAGTTAGTCCTAAAGCTTTCTTAGTTGTGCCCAGTCTCCTGCGGAGCCGCTATTCCCCATGGTCCTTACGGAGTCCCAGCATCCACTACGGACTACGAGAAATAGATTTACCGGTGAGTAAAATCTTATTTGTTCATATCTTTCAGTTATATCGCCCAGTGTGTAGGGCCTATGGGGTATATGCAATTGCGGTCGAATTCCGTCTGGAATTCGACCGTTTTTAAATTCGACACAATTCGACAGTCACATACCCTCCCGCCAAGACCCGAATTCGACATATTCAATAAAAAACGGATTCGACAGTCCCGCTGTCGAAAAAACGGACCATTTGACGGATAGTGTGTGTCCTGGATTCGACTTTTTGGACGGCAGAAAAGTGTTTAAAAAACCCAGAAAAAAATTGTGTGGGGTACCCCTCCTAAGCATAACCAGCCTCGGGCTCTTTGAGCCGGTCCTGGTTGTAAAAATACGGGGGAAAATTGAGAGGGGATCCCCCGTATTTTTATAACCAGCACCGGGCTCTGCGTCCGGTCCTGGTGCAAAAAATACAGGGGACAAAAAGCGTAGGGGTCCCCCGTATTTTTAACACCAGCACCAGGCTCCACTAGCTGGAGAGATAATGCCACAGCCAGGGGACACTTTTATACTGGTCCCTGCGGCCGTGGCATTAAATCCCCAACTAGTCACCCCTGGCCGGGGTACCCTGGAGGAGTGGGGACCCCTTAAATCAAGGGGTCCCCCCCCTCCAGCCACCCAAGGGCCAGGGTGAAGTCCGAGGCTGTCCCCCCCATCCAAGGGCTGCGGATGGGGGGGCTGATAGCCTTGTGTCAAATAAAAGAATATTGTTTTTGTAGCAGAACTACAAGTCCCAGCAAACCTCCCCGCAAGCTGGTACTTGGAGAACCACAAGTACCAGCATGCGGGTGGGAAAAACGGGCCCGCTGGTGCCTGTAGTTCTACTGCAAAAAAAATACCCAAATAAAAACATACATGCATACCGACACACACATACTTACCTATGTTGACACGAGGCTCGGTCCACTTCTCCAAGTAGAATCCACGGGGTACCTGAAAATAAAATTATACTCTCCAAAATCCAGTGTAGATCTGTCCTCTTCTGTTTTGTAAACCACGTACTTGGCAAAAAAATTAAAATGCATTTACCCGGACCACGCACTGACAGAGGTCCCATGTTTACACACTGACCGCGAGTGACCTCACCACTGACCGCAAAGTTCCCACCATTGAAGATAATGGAGCGGCTGTGCTATGTGCCGTGTGACAGCTCAGACGCGCACATCCAATCAGGATAGTGCCACGACGTGGCACTCCCTGATTGGCTGAAGGGACCCTCTGTGACAGGAGTCACGGGGGGTCCCGGCATTCGGGGAAAGGGGTCCCATGTGTAAACATGGGACCCCTTTCAGTGCGTGGTCTGGGTAATGCGGGTTGTTTTTTTTGCCAAGTACGTGGATTATAAAGAGAAGAGGACAGATGCTACACAGGATTTTTGTGAGTATAATTTTATTTTCTCTGACGTCCTAGTGGATGCTGGGGACTCCGTAAGGACCATGGGGAATAGCGGCTCCGCAGGAGACTGGGCACAAAAGTAAAGCTTTAGAACTACCTGGTGTGCACTGGCTCCTCCCCCCATGACCCTCCTCCAAGCCTCAGTTAGATTTTTGTGCCCGAACGAGAAGGGTGCAGACTAGGTGGCTCTCCTGAGCTGCTTAGTGAAAAGTTTAGTTTTAGGTTTTTTATGTTCAGTGAGACCTGCTGGCAACAGGCTCACTGCATCGAGGAACTAAGGGGAGAAGAAGCGAACTCACCTGCGTGCAGAGTGGATTGGGCTTCTTAGGCTACTGGACATTAGCTCCAGAGGGACCGATCACAGGCCCAGCCATGGATAGGTCCCAGAGCCGCGCCGCCGGCCCCCTAACAGAGCCAGAAGACAGAAGAGGTCCGGAAAATCGGCGGCAGAAGACGTCCTGTCTTCAACAAGGTAGCGCACAGCACTGCAGCTGTGCGCCATTGCTCTCAGCACACTTCACACTCCGGTCACTGAGGGTGCAGGGCACTGGGGGGGGGGGCGCCCTGAGACGCAATAAAAACACCTTGGATGGCAAAAAATGCATCACATATAGCTCCTGGGCTATATGGATGAATTTAACCCCTGCCAGAATTCACAGAAAAACGGGAGATAAGGCCGCCGAGAAGGGGGCGGAGCCTATCTCCTCAGCACACTGGCGCCATTTTCCCTCACAGCTCCGTTGGAGGGAAGCTCCCTGGCTCTCCCCTGCAGTCACTACACTACAGAAAGGGTTAAAAAAGAGAGGGGGGCACTAATTAGGCGCAGTATTAAAGATACAGCAGCTATAAGGGGAAAAACACTTATATAAGGTTATCCCTGTATATATATAGCGCTCTGGTGTGTGCTGGCAAACTCTCCCTCTGTCTCCCCAAAGGGCTAGTGGGGTCCTGTCCTCTATCAGAGCATTCCCTGTGTGTGTGCTGTGTGTCGGTACGTTTGTGTCGACATGTATGAGGAGAAAAATGATGTGGAGACGGAGCAGATTGCCTGTAATAGTGATGTCACCCCCTAGGGGGTCGACACCTGAGTGGATGAACTGTTGGAAGGAATTACGTGACAGTGTCAGCTCTGTATAAAAGACAGTGGTTGACATGAGACAGCCGGCTACTCAGCTTGTGCCTGTCCAGACGTCTCATAGGCCGTCAGGGGCTCTAAAGCGCCCGTTACCTCAGATGGCAGATATAGACGCCGACACGGATACTGACTCCAGTGTCGACGGTGAAGAGACAAATGTGACTTCCAGTAGGGCCACACGTTACATGATTGAGGCAATGAAAAATGTTTTACACATTTCTGATAATACGAGTACCACCAAAAAGGGGTATTATGTTCGGTGAGGAAAAACTACCTGTAGTTTTCCTGAATCTGAGAAATTAAATGAGGTGTGTGATGATGCGTGGGTTTCCCCCGATAACAACTGATAATTTCTAAAATGTTATTGGCATTATATCCTTTCCCGCCAGAGGTTAGGGTGCGTTGGGAAACATCCCCTAGGGTGGATAAAGCGCTCACACGCTTGTAAGAACAAGGGCTCTACCCTCTCCTGAGATGGCCGCCCTTAAGGATCCTGCTGATAGAAAGCAGGAGGGTATCCTAAAATGTATTTACACACATACTGGTGTTATACTGCGACCAGCAATCGCCTCAGCCTGGATGTGCAGTGCTGGGTTGGTGTGGTCGGATTCCCTGACTGAAAATATTGATACCCTAGATAGGGACAGTATATTATTGCCTATAGAACATTTAAAAGATGCATTTCTATATATGCGTGATGCACAGCGGAATATTTGCCGACTGGCATCAAGTCTAAGTGCGTTGTTCATTTCTGCCAGTAGAGGGTTATGGACACGACAGTGGTCAGGTGATGCGGATTCCAAACGGCATTTGGAAGTATTGCCTTATTAAAGGGAGGAGTTATTTGGGGTCGGTCTTTCAGACCTGGTGGCCACGGCAACAGCTGGGAAATCCACGTTTGTACCCCAGGTCGCCTCTCAACATAAGAAGACGCCGTATTATCAGGCGCAGTCTTTTCGTGGGCAAGCGGGCAAAAGGTTCCTCATTTCTGCCCCGTGACAGAGGGAGAGGAAAAAGGCTGCAGAAATCAGCCAGTTCCCAGGAACAGAAGCCCTCTCCCGCCTCTGCCAAGTCCTCAGTATGACGCTGGGGCTTTACAAGCAGAATCAGGCACGGTGGGGGCCCGTCTCAATGAATTTCAGCGCGCAGTGGGCTCACTCGCAAGTAGACCCCTGGATCCTTCAAGGGATATCTCAGGGGTACAAATTGGAATTAGAGACGTCTCCCCCTCGCCGTTTCCTAAAGTCGGCTTTACCGATATCTCCCTCTGACAGGGAGGCAGTTTTGGAAGCCATTCACAAGCTGTATTCCCAGCAGGTGATAATCAAGGTACCCCTCCTGCAACAGGGAACGGGGTATTATTCCACACTGTTGTGGTACCGAAGCCGGACGGCTCGGTGAGACCGATTCTAAATCTAAAATCTTGAACACTTACATACGGAGGTTCAAATTCAAGATTGAGTCACTCAGAGCAGTGATTGCGAACCTGGAAGAAGGGGACTACATGATGTCTCGGGACATCAAGGATGCTTACCTTCATGTCCCAATTTACCTTTCTCACCAAGGGTACCTCAGGTTTGTGGTACAGAACTGTCACTATCAGTTCAGACGCTGCCGTATGGATGGTCCACGGCACCCCGGGTCTTTACCAAGGTAATGGCCGAAATGATGATACTCCTTCGAAGGAAGGGAATTTTAGTTATAACTTACTTGGACGATCCCCTGATAAGGGTAAGATCCAGGGAACAGTTGGAGGTCGGTGTAGCACTATCTCAGGTAGTGTTGCGGCAGCACGATTGGATTCTCAATATTCCAAAATCGCAGCTGATTCCGACGACTCGTCTTCTGTTCCTAGGGGATGATCCTGGACACAGTCCAGAAAAAGGTGTTT
The DNA here is from genome assembly GCF_028390025.1 of Pseudophryne corroboree. Taxonomy (NCBI): domain Eukaryota; kingdom Metazoa; phylum Chordata; class Amphibia; order Anura; family Myobatrachidae; genus Pseudophryne; species Pseudophryne corroboree. Next base: position 616,603,731 of record NC_086446.1, read on the forward strand.
CTCCCGGAGGAGAAAGTCAGGGAGTTATCCGAGCTAGTCGGGAACCTCCTATAACCGAGCCAAGTCTCAGTACATCAATGAAAGGGTTCTGGGAAAAATGGTGGCTTCCTACGAAGCAATCCCATTCGGCAGATTCCACGCAAGAACTTTCCAGTGGGACCTGCTGGACAAATGGTCCGGGTCGCATCTTCAGATGCATCCGCGGATAACCCTGTCACCAAGGACAAGGGTGTCTCTCCTGTGGTGGTTGCAGAGTGCTCATCTTCTAGAGGGCCGCAGATTCGGCATTCAGGACTGGGTCCTGGTGACCCCGGATGCCAGCCTGCGAGGCTGGGGGACAGTCGCACAGGGAAGGAATTTCCAGGGCTTATGGTCAAGCCTGGAGACATCACTTCACATAAATATCCTGAAGCTAAGGGCCATTTACAATGCTCTAAGCTTAGCAAGACCTCTGCTTCAAGGTCAGCCGGGGTTGATCCAGTCGGACAACATCACGGCAGTCACCCACGTAAACAGACAGGGTGGCACAAGAAGCAGGAGGGCAATGGCAGAAGCTGCAAGGATTCTTCGCTGGGCGGATAATCATGTGATAGCACTGTCAGCAGTATTCATTCCGGGAGTGGACAACTGGGAAGCAGACTTCCTCAGCAGATACAACCTCCACCCGGGAGAGTGGGGACTTCACCCAGAAGTCTTCCACATTATTGTAAACCGTTGTGAAAAACTCGACAGGTATTGCGCCAGGTCAAGGGACCCTCAGGCAATAGCTGTAGACGCTCTGGTAACACCATGGGTGTACCAGTCAGTGTATGTGTTCCCTCCTCTGCCTCTCATACCCAAGGTACTGAGAATTATAAGATGGAGAGGAGTAAGCACTATATTAGTGGCTCCGGATTGGCCAAGAAGGACTTGGTAACCGGAACTTCAAGAGATGCTCACGGAGGATCCGTGGCCTCTACCTCTAAGAAGGGACCTGCTCCAGCAAGGACCCTGTCTGTTCCAAGACTTACCGCGGCTGCGTTTGACGGCATGGCGGTTGAACGCCGGATCCTGAAGGAAAAAGGCATTCCGGATGAAGTCATCCCTATCCTGATCAAAGCCAGGAAGGATGTAACCGCAAAACATTATCACCGCATTTGGCGAAAATATGTTGCGTGCTGCTAGGCCAGTAAGGCCCGACGGAGGAAATTCAACTGGGTCGATTACTACATTTCCTGCAAACAGGAGTGTCTATGGGCCTGAAATTGGGGTCCATTAAGGTTCAAATTTCGGCCCTGTCAATTTTCTTCCAAAAAGAACTAGCTTCAGTCCCTGAAGTTCAGACGTTTGTAAAAGGGGTACTGCATATACAGCCTCCTTTTGTGCCTCCAGTGGCACCTTGGGATCTCAATGTAGTTTTTTGGGTTCCAAAAGTCACATTGGTTTGAACCACTTAAATCTGTGGAGTTAAAATATCTCACATGGAAAGTGGTCATGCTGTTGGCCCTGGCCTGGGCCAGGCGCGCGTCAGAATTGGCGGCTTTATCCTGTAAAAGCCCTTATCTGATTTTCCATTCGGACAGGGCGGAATTGAGGACTCGTCCTCAGTTTCTCCCTAAGGTGGTTTCAGCGTTTCACCTGAACCAACCTATGGTGGTGCCTGCGGCTACTAGGGACTTGGAGGACTCCAAGTTGCTAGACGTTGTCAGGGCCCTGAAAATATGTTTCCAGGACGGCTGGAGTCAGAAAATCTGACTCGCTGTTTATCCTGTATGCACCCAACAAGCTGGGTGCTCCTGCTTCTAAGCAGACTATTGCTCGTTGGATTTGTAGTACAATTCAGCTTGCACATTCTGTGGCAGGCCTGCCACAGCCAAAAATCTGTAAATGCCCACTCCACAAGGAAGGTGGGCTCATCTTGGGCGGCTGCCCGAGGGGTCTCGGCTTTACAACTTTGCCGAGCAGCTACTTGGTCAGGAGCAAATACGTTTGTAAAAATTCTACAAATTTGATACCCTGGCTGAGGAGGACCTGGAGTTCTCTCATTTGGTGCTGCAGAGTCATCCGCACTCTCCTCCCCGTTTGGGAGCTTTGGTATAATCCCCATGGTCCTTACGGAGTCCCCAGCATCCACTAGGACGTCAGAGAAAATAAGAATTTACTTACCGATAATTCTATTTCTCGTAGTCCGTAGTGGATGCTGGGCGCCCATCCCAAGTGCGGATTGTCTGCAATACTGGTACATAGTTATTGTTACCAAAAATCGGGTTATTGCTGTAGTGAGCCATCTTTTCTAGAGGCTCCTCTGTTATCATGCTGTTAACTGGGTTTAGATCACAAGTTATACGGTGTGATTGGTGTGGCTGGTATGAGTCTTACCCGGGATTCAAAATCCTTCCTTATTGTGTACGCTCGTCCGGGCACAGTATCCTAACTGAGGCTTGGAGGAGGGTCATGGGGGGAGGAGCCAGTGCACACCAGGTAGTTCTAAAGCTTTACTTTTGTGCCCAGTCTCCTGCGGAGCCGCTATTCCCCATGGTCCTTACGGAGTCCCCAGCATCCACTACGGACTACGAGAAATAGAATTATCGGTAAGTAAATTCTTATTTTCAGGTACCCCATGGATTCTACTTGGAGAAGTGGACCGATCCTCGTGTCAACATAGGTAAGTATGTGTGTGTCGGTATACATGTATGTAATACAGTTTTAATTTCACGGTGTCTGTGTACTGTTTTTATTTGGGTATTTTTTTTGCAGTAGAACTACAGGTACCAGCGGGCCCGTTTCCCCCCCCATGCTGGTACTTGTGGTTCTCTAAGTACCAGCTTGCAGGGGAGGCTTGCTGGGACTTGTAGTTCTGCTACAAAAACAATATTCTTTTATTTGACACAAGGCTATCAGCCCCCCATCCGCAGCCCTTGGATGGGGGGGACAGCATCGGGCTTCACCCCTGGCCCTTGGGTGGCTGAAGGGGGGTCCCCTTGATTTAAGAGGTCCCCACTCCTCCAGGGTACCCCGGCCAGGGGTGACTAGTTGGGGATTTAATGCCACGGCCGAAGGGACCAGTATAAAAGTGTCCACCGGCTTTGGCATTATCTCTCCAGCTAGTGGAGCCCGGTGCTGGTGTTAAAAATACGGGGGACCCCTACGCTTTTTGTCCCCCGCATTCTTTGCACCAGGACCGGACGCAGAGCCCGGTGCTGGTTGTAAAAATACGGGGGATCCCCTGTCAATTCCCCCCCCCCCCCCGTATTTTACAACCAGGACCGGCTCAAAGAGCCCGAGGCTGGTTATGCTTAGGAGGGGGGACCCCACGCTTTTTTTTTTTCAAGATTTTTAACCCATTCCCACCCCTACCCACTGAAAAACATGCTCTGAGCTCTTCATATTATTTTAGTCAGTAAAAAAAAAAAAAAAATCTTTTAAAAAAATATATAAATAATACTTGTGGCTCCTAATAGACAAACCAAGTAGATAATCCCTTCTAATATAAATAGATATGCTATTAGCAACAACAAAAAAACCACAAAAAAAAACATGTTTTAATTTTTTTTTATTAGATTCCTCCACCAAAGTGAGGCGGACTGAAATTAACGAAATGACTGTCGAAAAGCACTGTTGTCGAATCGACATTCTTCAATTGAATATACTTTTGTCGAAAAGCCACATTTTTACCATTGCAGACATGTCGAATTTGACAACTGTCGAATTTCAAAAAGTCGAATCTGAAACGACCGTTTTTTTGTCGAAAAGTACTGTATTGCATTGTCGAATTTTTTTTTTGTGTGCAAAATGCCCCGTTTTTCGACATTTGCAACAATTCGACCACAATTGCATATACCTATGTAAGTTGTTTTTTTTGTTTTTTTTGAAGGACAGAACTAGATTACCTTTATTTATATTATCATGTAAATACATTTTAATTTATTGCTATTATATATGTGAGAATGAGAATAAAATACACAGAAAACCAGCACATAACACTTCTCGATTTCCTTCCTTGCATGACTTGAATTGAACCATTGAAATATACCCCTAATTTCACTCTAATGTCTGATTTATACTTCATCACAGGGGTTTACTACCAGTCACTTGTGTCCCATAGGGATATAGATCTCTGATATATTTATAAATAATTACTTTTCCTTCCCCAATTGATTAGGGAGAGATTTACGCTGCTTGACAGCGTCTCTGTCAATGCTTAGTGCTTTTATGCTTTACTTTGTCTGCTGTCATTTTACTATTGGGTTTTGATTTGTCATTTTGTGATGCTTTTAGTTTACATTTGAGCTTTTTTATTTTAACACTACAAATAAGAATAAACATATTTCCAATTTCTTTAGCAAGATCACACATTTTGCATGGGATGGAAAAAATACAGGATGTAATGAAATAGGTGGAAAATAATGAGGACACATTACATACTGTAAGGAAAGGTGCAGACTAGAAGGTAATCATGGTCACCTCTTGCTAAAAGAGGAAGTCACCTACTGTATGTGTGCAGATATTTCATTAGATAACAATACTGCACCTGTGAATTTTATGTTGGAGAGAGAACATTTTATAAAAGTTGAGCAGTAGGGGGAGATATAGCCTCAGTCTTTAAATGATTTTGATAGCAATTATAGTGTAAACAAAACCAGAATCGTATACTGGGCACAATATTTTATGCAAAGTTGTGTGCACATAAAGTTGTGTGCCCTTTGAAATATGAAAAAAATACCCCCCAAATCTCTTATGTTGCTGTAGATCTCTAGCGCTTGGGTTTTGATACTAAATTTTGTAATAATTTAAATATATTGTAGCTTTAAAATACAATTTTCGTGTGAAGCAAGAACAGTGTTCTACTTCCAACCTAGATGGCACACACATCTTGTTTTATCTTTTTGTCATTAAACGTAATAATGTATTGCTTTTCAGCACCACCCTACTGTAATCATCTATAATAGCCTATGCTAATATTCAACGGTTTTAATGATAGATGGCTTCACTTTAATTACTAGCAACGCACCAGTGCGTGCTCTTTAAAAATGACACATACTGTACCAGATAACAGTCTAAAGTTTTCTTGTGTTTTTTTTTTCTTTTCAATCAAGCGGCTAGCTTCTGGCTCACTAACGGAAAGAGGTTTCACAGAGACTTAGGAGGGAAGGCAGCATGATGTGAAATTCAGCAGAGAGAGTCTGACTTGGCTCGAAACATCAATGCTGTTTTGTCTGTATTTCCTTTGTGGGAGAGTAAACTACAATTTGTGCCGAAAACCATTTGAACCTTACACTGTTTTTACATATTTGAGCTGTCTTTTAATTGGATGGATTTTGAAGCGGTGTTGTGAACAACAAGGTACTGAAAAGTAATGTCACTTATGGGACATTTAATTGCACTGTTGTGTGAGAGAAACACTTATTACATTGAACATCTATCACAAGGTCATTTTTAATATGTTTAGCCCTTTGCTTATTTATATTATTTTCATTTAACTCAAATGGTTTGTGTTTTATTTGTTATATTTTGTCAGTTTTTGCTTATTTTACTCCGTGCATGTATGAGTGCTAAAATGTATTCCAATATATCTAATCTCTGCACCCCTCGCATGTGTCTCAAATCTGTTACTTTCTGCACTGTATTTCATACACTTTCCTATTAAGTAGCTGTAGCTATATGTAGATGACATTGTACAGCTAACAAGTTGAATGCAAGTCCATTTTGAATATGGATATTGTGATTTTTAGCATTACTGTATGTGAGCTCTGTTGCCGAGCGTACGCATCTACGGGCAATTCAGTCAACTGCATCACAGTTGCATCTCCCATTGAGACTAAATGGTCCAAACTGATTGGTAATGAGGTAGTAGGTTATTATGTCTAATGAGTGATTATAGGTGGAATTGCAGGATGTGGGGAGTTGTGCGAATGTGAACAGACACCTGTTTTCAAATGGATGCCTTTGCACCAAGGGTATGACTGGAGCAAGTGCACACTGACCATGATAAAGCGTATAGATAGGAGCGGTCATATATCTGCATTTATTTCCATGCGGCTCACCTGTGTAATGCTCTAAATTGGCCTCGGTGTAGGTTAGGGTCAGAAAAATACTAAATACTGCTCTCTAGAATCATTTCGGAAAACAATGGTGTAAATGTCAATGTTGGATACAGTTATTTACCTTTTCGGTACCAAGTGCACATTACATCCAGTGAAGTATGACCAAAGTGAATGTGGTGGTAACAGCCTTGCTACTATGTGATGTGGAGGTGTAAATTGAAGACTGCAAGTGTATCTCATGGACCTGATTCAGAGGTCGCCACAAAGTGTTTGTAGTGCAGAAGTTTGTGCAGTTAAGCGATTATTGTTGTACTGTGCATGCGTCTGAGTCACAAGGTGCATGCATTCCGATGGCTTTGGGCAGTGGTCGCAATGCAAATTTGTATGCAGGCTGTGGTTAGTGAGCGTTTGTGGTATTTAACAGAATGGCGAGTCATATGAAGGCGTGTTGTGACTGTTTTGGATGTGTGTCTCATACTGCGACTGCGTCACTGTACGCAGTTGGAAAAGATTTGTTGGCTAACTTGCAACAAACATTAAGAGCAACTATAGGCATTGTGGCCCTCATTCCGAGTCGTTCGCTCTGTATTTTTCATCGCATCGCAATGAAAATCCGCTTAGTACGCATGCGCAATATTCGCACTGCGACTGCGCCAAGTAATTTAACAATGAAGATAGTATTTTTACTCACGGCTTTTTCCTCGCTCCGGCGATCGTAATGTGATTGACAGGAAATGGGTGTTACTGGGCGGAAACACGGCGTTTTATGGGCGTGTGGCTGAAAACGCTACCGTTTCCGGAAAAAACGCAGGAGTGGCCGGAGAAACGGGGGAGTGGTTGGGCGAACGCTGGGTGTGTTTGTGACGTCAAACCAGGAACGACAAGCACTGAACTGATCGCACAGGCAGAGTAAGTGTGGAGCTACTCTAAAACTGCTAAGTAGTTTGTGATCGCAATATTGCGAATACATCGGTCGCAATTTTAAGATGCTAAGATACACTCCCAGTAGGCGGCGGCTTAGCGTGTGTAACTCTGCTAAATTCGCCTTGCGACCGATCAACTCGGAATGAGGGCCTGTGTTTTGTACACAATCGGCTGATCAGAGACGTTGTCAATGGGCATCACTATACAAATTCCCGTGGCTGCGCCACCTTTTGCTGCATCTGACCCAACAAATCCAACTGTGTCCAGCTCTTAATCAGGCCCTAAAGATGGGTACACACTGAGAAATGTGTCCCCATCCAATATATAAGCCTCACGGGCTGACATATTGGATCCTGGGTACACATGAGAACGTTCTAATGAAGGAATGAACGATAACTCTCTTGTCCTTCATTCGTATACATCATGTTGCTAGTGACTGCGGGCACACTGAACAATATGCCTTAGGCGGGTATTGTGTGTGTTATGGCATAGTAAATATTTTAGGGGGCAAACATAGGTATGGGTCATTTAGTCGACATGCATTACTGTAGGTCAACATGGTCAATAGGTCGACTTGAACAAGGTCGACATGGAAAAAGGTTGACATGAGTTTTTTTTAAACTCTTTTTGGTGTAGTTTTCTTCGTTAAGTGACGGGGAACCCCAATTTGTGCACCATGTCCGCTTGCCGTGTTTCGGGCAAGGTGCCTCGCTCTGCTATCGCTCAGCTCGGCACAGGTTACTATTCCCAATCGTAGTCCACGTGGATCGTAAAGTATTAAAAAAAAAAAAAATGTGAAAAACGCATTGCAACCTTTTTCCATGTCGACCTAGTATATATCGACCTAATGCATGTCGACCAACAGTAGTCGACCTAATGCATGTCGGCCTAATGACCTTATCCTGCAAACATTAAATTGATAATTGTGACGTATTCATTTGTGCCAATAACATTTGCCAGTGTATCATACACCTATTAGAAACTGGCATGTCAACCATTGTGGATCCAATGTACACTGAATCTGTTATCAGTGCTGGTAGACGTGGAAGGTCTGACATACTATACATCTGTATACTGTAGCATCCTGGCCTTCTATTTGGGAAATGTCTAATGATGATGTGATATCTGTGAGCAGAAGACTTTAGAACCAGCACATTGTTTCAATGACAGCAGGCTACTGAGCATGATATTATTATTGTCCTCGTCATCGTTGAAGATGTCTAAGGCTCCACCACACTGCAGTTCATAACTACCATTGCCACCCATTGTAAATGAATGCTGGCTGTGAGTAAAGAATTTCATATTAAAGAGAAGATCAAGCAGTGGCGTATCTATAATGGGTGCAGTGTGTGTGGTGCACATGAGCCCCTGGGTCCAGAGGGGGGCCCACACCACACACACTGCACCCATTTCTTCTATACTTACCTTTCCGGCATCCATCGGTGACTGTGTGTGAGCCCCCTCCTCTCCTCTAGCCGTCAACGCCGCTGTCGGTTCACTGAGCACTAGAGACTCTGGCACAGTGCCAGAGTCTACAGCGCATGCGCAGGACTCCGAAAAGCCAGCTGAGAGCGCTAACAGCGGCGGTGACGGCTACGGGAGAGGAGGGGCCCCACACACTGAGTCTGCACACGGGTCCCCTCCTCTCTAGAAACGCAGCTGAGATCAAGTTAATACTTTCATACTTTTGTTAGACCTTTATTCTTTTGTTAGACCTTTATTCTTTTTTTTGTTTGCTTGCTTATTTATATTTTGTATGTGGAGGGTTGTAATTTTTTATTCAATCATAGTTGCATAAAACTTTATTACTGATTATTATTATATAGGGAAAACATGCAAGAAACACTTATTTTTCTTCAGTTAGCGATTATTACACAATTCATTCAACGCACAAGGGAGCTTGCATAGCTTATTCTGCAACTTGTGACTGTACTTGATTTAATATCTGTGTCATGCTCCACATGCTACTGGGCCACTCTATGGATAGGGGCTTGGCCATTCTTCCTGTCTGGAAAGAAATGCTACAACAGTGTTTGGCAATGATCACTCAATGCCATTAAGTACCGAATTAGCAGTGACCTTGGCTTCCAGGGATGGCTGCTCCTAAACAATTCCTAACATCTTAAACCTACCAGGGTTCACTGTTAAACAAATAAATGTCCAGCTTTGCTTACTTATCGCCACCAGCCCAGGGACAATGGGCCTAATTGCTATTTGTACGCAAACTTAATGGTTTATGTACAATGCCAATAGTTTGGTGTCTGCTCGTGTATAACGCATCCTGAAACCTGACCGTTCTACAAAACGTGTCACCCCTATTTTGTAGGCGTGCAGATCCTATGGTCTGACGCATACCATCCTCTGGTCTCGGTCTGACGCAGACTGCCTGAACCAGCAAAGCTGGAGATTTCCGAAGGCCATTCTGAGTAAGCATGGGCGGTCGCAATGGTGATCCAATGCTGCGTCTTCTATTTTCTGAGCATTAAAATATCTGTGGTACTTCCTTGTGGCTGCGCAATACCAACCACATCTGAATCAGGCCAAATAGGAAGGATGATTCATCTAACCCTATCACCTTGCACCACTGAACTCTGAATCTTTCAGTGTGAAAAGTAATGTATGCTCTGCAACCAGACTGTGATGTCCTCCTTGTCCATCAATAGTTCTGCAGTTGCAAGTTTGTTTAGTGCTACAATTCAAAATAATGCATGTCAACCAGAATTTGGAAACGTATGCTGCCCACTGTTGCCTTTTCTTGGTGATTTTATTTTTGTCCTGTTATGCTCGCTACTGACATTATCTTAAATACCCTTTTCAGTTTAACCATTCACATGATGAGCTATCTTCATCACTGTGGACCACTTGTACTATTCTGTTCATGCTATAATTATAGGCAGTCAGATTGGCAAGCATATTGTCTTTTATCAGGCTGATTTACATGATTTACACCTGTGTTGATGCACTTGCTTGCAATATGCTTGATGTCCCTCAGTTACTCAGATGTTTACGTCCACTACTTGTACATGTGGAATTAACATACACAGAAACTTCTCAGTTCCGACAGTCAGTTCTGTGTGATGTAGCTGTTCGTAAAAATTAAATATGGTTCCTACATCATTGAATGGAAATATTTTTATTCTTCTTTCAATAGTAATAACCAGAGGTCTGTGTAAGGCAGATATTTATTATCTTACAACGATCACTAAACGGGGGTTTTCTATGTAGCACTGTGCCTAATACATACTAAACTGCATTTCAGATTACGTCGGTCATTCCCGCCACTGTCCTTTGCATTCACCTCTTTATTAAATTGTTTGGTAATGCTTGTTGCAGTAACTATGTAAAGAAATATCTTTGTGGTTGTACATCTTTGCATAACATTAATACAGAGAAGCAGTAATAATTTATTTTTTTGTGATAAGTACTTTTTGCTTAACATGTATGATACGAGATTCCATAACTGTAGATAGAACATTTTGCCTAATGTCCGATACGACATTCCATAGCTGTGTACAGAACATTCTGCCTAACAGGTGTACAACACAAGATTCCATAACTCTACAGAGAACATTCTGCCTATTAGGTGTCCGATATGAGATGCTGTACCTGTACACAGAATATTCTGCCTAACCAATGTCCAATATGAGGTCCCATTCTACTGTCTATATAGAACTTTATGCCTACCAGGTGTCTGATCTGATATGAGATTCCATAACTGTACACAAAACTTTCTGCCTTTCAGGTGTCTGTTTCAAGCTCCTAAACCTGCACACCTAACTGTTGAAGAAAAAGTATTCATAAATAACCAAAAATAAATGTTTAATTTCCGTTTCTTGTTATGAATGAAACCTTCTTTTAACATAGCATTTGATCACTATTTCTGTGTTATAATTACGATGTAGAAACTCCCAGGGAAAACGGGTCTCATGGAAGAATGACTTTTTATTTTTCCCTTGAGGCTAAAACGAGTTTAGTTCAAGTTTTTTGTTTTTCTGGTCATATGCCAGATGGTCTAAATTAGATAAAAAACAAACAATCTGCGGTCTGCTGTAGTGGGAAAAGATAAAAATTTGCATACATTATTCATATCTTCACATTGGTTTTTCAAAAATAAAATGTTCTTTACAAGTTACATAAATATATTAAGTCAAGTGTTATATATCTGTTGGAAGAACTTTGCTTTTTAGATCACACAGTTTAATTTGGCAGTTTGTCCAAGTGAATACTTATGGGCTTGTGTCGTTGCAACAATTATTTATTTCTAGTTATCCCATAAATTGTGTGTAATTACTGTAGAACAGAAAACATTTTACTATCCAAAGGTTACGCAGTTTCACCAGAATGCGGTCAGAATGTTGACACCTGATTTTATGGTTGGATGAAAATTGCGTTGTTGCCATGCTGACTGTCGAGATTCTGGCACTGTCGACATAATGTCAGTGTTGGCCTTTAGACCATGTCATTATTATGTTTTTGACATTCTGTCTACTTAATACACTACACCCATTTAACTTATTTATGCTATATGTGCTGCTCAGTTTGCATAAGAGAGTTCTTTGTCCCATTAATTTTTTACTTTATACTATACGTTATTAACTGTTTTAGCAAAATACAAAGACAAAAAATGACAGGCAGAGGCGGTTGCTGGGTGGGACGGCAGCGTTAAGCCACCATTTATGGGGTGCAGTCTGGCCAACGCAGGCGTAGCCAGACCGTGCTGGGGGTGGGCCACGGTGGCTGCGTGACATCACACGCAGCCGCTGCGACCCGATCAGTGACGAGTAGCTCCCGGCCAGCGCGCAGGAGCTGCAATGGCCGGGAGCTACTCCTGAAGTACAAAAGCATCGCTGCTGTGCGATGCTTTTGTACTTCTGCGACGCGGCAGTGACTGACATACAGGGCGAGCTAGCCCTGTGCTGGGCGTCCCCCTGCATGTAAGTGTGCCTGATCGTAGCTGTGCTAAATTTAGTACAGCTACGATCAACTCTGAATCACCCCTTAATAGGAGACATGATCAACATTTATAAATATTTAAGGGGACAATACACAGAGCTTGCGGGGGATCTGTTTTTGGTAAGATCAACACAGAAGACACGTGGACACCCACTTAGAGGAAATTCCGCACACAGAGGCGAAAAGATTTTTTCACAGTTAGGACAATATGAGTTTGGAATTCCCTGCCTAAGAGAGTAGTGATGGCAGATTCGGTCAATACTTTTAAGAATGGGCTAGATAAATTCCTAATAGATAAGGATATACAGGTTTATGGAGGATAGATCACGTACTATAGTTATAATAAAATGAGGAAATACAACACAACGGCCGACTTTATCAACAGATAAAATTAGTCCTGAAAATAATACAGAAAAGGAGAACACAAATAGGTTGAACTCGATGGACAAATTGTCTTTTTTTCAACCTCATAAACTATGTTACTATGTAAATACCTAGCACACTGTTTGCAAACTGAGAGGCAACATTGAGGAAAAAGTACACAAGATGGGTACACATATACGCCTATCCTCAAAAACATACCAAATAGGCTAATTTATCACTCCATGGACTTTGCTGCTCAGCTGCACCACAACACTAATCCTAAGTACCTAGGTCAGGGCTGGCCAAACCGGTCCTCGAGATCTACCAACACTTCATGTTTTCCAGGCCTCCTGGAGATCTGTAGAATTGTCAGTTAGGAATGAATGCAGCACATCTTAATTAGTAATGCACCAGCTAGGTGGTCTGGAAAATGTGAACTGTTGGTAGATCTCGAGGACTGGTTTGGCCAGCTGTGACCTAGGGTCTAATTCAGCATGAGTTGTAGTTTTGTGAGAAATCACAAAACTACAACTCATGTACTACAACTCATATCCTTAACATGCGGGGGGCTGCCCAGCACAGACGGGACGAGGCTGCCCCACATGCCCCCCCCCCTCTTGCTAAAATTTAAGCGCATTGCTATGCAGCGATGCGCTCTCATCTTAAGGGTTGCCCCCTGTCTATGCAGCCGAGCTGTGAAGGCAGTCGCTGGGCATCCCTGTTTTGCCTGCCCCAGGACATGGCTCTGCTATCCGTAGGCCCCCACCCCGAATGGCGCGTCGGCGCCTACAAAACACTACTTCGATGGTCCGTTCCCACAGCCCGCTGGGACTCGGACTACGAGCGCAAACAGCGATTTTAGCACTTCTGTGGTCCATGCTGAATCAGGCCCTTAGTACACTGTTTGCAAACTAAGATGCAAAATTAAGGAGAAAGTAGCACAATGAAACAAAATGTAGCAGGAAAAAGACAGGTCCGATAAGTATTACAATTCATGATTATGCTTAATCTGCGGCTTTATGACAAAGCACCTAGGACTTTATTCAGTTGCAGTTTTTCTTTTTAAGCAAAACTGCAACTGCTTGCAATCGCATGCTGGGGGCCGCCCAGCATGCAAATGCCTGGCAGCCATGCGATCGCAATTTAATTGCGACCGCATCGTTGAATTGTGGATGCTCCCCTGCCTCCGCAGCTTGTCTGGTGCAGAGGGGCCGTGTGCAGCCGCCACATGTGACCTGCCCCTGATTCCGACTGTATTCCCCCCGCAACGCTGCGTCACCGCCCCGGACCACCCCGCGAATACTTCTGCCAGGCGTTCACATAAGTGAGATGCAAACGCATTTCAATGTCTGTGTGCATGCGCGCAGTATGGCTCTAGAGTGTTCAGTATGCGATCGCTACTGATTAAGGCCCCTAGTACACTCTTGATGAACGAAGATGCAAGATTGAGGAAAATTTAGCACGGTTGAGAAAAAAATACACAGCGCAGGTCCGATGCAAGCGATCATCGTCCTGCAACATTATGCTTAATCTTTGACTTTATACCAGTTGCTTTGCAACAAAAAACCTAGAATTGTATTTATGAGAAGGTAGAAAACTTGAGTAAATAGTAAGGAGCATGGGACTTGTGCCACATGGGATAGGTGTATGAGGGAGGACACATCTGCACAGTTAACATAAATGGGTCAACTGATCATAAAAAAAAAAAAATTGACTAACGCTGTTACTATGTGTGTAATAGTCACAAAAAAGCGTGAATTACTGTTTTCAAATATTTATACCACAACTTTAATATTAGAAGGTGGCTGGCTGCTAAAGTAGATGAGAGAGGAGAGCGCCTGCAATACACTGATGTACTTTGCCATGGATGTTAATGGTGCTCGTCTGTTTTGTTTAACCCTTACTTTTGATTTGAGCAGCACATATATTAGGCTGCACAGATCTGCATTTGGTCACAAATAAAAAAGACCCCAAAACCATAAAGTAAGCAAAAAAGATATAAAAAAATATACCCTAAAACCTGCGTTTACTTATGTCATTTTTTTATGACATCTAATAAAAGTACACATACATAAAAAATTAAAATGAAACCCTCATCAAATTGCTTATTCTGAATAAAATGGTATATTTATATATAGATATAGAGCAAAGCCATAGAATAGGTCTAGGTTTATAGGTATTAATTAGCTTTAAGGGGAGAGTCAATTACCCGCTGAAAATTATCATGGGTGTAAATGGGAGGTAGCGAAGCCCGAGGCGGTTCAGTTAGACTGCCCGACTTCTCCTGATAGCCTAGTTAACGCCCTTTAACTTCATGTGTTAATGGGTATTAACTCACAGAATCCATTAAAAGTTCACATATTCGTGTGGTAATGCAGGTGCGGCACCCGTTAACCCTCGAATTAACAGGGATTTTTTTTTCAACCTAATGAGACAGATAAAAAAATATCCCCAATAACTGCTGGCTTCAGGGCTAAATGGATAGTTCCCTGGGATCAATTAGCCCACAGGAAAACTACAGAGGCTTATTGATTTCCCCCCTTAGTATTAAGGGGTTAATAAAAAGCAGATTAGAAAGTCCTGATAGGCAAGGAAGTAACTACAAGATGAAATCTGCAAGAAAAAGGAATGGTGGCATTTTTAATATGGCTTTTTTTAAGTGGTGAAATGCAGAAGGCTAAAGTCACATAAACAAATACATGTGATGCAAAAATCAAATTACATATGATGAACATATGAAGTGATCTAGTGGGTATAAATCAATGTTATTGCAGATGCTGAACCTCTTAGATAATTAGTTTATGCCATTTAAACATGGGTTTCATGTACTCTAGGCTGGCGGTGCTGGCATTTTGATTGCTCACTACCATATGTTAGCTGATTACTTCATTCCACAGTAAACTGGGTTATCCCCTGCTGTATGTTAATCTTCCATTACATGTCCTAATCCCATCAGTTGCATCATTGGCTCAAAACCAGATGGACCTGATAACATTTTCTCAAAATTTTGGCTACACCAGATAGTTTCCAGTACATGCTGAGTCATGGATTTTTTGTGTTTTAGTGCAAGATTTCATCAGTCTTCAAATTCTAAAGCTGTTTTGTAAATTATTTTCTAACTTGTACTTCGTATTCATAGTGTATTAGAATACTCTATTGTAAAATAAATAATGTTATTTATTTTACACTTGCTTGGTGGTCTGTTAGTATCTTGGATGCAAGCACCAAATCACCTGCCAAGTTGGCAGAAGTGCCAATTTCACTCATTGTGAATGCAAACTTTAGGTTTTAGAGCATTGTCCTTTTACGACCACCCAAAAGACATACATAGAATTGTTGAATGATTACAATTATTTAAACAATACTTGATATCTGAAAAGTGTCTTCTTACCTAAATTCAAATACAATTTTTTGTGCCATTAGAATTAAAATTTAAAGTATTCCGGGGGCGTGGCCACGGCAGCTCAGGAGTAGGAAGCAGATCCCGGGAGCTCCCTGGATAAAGCATCCTTATATATCATCCTGATACCCTCTGGTGTGCCAAACCACCCTGTTTCCCTTCCCTGTGCTGCAGGGCACCGGCAGGCGACTTCCCCGCTCCCCCTGAGGTCTGTACGGCCGCGGCGGCACACTTCCGGATCTGAGGCCTATACCTCCTCCGGATCCCCGGCCTCAATTTTGGCGTCTCCTGGCCGCGCTGTGTCCGGAGCCTTGGAGGCGGCCTGCTGTCACCGCTGGACGCCGCGGAGAGGTGTGGAAGCAGCGGCTGGTCCCCCTCTTGATTGTGGGCTGTAATCTGTGGCCCCGAGCACCGGAGCACACCCAGCAGCTCCTGGAAGGGGGAGGAGGGCTCTGTATGTGGCAGCCATTTCATGATCAGCTGCATGGCCCCAGTGCTCTGGACTGCTACTCCAGGACATAAAGGGGATATTATTCTCATTTAAAGGCTGCCTGATCTGCAACTGGTGAGTGACTTTTACCTCCTGGGATCAATTTATACTTTGCCTGCATCTGCTATCTCATTTTACATACTAAAAGACTGCATCGCTCCTGATCTCCCCTATAATCTGGGACGCTGCCAATACCTTATTTTATACTTGCCTATTACTCAGACGACCAGCTGTGGATGTATTTCTGCTTATTACAACCTTAAAAATTTATTATTGCCGTCTCCTTCTATATTTCTGACCTAAGAATATACCGGAGTGTTTGTTACTACCTATTGCCCGCCATGGTTCGGGACGGCCAGCGCGCGGCGGCAGCGGCGGCGAAGCTGGAGAAATTTGTCAGACAACCTAATCCACCTAACATACGGGCCTCGCAGGCTGCTACGCAGGGGGCCTCTCCGTCCCACTCCTACTCCCCATCTGCATCAGCTGCTGAATCCCCTAACACACCAACAGCTCCATCCCTTCAACAAGTGCTGGAGGCAATAGCAGGGTCGGAGCAGCGTCTTTCAGATAAGATGGAGAAAGTGCAGTGTGATCTCTCACTGCTTCGGCAGGACGTCCAACGCATACGAGAGAGAGTGGGAGAGGCAGAAACCCGTGTCTCGAATCTGGAGGATATGTGCGGTCCTATGAAACAGTCCATTTCCACGGTAATCCAGCAAGTAACATCCCTTCAATCCAAGATACTAGACATGGAGGGAAGGCTGCGTAGAAATAATGTGCGTTTTGTTGGCCTGCCGGAGAAGGGGGAGGGCTCCCAGCCTGAGGCCTTCCTAGAGTCATGGCTTAAGGAATTGTATGGCGTTGAATCCTTCACGGCACAGTTTACGGTGGAGCGTGCACATCGGATACCATCTCGTCCTCTACCTCCTGGCGCCCCTCCGCGCACCTTCATCGCCAAATTTCTGCATTATAGGGATCGTGACTCGGTCCTCCGTTTGGGACGCACAAAAGGCCCTCTTGTCAGGAATGGAGTTACCGTGTCAGCTTTTCCTGATTTTGCCGCGGACGTCCAGAAGGATCGAGCCCAGTTTATGCCTATCAAGAGGCGCCTCAGAGACCTGAACCTCTCCTACTCTATGCTGTTTCCTTCCCGCCTTAGGGTGGTAGCGGACGGGGAAACCAAATTCTTCAATTCCCCCAGAGAGGCGGCCCAATGGCTGGACAGATATGCACCGGGAGCGCGCCAGCTAGCCCCGGACTGAGGCCCTGCATAGTCTAATGTTTGGGTGGGATCACCGGAGGCCTCTACCCATTGTCCAGGGAGCCCCCCCTTGGCGTTGGTGGCTCAGGATTTTTTTTTTTTCTTATTCTTGCTCGCTTGATCTGGTTAAGGGCTTTGCCTGAAATTAGCATTTGAGAGTTGGGTTTGATTGTTTGGGATTTAAGTATGCCGAAGTTAGGGGTGGTATACGGGGAGGGAGGGGGAGATCAACGAACAGCTTGTTGCTGTTCCTTCTGCAAGTTTTTTTCTTTCTATAGTTTATTTTTCTCATGCTTCAATTTGTTTTTGAGTGTGTTTTTTTTGATGTGGGAAGTATGTTTGATGCATTGGACACTGTCGTATAAGTTTCAGGGTTTGAGTATTATAGCACTGTTCCTGCTCGTACTAGCGATTTCCAGGAACACTCCCTGGGTTGTTCCTCTAGGTTACTACATAGCATACTACCAGGTCTATGGCTAATTTGAAATTTCTGACATGGAATGTTCGAGGTTTAAATAATAAGATAAAACGTTCCTTAGTTTTGACTACACTTCGGAAATATGGCCCGGATATTGCGTGTCTCTGCGAGACTCACTTGGAAGGGAATAGGTTACTGTCACTTAGAAGACCCTGGGTGGGCTGGGCCTATCACGCTTCTCACTCCTCTTCCTCCAGGGGAGTGTCAATCCTGATAAGGAAATCGGTCCAATTTGAGTTGGTGTCGGTCAAAACTGATCAGTACGGTCGTTTTGTGTTCCTTGACTGTAGATTAAGTTCCCAACCCTACTACATACTGGCGGTTTATATCCCCCCCCCCCCCCCCCTTCTCGTACGATGTGCTACAGCAGGCTGCTTCATTCATAGCCTCCTCCCCGGACAGCCCGGTGGTCTGCTTGGGTGACTTTAACAATGTTACTGATTTAGCTTTAGACAGATGGCGCTCTCCGCAGGCTGCTGGGGTGCGCTCTAGTCCTACTAAATTTGCTGATTTTCTGAATAATTTGCAGTGGGTGGATGTGTGGAGAGTTCGACACCCTACTACTAGCCAGTTTTCATGCTTTTCTGGCACGCATGGTTCGTTCTCCAGAATCGACCTGACCCTGCTGTCCCCCGTTCTTCTCCCCAGGGTGGTTGACGTCCAGTATGAGGCCCGGGGTATTTCTGATCACTCCCCTATGGTGTTGACTCTCGCTGTGGAGAGACAGAGGGGACATTCATATTGGAAACTTCATCCTTCCTGGCTGTTACAAATGGGTGACTGCTCTGACCAGGTGACTCAGTGGGAGGGCTATTTTAATGACAATGTGGGCTCGGCCTCGGGAACAGTGGTCTGGGATTCGTTTAAGGCCTTCCTGAGGGGTACGTATATTAGACGCATTTCTGCCCTTAAAACGTCCTGCAGGGAAAGAGAGCGAACCCTTGAGAGTGACGCCAGAAATTTGGAATCTAGATACTTGGTAGATGGCACCCCTGCACTGAAGATACGCTGGCTGGCGGCCCAGTCGGCTTGGGTGGCTCATCTGTCTGATAAAAACTCGCGCTCGCTTCTATTCCAGGCTACTAATATTTATATGCAGGGCGATAGGCCAGGTGGCCTGCTGGCCCGCTTGGTGCACAGTGACCGCCCAGGATCTACCATTGCCCAGATGACCGGTAGCGATGGCTCCCTTGTGAACACCACGCCGGACATTGCGCAGCTATTCCACTCTTACTATGCTGAGGTCTACAGTTCACAACTGGTAGACTCGGCATCAGACATCTCCGCTTATTTAAGAAATATTCCCCTATCCACACTCTCCTCGGATGGCCTCTGAGGTGTTGGAGGCACCCCTGACTCTGGATGAGGTAACGGCAGCTATTGGCTTGTCTCCCAACGGCAAGGCACCGGGCTATGATGGCATCCCCTCAGAGGTATACAAGACCCACATTGATTTCTTTGGTCCTCGGCTTCACGCCCTATATTCAGATATTTTTGTTAATGATCAACTTCCCCCCTCTATGGCGGAGGCGGTTATTATAGTAATCCCGAAGCCCGGAAAGGACCCTAAATCCCCAGAATCCTATAGACCGATATCATTGATTCCCACCGACGCTAAGATCCTGGCCAAGATTTTAGCTGTTCGACTTAACACAGTAATCACCTCCATTATCCACTCCGACCAGACTGGCTTTATGCCAGGGATGTCCACTTCTATTAACCTACGTAGATTATATACCATTTTACAAGTCCCGCATGACTTTCCCTCCGACTCGGTAGTGGTCTCACTGGATGCCGCTAAGGCATTTGACAGTATTGAGTGGTCCTATCTATGGGAAGTCATGACATGTATGGGATTCGGACCTAATTTTATAAGATGGGTTAAATTACTTTATCAACACCCGACCGCCAGGATCTCGGTGAACGGCTATGTATCTCCCTCGTTCCGCTTGTATCGCGGGACCAGACAGGGATGCCCTCTGTCCCCAACCCTGTTTGCCCTGGCCATCGAGCCTTTAGCCTGTCTAATAAGGTCCCATCCGGGTATAGTGGGCATTCATACTGGCCCTCGGGAGGACAGGATTGCCCTCTACGCTGACGACATGCTGCTGTTCTTGCAGGATTACACCAAGTCTATGCCTATATTGTTGCAATTGATTGAGGAGTTCGGTGAATATTCAGGCCTTCATATTAACTGGTCTAAATCCTCCATTATGCCTGTGATTGGCCCTCCCCCCTGCTGTTCCTAAAGTCTCCCTACCGCTATGTTGGACGGCGAAATTTAAATATCTTGGGATTCAGGTAACCAATGACCCCTCTGACCCCTCTGACTTTACATCTTTGAACCTTGATCCCATCATGCAACAGGCTGCTCGTAAATCTAAGACTTGGTGTAAGCTTCCATTGACTGTATCTGGCAGGGTCAGCCTCGTGAAAATGATATTACTACCTAAGATTCTATATGTGATTCTTCAATCCCCCGTATATATTCATCCATCCTTCTTTAGAAAACTGAATAGTGTCCTCTCCTCTTTAATTTGGGCTAACAAACGTCCTAGAATACAGCTGAACACGCTCACCAGGTTGCGCTGCGACGGAGGTCTGGCTTTGCCAGACTTTCAGATGTACTACTATGCCGCTCAGCTGACACATATTAGTGCATGGGTGCAGGATACTGGCGTCACTTCTCTCCATTGGGTATTTATACAATGCTACTTCCCCGGTTTGTCTCCCCTGCAGGTGTTACTGAGTGGGAGCCTGGCCCGGTTCCTCCCCCCTCTTCTATATCAGGCCATGAAGGTGTGGCAGGCACTAAGAACTCTTTAGAAATTTGATGGATTGGACCCGGACACCCCCCTCTGGTACTCTAAGTGGCTCCCTGAACTATATGCGCTCGAGGGACGGGAGGTTTGGGCCCCTAAATTAGTAGTTTCCATAAATCATCTCTATACGGATAATACACTTAAATCCTTCCAACAACTAAAAGACGAGTTTGATCTACCTAACTCCTATTTTTTTAGATACCTCCAACTCAGGCATGCTTTGCAGTCCCAATTCGCCACTCCCCCCCTAAGATCATACCATTTCCCATTAAGACCTTTATAAGTATGCTGGGTCGGGTTAAGATGATTTCCCATGCTTATGGTTATCTACTCGCCAAACTGCATACTGACCCTTTGACGCGTCTCCGTGTCAAATGGGAAGAGGATTTGGGCCCCATAGATGAGGAAAACTGGGCCCTAGCTTTGGAAACTCCGAGCAGGGTTACCAAATCCATCAGGTTTCAACAAATACAATACTTCCTTTTGCACAGAATATATATGACCCCGGCAAGACTGGCTAGACTCGGGACGGGCCGTGCGGGTGACTGCCCTAAATGTGGGATGACTGCAGGTACTTTTTGGCATCTTATTTGGGACTGCCCGAAGTTGCGGGCTTTCTGGTCGGGGGTCGGGTCGATTCTGGTGAACACGGGGGTGGACGAGGCCATGCTTACCCCGCAATTTTGTATCCTGGGAATGGGAGGATCTGATTGTGTATCTAGTCCAGAGGGCCTCTATGCTCGCAACATGTGTGCAATGGCGAAGGTGAGCATCGCGAGGCTATGGATGGCCCCCAAGGGCCCTACACTCCCCGCTTTTAAGGCACTAATAAACGACACAGTCTTCAAGGAACGATACATTTACATGAAACATAATGCTTCCGCTAAATTTGATAGAATTTGGTCTCCATGGCTGGAATCCATATACTCCTTGCCAGACCCTATAACTTAGTGGCACCAGGGTTGCTAACGAGTCCTGGAATTGCTAATATATGATTTCTATAGTGCTACAAGCTTCCCTCTCACCCAATGTGTAGTGTATGAGAGGATGGCTCAATGCCCAGCTAGACAGGGTAGGATTTAGAGTACTAATATCCCCCAATGTGTCTTCTTCCCCTAGTTATTTTTTTGTTTTGTTTTTTCTTGTTTTTTCTTGTTTCTTCCTTTTTTGGAGCTTTCGGTGTTTGGTTTCTGTTTGATATCCCTTTTTTTTTTTTTTTTTTGAGGAGACTTACTCGGACAAGTAGTCCGTAAGAGTTTTAAATGGGGAGAAAAACCAAAACTAAGTATAATGAGAGTTCTTGAACACTAGAGCACACGGATTAGATAAGATACTGGTATAAATAATTGCACATACCTAGGCACCTATGAACGTATGACATATTATCATAATAAGCCGAAAATGAATGATGTTACCCGATGTTGTCATGTCATTATGTGTATGGTATGTTCCTGATATGCAATGTCTATGTGCAAACTAATCTCCTTCGAAATAAAAATACTTTATTTAAAAAAAAAAAAAAATGTAAAGTATTCCGCAGCATGATTTAATGTGAAAATGCACTCTGTTGTATTTCTTTGTCAAAAATGTATTCTTAACATTGAAATAAATTAGATTCTGCATACTGTATGTGTGCACAATTCTAATTTGGAGAACTCTACACCCTTAATTACACAGATACCCTCATTAGACACTGTTTCCCAATTTTGTACTTCAGAGCACCCCTTCGGGCAGACCTTAGGGTGGAGTGCCAAAACCACCATGTGATGTGTGCAGTTTGGAGTTTCTGGGTAGTTACTTGGGATTCATGAATTTGTCCTTTTATGTTTGTAAGTGTGTAATAAAGAATAGTCTGCACTATTAGGACTTTATATTGTCTGAGTTCCATTGTTTTGGGACGATAGAGACAAGTACTGCAAGACTCTGCCATCCGAACATTAACCAGCAAAAGGACCAAGTTATTTGTCATAGGCTTAATTCATGCTTTATTTATGTAAATATGTTACTATCAGGGCAGTGTTTACCAAACTCAAGGCACCCTAATAGTCCAGGTTTTAAGGCTATCCATGTATACCTCAGTGAGTTTGATTTAACTATCTGTAATTAAGCATGGATATTCCTAAAACTTGGACTGTTGGGTGCTTTCAGTACTAAATTTTGAAAACTCTGCAGTAGGGGATTGTCACTATCTGAACTTTCCTCCGCATGGTTATAGTTCTTAAAGCTCAGTGGGCATGCGTCCCAATGGCTCCTACTGCGAGGGAAATGGTCTTTTGGTATGGGCTCAGTGGGCAGTTGCCCAAGGGCCCCAGGAGTATTAGGGCCCAAGGCTGATAGCTGAGGGTTCCTTCTTTCCAGGTGTACCAGATTTTTGAAAATCGGCCCTGGGGAAATTAAGATATCTGACTTCAAAGCAGTGGTCACCATCCGAGCCTGTTAATTGCCCCTTCCAGACAGATATCGGGGCAGTACGGATGGTGTAATGGTTAGCATTACTGCCTCACAGCACTGAGGTCATGGGTTCAATTCCCAACATGGCCCTAACTGTGTGGAGTTTGTATATCCTCCCCGTACTTACGTGGGTTTCCTCCGGGTACTCCGGTTTCCTCCCACAATCCAAAAATATACTGGTAGGTTAATTGGCTCCCAACAAAATTAACCCTAGCATGAATGTGTGTGCGTCTACATGTGATAGGGAATATAGATTGTAAGCTCCACTGGGGCAGGGACTGATGTGAATTGTCAAATATTCTCTGTAAAGCGCTATATAAATAACTGGTAATAATAATAATATCTCAGGTTCTGTCTGATTTAGAGTTTTTCTGAAGGTTTACTCCAAAAGCTGGGACTCTCCCCTTTAGCTTGTTTCTACTGTGCCCAGAACCAGACATACCAGCCATCCAGCAGCTGGTCTCTGCTTCAGCTTCACATGGCTGCTATGCAGTTTAATATTTTTGTTGGTGGATTGCTCTGGCTCCTGAACTCTGATCCCCAAGTCCCCAGTACCTCCTGAAAGGTGGGACTCTCTAGGAACTGGAGATGTCTGCAGCCAAGCAAGCTTCCCTCCCACCGGAAAATGATGACTATTAAGCCCACTCCACTATCCATCCCTCCCTTGCGTATTAAGTACCCCCTACCACCCTGGAAGTCATGTACCGGGTCCCCTTCATTCTGCCAATGCCCCCTTCTACAGTTTAGTGTTCTCCCTAGTGCCTCATCTCCCATCTGTGCAGTAAAGGAGTAATTAGCAGAAATTGCTGCTCCAGGTCCTACATGCTGAGCAGAAGATAAAGACACCCTACCATCTGTGGGATATCAAAGCTGCCGCTGATAGCAACCCCTACCGCTGGAGGATGGGTAGGTGTTCCAGTGCATTGCTTAACCCAAGGGCCTACACTGCTATTAAGGCAGCCCTGGAAACGGGTCAGACCTAGACGAGAAGGACTTGCTGCCAGATTGGCGGTGGTGGTGGGGGGCAAAGTGTGGGGAGAGGGTTCAGGATGGAGCCATAGGAATGTTGAGGGGTACATGATGGAGCTATGACGGAGTGGGTGGGGGGCGGAGGAGATATATATATATATATATATATATATATATATTTCTCTATCGTCCTAAGTGGATGCTGGGGTTCCTGAAAGGACCATGGGGAATAGCGGCTCCGCAGGAGACAGGGCACAAAAGCAAAGCTTTTACAGGTCAGGTGGTGTGTACTGGCTCCTCCCCCTATGACCCTCCTCCAGACTCCAGTTAGATTTTTGTGCCCGGCCGAGAAGGGTGCAATTCTAGGTGGCTCTCATAAAGAGCTGCTTAGAGAGTTTAGCTTAGGTTTTTTTTATTTTACAGTGATTCCTGCTGGCAACAGGATCACTGCAACGAGGGACAGAGGGGAGAAGAAGTGAACTCACCTGCGTGCAGGATGGATTGGCTTCTTGGCTACTGGACATGAAGCTCCAGAGGGACGATCACAGGTACAGCCTGGATGGTCACCGGAGCCACGCCGCCGGCCCCCTCACAGATGCTGAAGCAAGAAGAGGTCCAGAATCGGCGGCTGAAGACTCCTGCAGTCTTCTTAAGGTAGCGCACAGCACTGCAGCTGTGCGCCATTTTCCTCTCAGCACACTTCACACGGCAGTCACTGAGGGTGCAGGGCGCTGGGGGGGGGGCGCCCTGGGAGGCAAATGAAAACCTTTAAAAAGGCTAAAAATACCTCACATATAGCCCCAGAGGCTATATGGAGATATTTACCCCTGCCTAAATGTACTAAATAGCGGGAGACGAGCCCGCCGGAAAAGGGGCGGGGCCTATCTCCTCAGCACACGGCGCCATTTTCTGTCACAGCTCCGCTGGTCAGGAAGGCTCCCAGGTCTCTCCCCTGCACTGCACTACAGAAACAGGGTATAACAGAGAGGGGGGGCAAAATAAATGGCAATATATTAATATAAAAGCAGCTATAAGGGAGCACTTAATCATAAGGCTATCCCTGTCATATATAGCGCTTTTTGGTGTGTGCTGGCAGACTCTCCCTCTGTCTCCCCAAAGGGCTAGTGGGTCCTGTCTTCGTATAGAGCATTCCCTGTGTGTCTGCTGTGTGTCGGTACGTGTGTGTCGACATGTATGAGGACGTTATTGGTGTGGAGGCGGAGCAATTGCCAAATATGAGGATGTCACCTCCTAGTGGGTCGACACCAGAATGGATGCCTTTATTTGTGGAATTACGGGATAGCGTCAACTCGCTTAAGCAGTCGTTGCCGACATGAGGCGGCCGGACACTCAATTAGTGCCTGTCCAGGCGCCTCAAACACCGTCAGGGGCTGTGAAACGTCCCTTGCCTCAGTCGGTCGACACAGACCCAGACACAGGCACTGATTCCGGTGGTGAAGGTGACGAATCAACCGTATTTTCCAGTAGGGCCACACGTTATATGATTTTGGCAATAAAGGAGATGTTACATTTAGCTGATACTACAGGTACCACTAAACAGGGTATTATGTGGGGTGTGAAAAAACTACCAGTAGTTTTTACCGAATCAGAAGAATTAAATGACGTGTGTGATGAAGCGTGGGGTGCCCCGATAAAAAACTGCTAATTTCAAAGAAGTTATTGGCTTTATACCCTTTCCCGCCAGAGGTTAGGGAGCGCTGGGAAACACCTCCTAGGGTGGACAAAGCGCTAACACGCTTATCAAAACAAGTGGCGTTACCCTCTCCTGAGACGGCCGCACTTAAAGATCCATCAGATAGGAGGATGGAAAATATCCAAAAAGGTATATACACACATGCAGGTGTTATACTACGACCAGCTATTGCGACTGCCTGGATGTGCAGTGCTGGGGTAGTTTGGTCAGAGTCCCTGATCGAAAATATTGATACCCTGGACAGGGACAATATTTTACTGTCGTTAGAACAAATAAAGGATGCATTTCTTTATATGCGTGATGCACAGAGAGATATCTGCACACTGGCATCACGGGTAAGTGCTATGTCCATTTCGGCCAGAAGAGCTTTATGGACACGACAGTGGACAGGCGATGCGTAGAGGAGTTATTTGGGGTCGGTCTATCGGATTTGGTGGCCACGGCTACGGCCGGGAAATCCACCTTTCTACCTCAAGTCACTCCCCAACAGAAAAAGGCACCGACCTTTCAACCGCAGCCCTTTCGTTCCTTTAAAAATAAGAGAGCAAAGGGCTATTCATATCTGCCACGAGGCAGAGGACGAGGGAAGAGACAGCAACAGGCAGCTCCTTCCCAGGAACAGAAGCCCTCCCCGGCTTCTACAAAAGCCTCAGCATGACGCTGGGGCTTCGCAAGCGGACTCGGGGGCGGTAGGCGGTCGTCTCAAGAATTACAGCGCGCAGTGGGCTCACTCGCAGGTAAATCCCTGGATCCTGCAGATAATATCTCAGGGGTACAGGTTGAAATTAGAGACAGAGCCACCTCGCCGGTTCCTGAAGTCTGCTTTACCAACGTCCCCCTCAGAAAGGGAGACGGTTTTGGAAGCCATTCACAAGCTGTATTCTCAGCAGGTGATAGTCAAGGTACCTCTTCTACAACAAGGGAAGGGGTATTATTCCACTCTTTTTGTGGTACCGAAGCCGGATGGCTCGGTAAGGCCTATTCTAAATCTGAAGTCCTTGAACCTGTACATAAAGAAGTTCAAGTTCAAGATGGAGTCACTCAGAGCAGTGATAGCGAACCTGGAAGAAGGGGACTTTATGGTATCCTTGGACATCACGGATGCGTATCTCCACGTTCCAATTACCCCTCACACCAGGGGTACCTCAGGTTCGTTGTACAAAACTGTCACTATCAGTTTCAGACGCTGCCGTTTGGTTTGTCCACGGCACCTCGGGTCTTTACAAAGGTAATGGCCGAGATAATATTTCTTCTTCGAAGAAAAGGCGTATTAATTATCCCATACTTGGACGATCTCCTAATAAGGGCAAGGTCCAGAGAACAGCTAGAGATGGGTTTAGCACTATCTCAAGAGGTGCTAAAGCAGCACGGATGGATTCTGAATATTCCAAAATCCAAATTAATGCCGACAACTCGTCTGCTGTTCCTGGGGATGATTCTGGACACAGTTCAGAAAAAGGTTTTTCTTCCCGAAGAAAAAGCCAAGGAGTTATCTGACCTGGTCAGGAACCTCCTAAAACCAGGAAAGGTGTCTGTACATCAATGCACAAGAGTCCTGGGAAAAAATGGTAGCTTCTTACGAAGCAATCCCTTTCGGCAGATTCCATGCAAAGGGATCTGTTGGACAAATGGTCAGGGTCGCATCTTCAGATGCACCTGCGGATAACCCTGTCGCCGAGGACAAGGGTATCCCTTCTGTGGTGGTTGCAGGAGGCTCATCTATTGGAGGGCCGCAGATTCGGCATGCAGGATTGGATCCTGGTGACCACGGATGCCAGCCTGAGAGGCTGGGGAGCAGTCACACAGGGAAGAAATTTCCAGGGAGTGTGGTCGAGCCTGAAAAAGTCTCTTCACATAAGCATTCTGGAACTAAGAGCAATCTACAATGCTCTAAGCCAGGCGGAACCTCTGCTTCAAGGAAGACCGGTGTTGATCCAGTCGGACAACATCACGGCAGTCGCCCATGTAAACAGACAGGGCGGCACAAGAAGCAGGAGGGCAATGGCAGAAGCTGCCAGGATCCTTCGCTGGGCGGAGAATCACGTGATAGCACTGTCCGCAGTATTCATCCCGGGCGTGGACAACTGGGAAGCAGACTTCCTCAGCAGACACGACCTTCACCCGGGAGAGTGGGGACTTCATCCAGAAGTTTTCCACATGCTATTAAACCGTTGGGTAAAACCAATGGTGGACATGATGGCGTCTCGCCTCAACAAAACACTGGACAGGTATTGCGCCAGGTCAAGAGATCCGCAGGCAATAGCTGTGGACGCGCTGGTAACACCTTGGGTGTACCAGTCGGTATATGTGTTTCCTCCTCTGCCTCTCATACCAAAGGTATTGAGGACTATACGGCAAAGAGGAGTAAGACTAGTGGCTCCGGATTGGCCAAGAAGGACTTGGTACCCGGAACTTCAAGAGATGGTCACGGACGATCCGTGGCCTCTACTTCTGAGAAGGGACCTGCTTCAGCAGGGTCCTTGTCTTTTTCAAGACTTACCGCGGCTGCGTTTGACGGCATGGCGTTTGAATGCCAGATCCTAAAAGGAAAAGGCATTCCAGAAGAAGTCATTCCTACCTTGATAAAGGCAAGGAAGGAAGTCACCGCGAAGCATTATCGCCGTATTTGGCGAAAATATGTTGCGTGGTGCGAGCAGCGGAGTGCTCCGATGGAGGAATTTCAACTGGGTCGTTTTCCTACATTTCCTGCAATCAGGATTGTCTATGGGTCTCAAATTGGGATCTATTAAGGTTCAAATTTCGGCCCTATCAATATTCTTCCAAAAAGAATTGGCCTCAGTCCCTGAGGTCCAGATTTTTATCAAAGGAGTACTGCATATACAGCCTCCTGTGGTGCCTAAGGTGGCACCGTGGGATCTAAATGTAGTTTTAGATTTCCTCAAATCCAATTGGTTTGAACCACTAAAGAATGTGGATTTGAAATATCTCACATGGAAAGTGACTATGTTACTGGCCCTGGCTTCGGCCGGGAGAGTATCTGAACTGGCGGCTTTGTTTTATAAAAGCCCTTATTTAATTTTCCATTCGACATAGGGCAGAGCTGCGGACGCGTCCGCATTTTCTCCCTAAGGTGGTATCAGCGTTTCACCTGAACCAGCCTATTGCAGTGCCTGCGGCTACAGACGACTTGAAGGACTCCAAGTTGTTGGACGTTGTCAGAGCCTTAAAAATATACATTTAAAGGACGGCTGGAGTCAGAAAATCTGACTCGCTGTTTATACTGTATGCACCCAACAAGTTGGGTGCACCTGCTTCTAAGCAGTCGATTGCTCGTTGGATTTGTAACAAAATTCAACTTGTACATTCTGTGGCAGGCCTGCCACAGCCTAAATCTGTTAAAGCCCATTCCGCAAGGAAGGTGGGCTCATCTTGGGCGGCTGCCCGAGGGGTCTCGGCATTACAACTCTGCCGAGCAGCTACGTGGTCAGGGGAGAACACGTTTGTAAATTTTTACAAATTTGATACCCTGGCAAAGGAGGACCTGGAGTTCTCTCATTCGGTGCTGCAGAGTCATCCGCACTCTCCCGCCCGTTTGGGAGCTTTGGTATAATCCCCATGGTCCTTTCAGGAACCCCAGCATCCACTTAGGACGATAGAGAAAATAAGAATTTACTTACCGATAATTCTATTTCTCGGAGTCCGTAGTGGATGCTGGGCGCCCATCCCAAGTGCGGATTATCTGCAATACTTGTACATAGTTATTGTTAACTAATTCGGGTTATTGTTTAGGAAGCCATCTTTCAGAGGCTCCTCTGTTATCATACTGTTAACTGGGTTTAGATCACAAGTTGTACGGTGTGATTGGTGTGGCTGGTATGAGTCTTACCCGGGATTCAAAATCCTCCCTTATTGTGTACGCTCGTCCGGGCACAGTACCTAACTGGAGTCTGGAGGAGGGTCATAGGGGGAGGAGCCAGTACACACCACCTGACCTGTAAAAGCTTTGCTTTTGTGCCCTGTCTCCTGCGGAGCCGCTATTCCCCATGGTCCTTTCAGGAACCCCAGCATCCACTACGGACTCCGAGAAATAGAATTATCGGTAAGTAAATTCTTATTATATAGGCAGAGAGTAAGTATGTATGTGTATTTTTATATATATATATATATATATATATATTTATTATATGTGTGTGTATTGACAATAACCCGGCACTCCTCTGTTGTTGCAACGTGCTCCGGTGCATTCCTTAGGTGTTTGACCCGATAATAGTGGATAGTAAGTAAGGCGGCACTCGTGAGACTTAGCTATGCAGTGAAAGTGTGGAACACTTTATTCTACATGTTTCGGCAGCGTGACAGGTGAGTCAACTAATCACTGTGGTAACCCTGTCATATAAGTGTGTTTAGTTGTAAACTCACTTGATTCTGGACGACGGCGAGTTAGCCGAAACGTAGAATAAAGTGGGTCATTCCGACCTGATCGCTCGCTGCAGTTGTTTGCAGCGCAGCAATTGGGTCGGAATTGTGCATGCCGGACGGCCGAAGACCGTCGTTCCCTAGCGATCGTCTCTGTTTGATTGACAGGCAGAGACGGTCGTTGGGCGGGAGTGGGCGGCACGGCGGCGTCAGGCCACCAGTTTTGGGGCGTGGTCCGGCCAATGCAGGGGTGGCCGGACCCTGTGGGGGGCGAGCTGCTGCGGCTGCGTGGCCAGCCGCAAGAGCTGCGCTGGCTGGGAGTTACTCAACAAGTACAAAAGCATTGCCGCTGTGCGATTCTTTTGTACTTGGGGAGGGGGGGGGGGGGGGGGGTCGGACAGGCATGTGGGGCAGGCGAGCCCTGTGCTGAGCGTCCCCCCGCATGTCTGGGAACATGATCATAGCTGTGCTAAATTTAGCACAACTACGATCAACTCGGAATGACCCCCAAAGTGTTCCACAATTTCACTGCATAGCTAAGCCTCACGAGTGCCGCCTTACTTACTATCCACTATATATATATATATATATATATACATATACAGGGGGGTGGGGGATATAGCGACCATCGGTGTCTTAATTTAATTCAATAATTATGATTGCACCCCTTGATGAAGTCTGAATGACGAAACGCGTTGGGCAACCTGGCAGTGACCTCATACCAAGTTAAGTTAAAATTGTTTTACATATTTTAACATACATTTTAACTGGTATTATATTATATTGTGTCTATTGTTTTTATCCTATTTTTTAAGAAGATTTGCTGTTCAAATTTTAGTAATTTTTAGTTGTGCAATCATTGTCTGTTTTTCTTTGTGTAAATAAATTCTCATTATTCAGATTTATCAGATCTGGTCAGTTTTTATACTTTTAGATCCATTTTTATTGAATTAATTTAAGACACCGATGGTCGCTATATCCCCCACCCCCCTGTGTGTTTTTTCCGTTGCTTCAGGGAACCACCAACCCTGTGTTTTGGGGGACAGCTGACGCCCTGTACTAACCATTAGGGAGTGTCATTTATTTCAATTGTACGTGGTTCTTAGTTCATTGGTGTTGTACACAAGTGGCGCAATAATCTCCCCCCCCTTTTTAAATATATATATATATATATATATTGTTAATGCTGATTAACTTTCAGGAAGAAAAAGCAATACCTTTAACTTATATTTGTGCAGGCCACTGCGACCGCTAAGCGTATATGTGTGTGAAACCCCTAACAGATGCGTACATGTTGCGTAAGCACGCCGTCACGCTGTAAGCACAGAGTAGCTACATGTGAGGCGGAATACACTCTACAACCCCTAGCAGGAAAGGGACACGACACCAATTGTTTTTAAATATGTTGGGATCCAACCCACCAACAGTTATTTACTAAACAGGGGGTTACAACAATAATACATTTACATAAGAGATACAGGCTACAATCAATGATGCATACGTTTGTTCGCCAGCGCCACCCGGGGCCGGTCCTCAGTCTATCTGGAAAGATGACCTTCAGAGAATGTGCCTGACCGGCCAGGAGGCTTGGCTTTTATACAATATTCCAAAGCATGAAACAATAGAAACTGTATGCTCTTTTTCCATTGGTTCGGGGGTGGGACATATCCTGTGCACAGGGGATCATTGGTCAGCTCAAGTGGTGGGCGATGGCTAAGTCTTGAGATGTGATTACTGTTGCTTACATCTGTGTTCCCGCCCCATGACCAGTTACACCCACCACATTAATCATACATAAATCTGGTATTACTAATAACTTATTGTTGCAATACGCGACAATGCCCTCCTTCCCACCGGATTACTGCTTATGTGACCCTGAACAATATTATCCCACACATGATATGATTATCCATTTCCATCCTCAAGATAGATATATACACACACACACACACACACACACACACACACACACACACACACACACACACACACACACACACATTCCTGCTATTACAATTAGTTATGAAGTATACATATATTACCATGAGTTTAGACTATAAATGTTATACCTCTAATATATATATATATATATATATATGTCTGGTATGTGCTTTTGTAAGTTGTTAATCAAGTTTTTTCAAGTTATTGTACAAGCAAGGTTTCTGGCTTGTGTTTTGTGTAGGATATTGTCGTCTTGTTTGTCCTGGCTTCTAGTAAAACAATGACAGTCCAGTATCTGCTGTCTTCACCAGATACTGGACAACTCTAGAACAATGGGGGGCAAACAATGGTATTTATCTTTCCCATAGACCAGGGTCCATGTTCCATGATTACAAAGCTTTGCGTAAACAAGACAGTCTGATACATTCAAGACACTGTTTGTGAATCTGCTGTTCCCCCTCTCCCCTACCCCCTAACCTTCCTTTCCCGCAGCCTAACCGTAACTTCCCCCCACCCCCTTAGTGCTTAAGCCTAACCCTAAACACCAACCCCCCCCCCCCCCGGGTGGAACTTAAATCTAAACCCCTCCCCTACCCGTACCCTAACCCACCCGCTATACTTGTTATTGGGATGCTGCCTGTCTCCTGACCCTGTCGGGATTCTGTCATCGACATTCTGATGGGTGTTGAGATTGCCGCGTCGAGATTTCGATGGCTGTGATCCCACAGCTGGCATCTTAACTGTATACCTTCTACAAATAAACCTTGAGACAGAGCTTACCACCTGCTGCACATATATATTCTATTAAACACCAGTTTTGGGCTCTAGGTATAATTATCTTAGTTCAAAATAATTGTTTATTCTCTGGTTGTTCACTTTTACACATGATTAATTGTGGGAGAAAGATCTTATGTAATTCAATTGCAAAGTGATTATCTATGAAGTATTTTGTATTATATGTTGCCTTAACACTAAGGGAATACTTACGGGGGAATTCAAATAGCCAAAAAAATTTACCGCCGGCAGCCCTGCACGTATAGGGTTTTTTTTTTGTTCCCACGTCTGAACAGACGCATTTAGAAATTACCCTATAACTAGTGGGTTAACAGGTGCTGTGACCTTGTTTATCATAGGTCCGTGAACTTTTCATGGATTCCATGTGGGGGGGGGGGATTCAGTTGTTTCTCCCAATTGCCACCACTAGATTGCGCCCAATGGAGCAATTCAATTATTGCTCTGTTCGGGCGTGCTGAGCCGCAGGGAGACGCATTTCAGCTTGCAGGCCCCCTTGCTGACAAGCTGAAATGTGCGACGACGTGCACTGATTCGCATCAGACTGTCAGGTGATTGGTGGGGGTGGTGATTGCCTCCGTTTCTTCAAATGGAGGCATATTATGTCTTTGTGGGGGAGGGAAGAGGCCAGGACTTCTGTCAGAAGATGGAGATTTCCTGGCCTCTTTGTAGGACTTGCGGCCGCCTTATGCAACCCCATGGATCACGCAGCCAGCCGATGGTGCCAGGGAAGATCCGATACTGCATCCTTGGACGCAGTTTGGATCAGCAATGGAGTAGGAGGTGTGATGCCTCCTGCTGCATTAATTTATTAGTGCAATTGCTACTACTTCTATGTAAGCAACAGCGATAGCTCCTCCAAACACATCTGAATTAGCCCCTTTATGCACCTACATTTGATCAAACCTTCTTACCACTTATTTTTATTTTTTTAAGCAAGTAGTGTGTGCACTCACATGCTAAGGTGTTGGTGACAGCAAGTACTAAACTATTCATCCTCTGTAAGGTGCCCATACACTTATGCGACTTCTCCGAGGGAGAAGCGCATAAGATTTCCCTTGAACCGCCCGGCAGATTCCCGGCGGCAGGAACACATATGATACATCGTATGTGGTCCTTTTGCATGTGATGTGTCATGTGCGATCCCAGCCATGCTTGTGGGATCCGACATATCTATAGTGCATTTACTTCCGATCTAGGGGCTCCAGTCCGATGCTCACGGGACCGCACATCTGATCGGATCAGCCGTACAGAACATGCGATTTGCCCATTTTCATTTATTGGCCCGAGACGTCTGAATCGGATGAAATCGGCCAAAATCACACTAGTGTATAAGCACCTTAAGGGTACAGCTGGGCAGAATGGCGTGTTTCTTGCATAAACATGTCAACATGTAGTCATTTGTTCTTCTCCCATGTCCTGCTATTTGATTGAACTTGCTTATATGGCTCATTAGGCCCACATTTACAACGTCTGCTCCATCTGTGCACTGAATGTGACTAAATGGCCATAGTAAATGTATAACAGCATAACTCAGTATGTTGTTTTAGTACAGCTTGTGAGTATGTTGTAGCAGTGTTATTAATAACCATGGGTGCTGTTTTGCAGTCATCTTTTTCTAATGGCTGACGGCACCCTGCTGAGCTAAATATTATGTTCATGAATGAATAAGTTGTTACATACTTCATAACATCACACAGTCCTTGATGATATAAAGTTTGTGAAGCCTCCGCAGTTCAGTCAACCGGTACAATACATAACATATACTAACATGGGAACACAGAGAAAAAGACAAAGAAATTTGGTTTGTTGTTGTCTACTCCAATTGCTGTAAAACTATGGGTTGATTCAATTAGGAATGATTTGATGGAAACATGATAAGGACCCCCTAAATGTCAGATTTCTCTGTTAAAATTGCGCATTTTAATTTGCAGCCCCGTAGAGGTGAGTATTAATGTGCAAATTGAGGCTACCGTCTGTACGGGCTTTGCTGACACTGCTCATCACCTGTATATCTTGTTGGAGTGAGCAATTTTCTGCATGGCTCCTTATTGAATTTATCCCTTTATGTCTGAAAAACTTTGTCTTTAATACAGGGGTATAGCATGGGAGACTGTGAATGATAATGTTTTTTACACAGTAACCAGCATGCATTCACCCCCTGCTTTTGTGCTTGGCGTTCATATTGCAATTCTGTCCTTAAATTCTATAATCATGAATGGCGCAGTAGAAATTGGGTCCTCAATGCTAACATTTCCATGGGATGTTATGTGAGACCTCCTAAGAACATGCTGCTCAACCTTGCATATGATAAGACATTCACTCTGATTCTAGAAATTGATGTTTCTGAATGTCTTACAAACCAAAGCCGTGCTCAAATGATGGTGTGAGGTCAAGCTGTGTCTTTGTTCATTGTCTGCTACCCATAACAAGGTGCATATACAATATCCGATATTGGATTTCTGTTTATGTGTGGAAGTGCAAATAGATGTGTAGAAAAGCTTGTTAGAAACTTGATGTATTGATTGTCTGAGCTCCAGGACTAGGAGACACAGAATGATTGAAAGTGATGTCGGTTTTTTTCGTGCAATACTTATAACAATGTTTTAGAAAACAAAACTGAGATTTTCTGTTAGTGGAATATTATGAACCTGATACAACATAAACCAGTATTTTCGCAGTTGTTGAAAACTCAGTGCTAAACCTGATTTACCATTTGTGTAAAGGCATACACATTTTATTTCGGCCATTCAATAAGTTGGTGCATATACCTGTAACAGCCTAAAGTAGAACTAGAATTCCATCGCCAACATGATTTTTCAGTGTTTATTGTAGAATTTATTTTAAAGTGATATGTCTTGTCACTTTTTATTGCTTGTTTTGAGAGAAATCCTCAAAATAGTTTGTATTGTAATTATTTATAACCACCTTTATTTTTTATTTTTTTAATGCTCTTTAAGGTCTACTACTGTAATTAAGTCCACTTGTTTTTATGCTTGGTGTAGGAACACTGGCTTTCTAGCTAATTAGAATCTTACTACTAATCTACAACTCCATATAAATCTAATTAGTACAATAACTTACAGTACATCTTGGATTGAGAGAACAGACCTACCCAATGAGGCATTTCTACACAGCATTTCCCAGCCCTCAAACAGTAAGAGAATGGGGATGACCGTATAGAAACTGTCTCTCTTACAAGAGGAAATATGTGGCAGAATGGTCAATTTGCTTTCTAGCATTACACCAGCGCATTCTTTGTTAATAGAGCTGTAGAATGCTTTAGGTTGGCGCCCCATGGACACGCATCTGTTTGTTGAGCACATGGTATTTGACACTTTATCTGACTATAACTGCCCCCATAATGCATTATCATTTCTTTGAAGTCTGTATATTTTGCTCTTTGTGCCATTGCTAACATGCATAGCCAGGTGTGATGAGCAGCTTATATTGTGCCTCCCAACTAGGATAGCTTTATCTCCTTTCTCTTACTACCGTTTTTCCCCCCAAAGAGCTGGCTTCTCAGGTAATATGTTGAAATTTGCAGTCTGCTGACCTGCAGTTTCTTATCTGCTTTGCTTTTCACTTTGCCGTAATAGATTGTTCTATTGCCTATTGTTACTCTGCTGAAATTCATTTCCCACGTTTATTTATCTTAGTCACCGAACCTTGTGCCAAATGTGCTTCAACAATTATTCCTAATGCCATGCTACCATATGTACAGGCATCCGCTGCGGTCCAGCATTTTAATACAGATGTATGCTACGCCATTGCTGCAGTCATGCTGAACTCTCTCTCTCGGTGCGCCAGGTCCCATGAGACTCTGCTAGTGTGTGGCCTTTTAGTCATAATGCGATGCAGCTAGATGCACCAGTAGACTGTGCTCATTCATTTTATATGCAACTTTTATATCTGTGTGTGACTATAAAGGCCTGTACACACTGGTCGATATATCGGCCGTTCTCCTGAACGGCCGATATATCGCGGGACCGTCGGCCAGTGTGTACGGCCGATACGTCTGTGAACTCCGTCGTTCACAGACGTATCACGTCGGCCCCGCAGCGCAGCCGGCGGGCAATATATCTACCGATATATTGGCGCGTCGCTGTGTGTGTATGGGGCGGTCGGCCGACCACCCGTATACATGCTACTGCGGCCGGCGGTGATTGACAGCTGAACTGGGCGGGCGTGTGTACACGCCCGCCCAGTTCATGACGTCAGTCCCCGACGGATCGGGCAGTGTGTATGCTGAACACACTGCTCGATCCGTCCATAGATATATCTGCAGATCAATTGATCTGCAGATATATCTGTTAGTGTGTACCCACCTTAAGTCTCTGAATCTGTACACCAAGTGTTACAATGTAGCGGCTGCAGCTTTCTTCCAATACAAATTCCGTTGTGAATGTATACGAACTCAGTCATTCACAATATAAAAGTGCAGCATTTTAAATTAATCAGCACAGTCTCCTGGCGCATCCTGGTTGCATTGCATTGCGATGAAGATGCATTTTTACCACAAATGACACCAGACACTAGCAGAGTTGTGCAGGGCCTGGCGGGTCACTAGCACCAGGCATCTCATGCTGCGTGGCATATTAAGGCTAAATGTAACACATCTACACATGACCCTGACCATAGTGATGTTTTGTTTTCTTAATACATAAGACACAAA
The DNA here is from genome assembly GCF_028390025.1 of Pseudophryne corroboree. Lineage (NCBI taxonomy): Eukaryota > Metazoa > Chordata > Amphibia > Anura > Myobatrachidae > Pseudophryne > Pseudophryne corroboree. The sequence continues at coordinate 616,641,367 of NC_086446.1, forward strand.
TATGAGGAAACTACAAAATACAAATAACTGTTTATGATTTGCACCAAGGACCGCCGCCTAGTCCTATTCCAGAGCCATACTTCTGTTCCAACACAATACTTAACACAAAACAATGGAATAGAACCAAGGTGTGATCAGCCAATATCTTAGAACCAAGTTCTAAAGGACAAAAAACACTTATCACCCTCCACTTCCTAAGAGTGGACTGTAATGGGTATGGTGATCCCATAAAATCCTTTCTCAGTGTGGATTTTATCCAAAACACACAGAGCGCTTTGGAGACTGGGCTGTACACCTCCATGAGGTCAGCCGGGATATATAAAGACTTTTTCAACTATGTGGTATCATCATCTCCTTTAGAGCCGTACTTGGGAGGTTTTTTCCTCTGCCACCTGTTGGACTTCCTGAAGCTGGTTTTTGGGTGAATGTCTCCAGTCAGGGTTTTTTTACCCATATTCCCTTTCACTGATGTACTCTTTTCTGTTTACATCCATGTATGCTGCTATTTTTGTCTGATTTTTTTTATCTGTGGTTACTATAACCAATAAACTGTATACTATTTTTTACCCACGTTGATCTGTGGCCTTGTTACACTACCTGAGGACACAAGCAGTCAGGCATCAGGGCGGATACTAACCATCGGATTCACTAATACCGTCTCAAAGAAACCATAGGGAACTTCTTTAAAGTCATTTCAGTGGTGGTCCTGAATTTTGTGTGGTATCTTTGTGGGTGTTGAAAATCTCATGGGTTATGCACATGAACACAAAGAAACCTTTAAGAGAATATAGGGCACTCCTTTAAGGTCAGTGTTGTGAATGTTTTACCTGGTGTGATTCCAGTGTAATCCTAATTCCTTACCTTTTTGTTTTTTCCCTTTAACATATTGACCCTGGATACAGGAGTGTATGCTTGGAAGGACTTGGTTCTAAGATATTGGCTGACCGCACCTTGGTTCTATTCCGTTGTTTTGTATTAACAAGTTTGAGGAAACTGTCCATCTATTTGGTGTTCCTTTTTTACCCAGGAGTGTGTTTTGTTTTGTTCAAAATGTGTGCACACGTGTTTGTGTGTGATATTTATGTATACTTTATCACCTATGGCATTATTTAGAATTAGTGTATGCTTTTTTTCGGTTTCTTTTTTTTATCAAGGTTGTCATTGCTGGTATAATTGTTAATATCATAGGGGACGTTGGAGGTCATTCCGAGTTGATCACTAGCTGCCGTTCGCAGCGCAGCGATCAGGCCAAAAATCGGCATTTCTGTGCATGCGTATGCACCGCGCACGCACAACGTACGGGTACAAAGTCATTTGTGGTTTTTCACAGGTTCTAGCAAAGCTTTCAGTCGCACGGCAGAACGCAGGAAGATTGACATGAAGTAGATGTTTCTGGGTGGCAACCGACCGTTTTTAGGGAGAGCTTAGAAAAACGCAGGCGTGTCGGGGAAAACGCAGTCGTGACTGGGAGGATGTGTGACGTCAAAAGCCGTCTTCCCGTCGTTAGAATCAACGCACACGAAGAGTAACTATAGGGCTGGTCTTGTTTTGCACAAAATGATTTTGCAGCCGCTCTGCTGCACAAGCGTTTGAACTGCAAAGCGAAAATACACTCCCCGGTGGGCGCAACAATGCGTTTGCACGGCTGCTAAAAGTAGCTAGCGAGCGATCAACTCGGAATGACCCCTATTGAGTACTGACAGTGATATAATGTTTAAAATGTTTTATGTAATGTCATCAAAGCATCCTTAATATAATTTATATTGTGATTCTAAAGTGCAGTTTAATTGTTTCCAATGTTTGCTAGTTACCACCATTTGGACTTTTTACCCATCAAGTCACAGCCATAAACATCACATATTTTACTTTGTAGTCCATAGAGATGTGCAGGGAAATCTGTAGAGTTGTCCTACTATAATTGAATTTCCCCCTACGAGTGATGGTATCCAGTCTCTAGGTCGACAAGACTTAGGTCGCCAGTGTCTAGGTCGACCACTGTTGGTCGACAGTAACTAGGTTGACAGGGTCTCTAGGTCAACATGTTCTAGACCGACAGGTCAAAAGGTCGACATGAGTATTTAAAAAAAAAATTGATGGGGGGGGGGGACTTTTTCATACTTTACAATTTACCTAGACTATGATTGGGAACGGTAACCTGTGCTGAGTGCAGCAGAGTGAGGCACCTTGCCCGAAGCATGTCGAGCGAAGCGAGCCATGCGCGAGGACGCTGTGCACTAATTGGGGTTCCCGATCACTGTACGGCGAAAACGACACCAGAAAAAACAACAACAAAAAGCTCCAGTCGACCTTTTGACCTGTCGACCTAGATACACTGTTGACTTAGAATCTCTGTCGACCTAGTTACTGTCTACCAATAGTGGTCAACCTAGACACTGTCGACCTACAGTAAGTGTTGTCGACCTTGCATACCACACCCATTAGTGATGTTGGCAGAAAATCCTTGAGGTTGTTTTTGTTTTTTAATGCTTATTTCATTATCAGAAAACCACCTCACCGTGCTTTCAACAAGCTCATCTCTCCAAATTACTGATTTTTTAAATATTTTTTCAATAACGTCCTAGTGGATGCTGGGGACTCCGTAAGGACCATGGGGAATAGACGGGCTCCGCAGGAGACATGGGCACTTTAAGAAAGAATTTAGATTCTGGTGTGCTCTAGCTCCTCCCTCTATGTCCCTCCTCCAGACCTCAGTTTGAATCTGTGCCCGGACGAGCTGGGTGCTGTTCAGTGAGCTCTCCTGAGCTTGCTGTGAGAAAGTATTTTGTTAGGTTTTTTATTTTCAGGGAGCTCTGCTGGCAACAGACTCCCTGCATCGTGGGACTGAGGGGAGAGAAGCAGCCCTACTCTCTGAAGCTAGGTCCTGCTTCTTAGGCTACTGGACACCATTAGCTCCAGAGGGATCGTACACAGGATCTCACCCTTGTCGTCCGATCCCAGAGCCGCGCCGCCGTCCCCCTCGCAGAGCCGGAAGACAGAAGCCGGGTGAGTATGAGAAGCAAGAAGACTTCGAAATCGGCGGCAGAAGACTCCGTTCCTCACATGAGGTAATGCACAGCACTGCAGCTGTGCGCCATTGCTCCAAACACACCTGACATACTCCGGTCACTGTAAGGGTGCAGGGCGCAGGGGGGGTGGGGGCGCCCTGGGCAGCTATTGGACCTCTTTTGGCAAAAGTACACATATATACAGTTGGGCACTGTATATATGTATGAGCCCCTGCCAAGAAAATGTATATTTAAGCGGGACAGAAGCCCGCCGTTGAGGGGGCGGGGCTTCTTCCTCAGCACTCACCAGCGCCATGTTTTTTTCTCCACAGCACCGCTGAGAGGAAGCTCCCCAGCCTCTCCCCTGCAGATACACGGTAGAAGAGGGTAAAAAGAGAGGGGGCACATAATTAGGCGCAAAAATCAATATAAACAGCAGCTACTGGGTTAACATTAAGTTACTGTGTTATTCCTGGGTTAATAGCGCTGGGGTGTGTGCTGGCATACTCTCTCTCTGTCTCTCCAAAGGGCCTTGTGGGGGAATTGTCTTCAGATGAGCATTCCCTAAGTGTGTGGTGTGTCGGTACGTGTGTGTCGACATGTCTGAGGTAAAAGGCTCCCCTAAGGAGGAGATGGAGCAAATGTGTATGTGAGGGGTGTCTCCGTTGACAACGCCGACACCTGTTTGGATATGTGTAATTAAGTGCTAAGGTGAATTTATTGCACAAAAGATTAGAGAACAGACAGGGAATCTACCCATGTCTGTCCCTATGTCGCAGAGACCTTCAGAGTCTCTCAATGCTCACTATCCAAAATAATAGACACTGATATCGACACGGAGTCTGACTCCAGTGTCGACTACGATAATGCAAAGTTACAGCCAAAATGGCAGGAAAGTATTCAATATATGATTATTGTAATAAAAAAATGATTTGCATATCACTGATGACTCATCTGTCCCTGACACAAGGGTACACATGTTTAAGGGGAAGAAAGCTGAGGTAAATTTCCCTCCTCTCATGATGAAAAAGAGCAGGAATCTCCAGACAAGAGACTGCAGTTTCCCACAAAGAATTCTCAGGGAGTATCCTTTACCTACTAGGGCCAGGATACGATGGGAATCTTCCCCTAGGGTGTCACGTTTGTCCAAAAGGTAGCCCTGACTTAACAGCTATCCTCAGGGATCCTGCAGATAGCGTGAACATTCTAGAACACTACCCAGACCGGCGATTGTGTCGGCATGGGTTTATAGCGCTGTAGCAGCGTGGACAGGTACCTTATCAGCAGAGATTGAGACCCTAGTATGTGTGTGTGTGTGTGTGTGTGTGTATATATATATATATATATATATATATATATATATATTAAAGATGCTGTCTTAAGATATATATATATATATATATATATATATATATATATATAGAAAACATGCCCAAAGAGACATTAGTCTACTGGGTTCTAGAGTCAATGCTATGTCGATTTCTGCTTGACGTGTCCTGTAGAATATGCAATGGACAGGTGATGCCGACTTAAGAGGCATGTGGAAGGCTGAGGATTGTGTGGAGAAGGGATCTCGGACCTGGTCTCCACAGCTATAGCTGGTAATTCTGATCTTTTGCCTTATATTCCTGCACAGCCTAGGAAAGCACGACATTATCAAATGCAGCCTTTCGGTCACAAAGAAACAAGAAAGTCCGAGGTGCGTCCTTTCTTGGCAGGGGCAGAGGAAAGAAGCTGCACAACACAGCTAGTTCCCAGGAACAGAAGTCCTCCCCGGCCTCTACAAAATCCACCGAATGTCGCTGGGGCTCCACAGGCGAAGCTAGGCCCGGTGGGGGCACGTCTTAGTAATTTCAGCCACAAGTGGGTTCACTCCCTGTTGGATCCCTGGGCAATAGATATTGTGTCTCAGGGATACAAGCTGGACTTTGAGGAGATGCCCCCTCACCGACGGCCCTGCCGGCTTCCCCCCAAGAGAGGGAAATAGTGTTAACTGCAATTCACAAATTGTATCTTCAACAGGTGGTGGTCAAGGTTCCCCTCCTTCAACAAGGAGTGGGTTATTATTCAACCATGTTGTAGTCCCGAAACCGGACGGTTCGGTCGGACCCATATTGAATTTAAAATCCCTGAACATATACCTGAAAAGGTTCAAGTTCAAGATGGAATCGCTAAGAGCGGTCATCGCAAGCCTGAAAGGGGGAGATTTTATGGTGTCTCTGGACATAAAGGATGCATACCTTCATGTCCCCATTTATCCACCTCATCAGGCGTACCTCAGATTTGCGGTACAGGATTGTCATTACCAATTTCAGACGTTGCCGTTTGGTCTCTCCACGGCCCCGAGAATCTTCACCAAGGTAATGGCGGAAATGATGGTGCTCCTGCAGAAGCAAGGTGTCACAATTATCCCGTACTTGGACGATCTCCTCATAAAAGCGAGATGAAGAGAGCAGTTGATGAACAGCGTATCACTTTCTCTGGGAGTGTAACGGCAACATGGCTGGATTCTAAATATTCCAAAGTCGCAGTTGGTTCCTACGGCTCATCTGCCTTTCCTAGGCATGATTCTAGACACAGACTAGAAAAGGGTTTATCTCCCGATAGAGAGAGCTCAGGAGCTCATGACACTGGTCAGGAACCTATTAAGATCAAAACAGGTGTCAGTGCATCACTGCACTCGAGTCCTGGGAAGGATGGTGGCATCATACGAGGCCATTCCCTTCGGCAGGTTCCATGCGAGGACCTTTCAATGGGATTTACTGGACAAGTGGTCCGGATCACCTCTTCAGATGCATCGGTTAATCACCCTATCCCCCAGGACCAGGGTGTCTCTCCTGTGGTGGCTGCAGAGTGCTCACCTTCTCGAGGGCCGCAGATTCGGCATTCAGGACTGGGTCCTGGTGACCACGGATGCAAGCCTCTGAGGGTGGGGAGCAGTCACACAGGGAAGAAATTTCCAAGGTCTGTGGTCAAGTCAGGAGACTTGCCTTCACAGCAACATCCTGGAACTAAGGGCCGTATACAACGCCCTACGTCAAGCGGAGACCCTGCTTCGCGACCAACCGGTTCTGATTCAGTCAGAAGCCACCAGAATTCTTCGCTGGGCGGAGAATCACGTAAGCGCACTGTCGGCAGTGTTCATCCCGGGAGTGGACAACTGGGAAGCAGACTTCCTCAGCAGGCACGACCTCCACCCGGGAGAGTGGGGACTTCATCAAGAAGTCTTCACGCAGATTGCAAGTCGGTGGGAACTGCCACAGGTGGACATGATGGCATCCCGCCTCAACAAAAAGCTACAGAGGTATTGCGCCAGGTCATGAGACCCTAAGGCGATAGCTGTGGACGCACTGGTGACACCGTGGGTGTGCCAGTCGGTCTATATATTTTCTCCTCTTCCTCTCATACCCATAAGAAAAAGAGGAGTGAGAACAATACTCATTGTTCCGGATTGGCCAAGAAGGACTTGGTATCCAGATCTGCAAGAAATGCTCACAGAGGACCCGTGGCCTCTTCCTCTAAGACAGGACTTGTTGCAACAAGGGCCCTGTCTGTTCCAAGACTTACCGCGGCTGCGTTTGACGGCATTGCGGTTGAACGCCGGATCCTACCGGAAAAAGGCATTCCAGATGAGGTCATTCCTACGCTGATAAAGGCTAGGAAGGACGTGACAGCTCAACATTATCACCGTATATGGCGAAAATATGTTGCTTGGTGTGAGGCCAGGAATGCCCCTACCTTCACTTCCTACAGTCAGGAGTGACTTTGGGCCTAAAATTGGGTTCCATTAAGGTCCAGATTTCGGCCCTATCCATTTTCTTTCAAAAAGAGCTGGCTTCTCTACCTGAAGTTCAGACGTTTGTGAAGGGAGTGCTGCGTATTCAGCCCCCTTTTGTGCCCCCGGTGGCACCTTGGGATCTTAACGTGGTGTTGAGTTTCCTGAAATCCCACTGGTTTGAACCACTCAAAACGGTGGACTTTAAATATCTCACGTGGAAGGTGGTAATGCTACTAGCATTGGCTTCGGCTAGGCGTGTGTCAGAATTAGCGGCTTTGTCACATAAAAGCCCCTATCTGGTTTTCCATGCGGATAGAGCAGAATTGCGGACCCGTCCACAATTTCTGCCAAAAGTGGTTTCATCCTTTCATATAAACCAACCTATTGTGGTGCCTGTGGCTACTACTGACTAGGAGGATTCCGAGTTACTTGATGTGGTCAGGGCTTTGAAGGTTTATGTAGCCAGAACGGCTAGGGTCAGGAAAACAGAATCTTTGTTTATCCTGTATGCTTCCAACAAGCTTGGTGCTCCTGCTTCAAAGCAAACTATTGCTCGCTGGATCTGTAATACGATTCAGCAGGCTCATTCTGCGGCTGGATTGCCGCTGCCAAAATCAGTTAACGCCCATTCCACTAGGAAGGTGGGCTCTTCTTGGGCGGCTGCCCAAAGGGTCTCGGCATTACAGCTGTGCCGAACGGCTACTTGGTCAGGTTCAAACACTTTTGCAAAGTTCTACAAGTTTGATACCCTGGCTGAGGAGGACCTTGTGTTTGCTCATTCGGTGCTGCAGAGTCATCCGCACTCTCCCGCCCGTTTGGGAGCTTTGGTATAATCCCCATGGTCCTTACGGAATCCCCAGCATCCACTAGGACGTTAGAGAAAATAAGGTTTTACTTACCGGTAAATCTATTTCTCGTAGTCCGTAGTGGATGCTGGGCGCCCGTCCCAAGTGCGGACTTCTTTACTATATAGTTATTGCTGCAATAAGGGCTATGTTATTGTTGCATCAGGGTTGAACTGATGCTCTGTTGTTGTTCATACTGTTGACTGGGTAAGTTTATCACAAGTTATACGGTGTGATTGGTGTGGCTGGTATGAGTCTTGCCCTGTATTTCCAAAATCCTTTCCTTGTACTGTCAACTCTTCCGGGCACAGTTTCTCTAACTGAGGTCTGGAGGAGGGACATAGAGGGAGGAGCCATTGCACACCAGAATCTAAATTCTTTCTTAAAGTGCCCATGTCTCCTACGGAGCCCGTCTATTCCCCATGGTCCTTACGGAGTCCCCAGCATCCACTACGGACTACGAGAAATAGATTTACCGGTAAGTAAAATCTTATTATTTTTCAGTTTGAAAATCCAATTGTGATTATGATCATGTAATGAGTAAAAGCAACTTGTGTCTTTCCATCTTATCTTTGAATGAAAAAAAACAAAAACCCTTAAATATGTGTTTTATAAAGGGGTGGGGGGGGGTGGGAGTCAGCAGTGTTTTAGTCACTACTCCTATAGGTGTTGGCATCCTATACTTGTGATAAATCCAGACCTGGTAATAATGAAATAATTTTCCTAGTATCACAATCATATATTCTATACATTAACCAGAAGAGTTTAAAAACCAGAAAACCTAGTGCAAGGGTTCTTGTGTCAGGGGCCAAAAAATAGGTCCACGTGGTGTGCCAAACTATTGTGGATTACTATTAAGGGGAGTATTCAATTAGTGTTGGATCTTCTCCGACTCTTCAGTATTCTATTGCGGACCACTTTCGCCTGTTTACCCTCTGATTCTGACCATTCATTTTCGCCCTCTGTTATGAAAATGAATGGTCGAAAACTGGCCCGTTTTCGACCACTGCGGGATCAGAGCGGTGATCTCGGGTCTGGAGGAGGGGGCATTCCTGGTGTCTCTGGACATCAAGGATGCTTACCTTCATATTTCGATTTGGCCGCCTCATCAGGCTTATCTAAGGTTTGCACTACAGGACTGTCACTACCAGTTTCAGGCCCTGCCATTTGAACTCCAAGGCACCGAGGGTGTTCACCAAGGTAATGGCAGGGATGATGTTTTCCTTCGCAAGCAGGGAGTGAACATAATACCGTACCTGGACGACCTGCTGATAAAAGTACCTTCCAGGGAGAGGTTGTTGGACAGCAATGCCCTCTCAACCAAACTACTTCAGGATCACAGATGGATTCTGAACCTACCAAAATCACACCTGGAACCAACACGGAGGCTTCCGTTTCTGGGGACGATACTGAATACGGAGGAACAGAAGGTATTTCTTCTGTTGGAAAAGGCATTGGTAATCCAATTGATGGTGCGGGATGTCCTAAAACCAGCACGGGTATGGGTGCATCTATGCATTCGCCTTCTGGGGAAGATGGTCGCCTCTTACGAGGCTTTGCAGTAGGGAAAGTTTCATGTGAGGCCATCATCTACACATGCACCAGAGGATACATCTGTCACCAAAGGCCATGATTTCTCTTCTGTGGTGGCTTCAGACTTCTCACCTGACCAAGGGTCAAAGGTTCAGGATTCAAAATTGGGTTCTGCTAACCACAGACGCAAGCCTCAGAGGTTGGGGAGCAGTCACCCAGGGGAAACAGTTCCAATGAAAATGGTCAAGTCAGGAAACCATTCTGCCGATCAACATTCTGGAACTAAGGGCCGTATACAACGCCCTGCTACTTGCATCGCATCTGCTACAAAATCACGCCATTCAGGTTCAGTCGGACAATGTGACGGCAGTAACGTACATAAACCGACAGGGCGGAACGAGGAGCAGAGCAGCAATGTCAGAGGTAACAAGAATTCTCCTCTGGGCAGAAAGACACGCGGTGGCGCTGTCGGCAATCTTCTTTCCGGGAGTAGACAACTGGGAAGCGGACTTCCTCAGCAGACACAACCTCCACCCGGGAGAGTGGGGCCTTCACCCGCAGGTATTCGAGTCCTTAACACGTCGGTTGGGAATTCCACAGATAGACATGATGGCCTCTCATCTCAACAGGAAGCTAAAGCGGTATTGTTCCAAGTCGGGGGACCCGCAAGCAGTGGCGGTGGACGCTCTGGTGACTCCATGGGTCTACCAAATGGTTTACGTGTTTCCACCTTTTCCACTGATCCCAAGAATTCTCAAAAGAATTAAAAAGGAAAAGGTTCAAGCAATTCTCATTGCTCCAGTTTGGCCAAGAAGGGCCTGGTACGTGGATCTACTGGATATGCTCCTAGAGGACCCGTGGCATCTACCTCTTTGAGATGATCTTCTACAACAGGGGCCTTTCGTCTATCGAGACTTACCACGGCTACGTTTGACGCCATGGAAGTTGAGCGTAAAAATTTTAGCCCGGAAAGGCATTCCGAACAAGGTTATTCCAACCCTGATCCAAGCCAGGAAAGGGGTAACGTCTAAACATTACCACCGTATTTGGAAAAAATATGTCTCGTGGTGTGAAAACAGGAAATTTCCTGCAGTGGAATTTCATCTGGGACATTTTCTCCTTTTTCTACTGTCGAGTGTGGATGTGGGCCTACGTTTGGGCTCCTTGAAGGTCCAGATTTCGGCCTTATCCATTTTCTTCCAGAAACAATTGGCTTCCCTCCCGGAGGTTCAGACGTTCTTGAAGGGGGTTCTGCACATCCAACCGCCCTTTGTGCCTCCCGCGGCACCTTGGGATCTGAACGTGGTGTTGCAGTTCCTACAATCAGAATGGTTTGAGCCTTTAAAGGAGGTTGACGTAAAGTTTCTTACGTGGAAAACCGTTACACTATTGGCCTTAGCTTGTGCAAGGCGTGTGTCCAACCTGGGGGCGTTGTCTCACAATAGCCCCTATTTGTTTTTTCATGAAGATAGAGCTGAACTCAGAACTCGTCAGCAGTTTCTTCCTAAGGTGGTATCTGCGTTTCATATCAACCAACCTATTGTAGTTCCGGTGCTTACTGACACCTCTGCTACCTCAAAGTCCTTGGATGTTGTGAGGGATTTGAAGTGCCCAAGGCTCCTAGTGGACCCGTCTATACCCCATGGTACTAATGTGGACCCCAGTATCCTCTACGTACTACGAGAAAAAGATTTACCGGTAGGTAATTAAAATCTTATTTTTGGTACTGTTGTAAAAACTTGGGAGCACTAATGCACCCGCCCCATACATAGTAATAAGCACCCAACTTCTCCCCTCTATGCAAACTTGTGATTCTCAACAAATACTCCAAACTTACGCACTAGCATATTTAAGGTGCATGGCTGTTGCAAAGTGGTTCTAGTACTGAATAGTGGACTACTTAAGCTTCGTAAAGCAACTCTGTAACTGTAGTAACAGGAAAGCTACAGTGTCATTGGAGGAGCAAATACACTGGTGATGCAGTGGTTATCAAGATACAGGAGCAATTACTTGTTTCCTGTGTTTTACCAATGAACATATTCATTTTAGTAGCCAAGAAAGTAGTGAAGGGAAAAAAGTAAAAAATTCTCCCAGGGTTCTGTCATGTGTGTTATACGTTACAAAGAAAATGCATCTATGTTTTTTCTATGAGAGATCTACAGTAGTAGCTGAAACTTGTTGCTGCAAATTGTGTTGTTTCGGGTGAGCCTAACCTGGTTATTAAAAAGGCTTGAGACAAACTGGCTTTATTTCATTTTTGTTTGGCGTTCGGTTTATATTTTTTTGTCTCTGCTTCCTGACATTTCAGTTTCTCTGAATTACTCAGATAGAAGATTTTTATGTTTGTTACATACCAAAGGGTGGAGCGAGAATAAGAGGAAGATGGTTTGTAAATTTTTAAGGAGTATAATGAAGCTCAGTGATGAAGATGAGCTCAGTGAAGTGAGGAGAGAAATGTGAGAGCAGTTATGTTGATATGAATGAGAGAGGTCCCTAGTAGAGACATGGAAGAGTCTATTGTTTTAGTTGTGAGGCCTGAAGCCCCAGAGAGTGGAAGCAGATTGGAAGACCTAATGTACTGTATTATACAGTAAGGACATGGACCTGTTGATACACCATGCCCTAAAGAGGGCTGGTTGTGAGTTGGTACTGAGAAATGTAAACGGATGGCTAGATAGAGAGTATAAGGTCATGTGGCTACAGGGGGATCCAGGCGGTCGGAATCCCATTGGTCAAAATACCGACACCGGAATTCTGCATGATATAGGTTCTATTCCCACTCCACGGGTGTCGTGGACACCCAGGAGTGGGAATAGCTGTGGCGGAACTGCCGGCATTCTGGTGGTTGGGATTCCGGCGTCGGTATTTTCACCATTGGGATTCCGACTGCTGAGATTCCAACTACAACCCTGTGATTTTATAATATAAAGAATTGTATTGTCTGTTAAGTGGCTTTTGTGATCCATAATTGCTTTTGGTAGTTCCTGCATTTAGTAACATAGTATAAATATACACAGTTTTAGAGCTCGCAGACTTCCAAGTATTTTATATCACAGACTTGAGTCTTTGAAGCACATGTCACTAACTGATCTGATGAGTTTACTGGTCTCAACAGCTGATTATTTTGTGGTTGGAGGTGCTCATGATATCCCTTTTCAAAAAGTTTACAGACAGACTGTTCTGAAGCTTCCACTTCTAAAGCACAACAATAAACACCTTCCTAAATCATAACAGAATACTCACTATAAAAATAATCATTCATCTTGGTCACGCTAAGCATCCCAACTATTTGCACTGCAATAAGCTAGTCCATGCTAGAAACTTTGTCCGGGACACAGTGAACTTCCCTTTACTTTCTTACCAAATACAAAAAAACCCCCCAAAACATCCATGGGAGAACAGGAACAAGACAAAAGTAATGTAATGCAAGTTTCAAATGTTTGTTGAAAAAGTACATATTTTGATTGAATACAAAAATCGTCAGTTTATATTTATTTAGATAATGGCACATTTGAACCCCTGTTTATTACAGTTTTCCCCATGCCTGCCAGTGTAACAGTCCAGAGTTGGGCTCTCTGCTTCCAGTTTAACCAAGAGTTAAAGTTGGAAATCACCTTTATCTCCATTTTTATTTTTGTCTAACGCTCTGTAACTTACAACAGACTGGGAGTAATGAATTCCATTGACTGACGATAAGTGTTACATCATAACGACAACTGTGGAGCGTCATGTTTTCTATAAGATACTGTAAATAGTGTTTGCCTCACAATAACTTAGATTTTCCACTTAAGGCATACTTGTCACTGCTCCCTTATGTTAGGGAGACTCCCTGAAGTAGTGGTGATCTCCCTGAAAAATCTTACTGAGGCCAGGCTGGGATTGCGGATCATTTGTTCCATGCGTCTCACATCACATTGCATATTGACACCACATTCTTTTCATCCCTGTTTGACTCACTTCTCTCTCCTATTCTCTCTCTCTCATGCCCTGAACAAAAAACTTCTATATACAATGCATCCTTACTTCTGCTCTTGACTCTGTCACTCCACCAACCACTATTCATCCTTGTAAATTAACACCTCAACCCTGGCACACCAAATGCACCAGATATCTGCAAAAATGCTCACGTACTGCTGAGCGACACTGGAGGAAATCACGCTCTAAGGCAGACTTCCTCCATTTCAGACTTATGCTCTCTTTCAGTGCTGCCCTTTCCCTTGCTAAACAGTCATACTTCAAGAACCTCATCTCCTCCCAGTCTTCCAACCCCCGCCACCTCTTTGCCACTCTCAACTCACTCCGCTGCCCACCTCCACCTCGTCTCCCCTCCTCACTCTCTGCTCTTGACTTTGCCACTTCACGTCCAAAATTGACTCCATACGTCAGGACATCACATCACACCAGACCATCAGCAACCAGCCTTCTCCCATAACTTACCACCCCTCCCCATCACCAACTCTGACATCTTTCCCCCATGCATCTGGTGAGGAAGTCATGGCCCTCATTCATTCCTCTCCTTGTACCACCTCCCCGCTTGACCCTATACCCTCCCTCCTCCTCCGCTACCTCTCTCCTGCTTGTTCCCATCTTTCCCACCTTCTCAATCTCTCCCTCTCATCAGGCACTGTCCCCTCTGCCTTCAAGCATGCATTCATCTCTCCAATTCTTAAAAAACCTACCATTGATCCAAACACTCTCTCAAACTGCCGACCCATCTCTCTTCTCCCTTTTGCCTTCAAACTCCTTGAGCGTATTGTCTACAACCGCCTTACTTCCTTTATTTCCTCACACTCGCTGCTTGACCTATTCCGGTCTGGCTTCCGTCCTCTCCACTCCACTGAAACTGCCCTTACAAAAGTCTTAAATTACCTCCATGCTGCTAAATCTAAGGGCCACTACTCTCTACTTATTCTTCTTGATCTCTCCGCTGCTTTTGACACTGTGGACCACCCTCTCCTACTGCAAATCCTTCACTCCATTGGTCTGCGTGATACTGCCCTCTTTTGGCTATATTCCTACCTCTCTGACCGTTCATTCTCTGTCTCCTCTCATAACTCCACCTGCCCCTCACTTCCACTAACTGTAGGTGTACCCCAATGCTCTGTCCTTGGTCCTCTTCTTTTCTCTCTCTATACATCCTCACTAGGTAAGCTCATTAGCTCTTTTGATTTCCCATATCGTCTCTATGCTGATGACACTCAAATCTATCTTTCCTCTCCGGACCTCTTCCCTGCTCTCCTCACTCGAATCTCCAACTGTGTCTCTGCTATCTCTGTTTGGATGTCCCAGCACTTTTTTAAACTTAACATGTCTAAGACTGAGCTGATCATCTTCCCTCCCTCCCGCATAACCTCACCTCCCACAATCTCATTATCTATTGATGGCACTACTATCTCCTCTAGCCCCCAAGTGTGCTGTCTTGGAGTAATCCTTGACGCCTCCCTCTCCTTCAAACCACACATTCAGCACCTCTCACAAACCTGCAGTTTTCAAAGAAAAATTTCCAGGATCAGACCCTTTCTGACCCAGGATGCTACTAAGACCCTTATCCACTCACTGGTCATCTCCAGACTGGACTACTGTAATCTCCTCCTGACTGGCATTCCTGACAAATACCTCTCTCCACTTCAATCTATCCTCAATGCTGCTGCCCGGCTCATTTTCCTCACCAAACGCACTATGTCCACCTCTCTTCTCCTACAAGACCTTCTCTGCCTTCCCTTCCCTTTTAGAATCCATTTCAAGCTTCTCAATCTCACTTACAAAGCCCTCACCCACTCCTCTCCCATTTACATCTCTGACCTTATCTCACCTTACACTCCCACCCGTCTTCTTCGCTCTGCTAATGCACTACCTCCAAGATTTTTCACGTGCTGCTCCAATTCTCTGGAATTCCCTACCTCTCCCCCTCAGACTCTCCACTTCTCTACAAAATTCAAACGGGCACTCAAGACCCACTTGTTCCCCAAACCCAGCCAAATCTCATCCTGACCCTCTGTTCCACGCTCTCTATGTGCCCCATCTGTGTCACCCCGGTCTGTCTACCCCTCACCTTTAGAATGTGAGCTCTCACGAGCAGGGCCCTCTTCTTTATATGCTTATCCTTTCTCTTACTTTAATAATCTTCAACTGCATCAACTCCAGCAGTCCTCTGCCACCTGATACGTATTTCAGTGTCATCTGCTTATGTAGCTATGTTTATTTACCCTGTACTTGTCCTATATTGTCTTCAACTGTAAGTTGCTGTTTTCCTGTTTTGATTATTTGTTTATGTACTCTGTAATTGGGCGCTGCGGAACCCTTGTGGCGCCATATAAATAAAGGATAATAATAATATTCAAGCTAGTTGCATGAGGACACATCTGCAATTCAACAAAGCTTGTTCAGTCTGTTTACATTCTGTCTTAGAATCTTTTTATTGCATCTGTAATTTGATATATCGAAAAGGTTATTGTATCAGTATTTTACTTTTTTTTTACCTTCTTTCAAAAACCAAATCCATGGGAAGACGGGAACAAGACAACAGTAATGTAATGCAGGTTTCAAATTGTTTGTTGAAAAAGTAAATATTTTGGATTGAATACAAAAAAAATGTTGGCTTATATTTATTTAGATAATGGCACATTGTAAAGCCACCTATAAATTACAAAGAGCAAATAATCAAACATAAGATCGTTGTCTGTTAAGGAAGGGAACATAATTGGAAAATATTCTACAATGAACAGATTTTCTGGCGGCAGTCTAGAAGACTACTATACACACGTTAGATTAACACCATTATTTCATACATAATCCGTCCAAGGAAACACTGTCTCCTTTTTTTGTCAACAAGGCATTTTTTCCTGTAGCTGTTAGAAGAGACTTTAATTTACTGTAGACGTTATGGCTTTCTCCGTGCTGCACATCTCACATTTTTTGAATGCTTTTTCTGCAGAGTAACTTCTATATTTAGACATAAAACTTGCTGTTCATTAGCTCTTTCAAATACACTAAGGGACAGATAAAATGCACTTTTACTTTCTAGATTGCTAATGCTTAACCTGTTTAATGTCATTCATTCATAAATGCAGATTTTAATGCACCAGCTCCTGTTTTCTTTTCACATTACTATACTTCACGGTGGAGCCAGATTACATTTAGTACCCACTATGTCAATGCTTTACTCAGCTGTTAAATGTTCTTCCACTGCCCATTTCTTCATGTGGGCCCCATTTCTTTGTGGGGTGGTCTGTCTTTTATGAGCCACATGTTAGTTGGCTAGAATGCTTGCCAGTTGGAAACTGAGGTCATGTAGTCACGGCAATACAGCTTATAGCAGAAGTTATAGTGTTACATTGCTTGCATCTTAGCACGTGAAAAAAAACACAGATACAGTAGACTCTTGTTGGGGAGCACTCAATTTCAGACGCACAAGTATATATAATGAATATCTGTTAAGATCATAATAATTTTTATTAATTTGCTATTAATAATATGGAGTTCCAATTTAGCCAGTATGTGCGAATTGGTAAAAATAAATTAAATATAGTAAATAGCCTAGGCTATGATAAACACTCAGCCAGATTCCTAGTGCTGTAATAGGTATAATACCAGAGTTTACTCAATAAAGTGGTATCTTTGTGTTGAAAAATTTTTAATTTTTTTTTTACCATAATTTACTCTGCATAGAAAACTTTAGAAAAAGGTTATTGCAGGGAGTTGAATCATAAGACCTGTGATTCAACTCCCTGCAATAACCTTTTTCTAAGGTTTTCTATGCAGAGTAAATTATGGTCATATAAAAATACACAATTTTTTCAACACAAAGATACCACTTTATTGAGTAAACTATCCATGTCACAAACTATTACTTTTAGTAACCTTGTGGCGAGTGAAACGAGCCACAGAGCCCGATGCATGGCGAGCGAAGCGACGTATGTCTTAGTTTGTGACATGGATAGTCCATTTCATCACAAATGGTAACCTTGTGGGGTAAAACCACAAACCAGCACCAAACATTTTTTTTGTGTCGACCTTTTGACCCTGTCGACATTTTGACTGTCGCCCTTGTGCTCTGTCGACCTAATGACTGTCTATCTTCTTAATGTCTATCTTCTGTAGCAGAAGCCTTTGTAGCTTCATAGCAGTATTATGCACGCTAGCCAGATGGTGTGTTCCTCTGGAATTTGAGTTTTTGCTGCTATTCAGTCTAAATGGAAGCTACCTAATAAAGGAATCTGTAGATACATTCAGGTGAGGCAATTCCTCCCAGGAATACACATAAGTTGGCAGTGAGACGGGGTCTTGTTCCTATTGAGAATTTATGCCTGGCGATCCCTGTCCTCTACACCCCAGCATCTGTTTTTCACTAGACAAAAAATCATGGGATCAAATACAATACAAGTTAAAACCAGCGCCCCAACTCAACAGTGCAGCAACAGATGCTAAGATGGTCCCCGCCTCCTTTAAAATTCAACAATACAATATTAGCAGCTGTGCGCACCCTCTTAGATGCAGGAAAAATTATAAAAAGGTATATACATCACAAAGTCCAATAGGTCTCTGTTCTTTTATCTGAAGGACCAATTTTTAAAATCCAAATTCCTTGTTTAGCCCAACCCGAAGTAAATTCAACATCCGTATCCTGTCTTGTTCGTGTGCGCGTGTGTGTGTGTGTGTGTATATATATATATATATATATATATGTATATAGACATTTTTCCAATAGGACAATCAGCGGCACTCAGAGACTGCAGACGCCAAAGTTAAAGTGCAAGTGCTTTTAATCCATAACGGCAAAGGAAGGGTGGTCCAACGTTTCGGGGCGCAAACGCCCCTTTGTCAAGGTGAACAAACAGAGTGACAAAGGGGCGTTTGCGCCCCGAAACGTTGGACCACCCTTTGCCGTTATGGATTAAAAGCACTTGCACTTTAACTTTGGCGTCTGCAGTCTCTGAGTGCCGCTGATTGTCCTATTGGAAAAATGTCTGCATACTTCTTCCAGATGGCACCGGAGCACCATTAAACGTGCAGGGTGAGTGCCGATCCGAGTACACATTCTATATATATATATATATATATATATATATGTATGTACAGTGCGTGTGTATGCTTTTATGTATGTACAGTGTGGTGTGTTGTGTATGTCTGTGTGTCATATGTAGATTTTTTTATACACACGTTTGTGTGTGTGTGTATGTGTGTGCGTGTGTGTGTGTGTATATATATATATATATATATATATATATATATATATATAAAAAGGGGGGATGAGGGATATATAGCAACCACGGTGTCAGTGCAACAAGTATAAAATTGACAATACTATTAAATTAAAAGGTATTTATTAGCGTACAGTTATACATAAAAGAAACATGTAAAAAAATGGGACAATAATAAAAACACAGCTGAACTGAAAGCACTTAAAATGATTATATAAAAACTACAATAAGAACAAGTATTAAGGTTTCTCTATCGTCCTAAGTGGATGCTGGGGTTCCTGAAAGGACCATGGGGAATAGCGGCTCCGCAGGAGACAGGGCACAAAAGTAAAGCTTTTACAGGTCAGGTGGTGTGTACTGGCTCCTCCCCCTATGACCCTCCTCCAGACTCCAGTTAGATTTTTGTGCCCGGCCGAGAAGGGTGCAATTCTAGGTGGCTCTCATAAAGAGCTGCTTAGAGAGTTTAGCTTAGGTTTTTTATTTTACAGTGATTCCTGCTGGCAACAGGATCACTGCAACGAGGGACAGAGGGGAGAAGAAGTGAACTCACCTGCGTGCAGGATGGATTGGCTTCTTGGCTACTGGACATGAAGCTCCAGAGGGACGATCACAGGTACAGCCTGGATGGTCACCGGAGCCACGCCGCCGGCCCCCTCACAGATGCTGAAGCAAGAAGAGGTCCAGAATCGGCGGCTGAAGACTCCTGCAGTCTTCTTAAGGTAGCGCACAGCACTGCAGCTGTGCGCCATTTTCCTCTCAGCACACTTCACACGGCAGTCACTGAGGGTGCAGGGCGCTGGGGGGGGGCGCCCTGGGAGGCAAATGAAAACCTTTAAAAAGGCTAAAAATACCTCACATATAGCCCCAGAGGCTATATGGAGATATTTACCCCTGCCTAAATGTACTAAATAGCGGGAGACGAGCCCGCCGAAAAAGGGGCGGGGCCTATCTCCTCAGCACACGGCGCCATTTTCTGTCACAGCTCCGCTGGTCAGGAAGGCTCCCAGGTCTCTCCCCTGCACTGCACTACAGAAACAGGGTATAACAGAGAGGGGGGGCAAAATAAATGGAAATATATATATTAATATAAAAGCAGCTATAAGGGAGCACTTAATCATAAGGCTATCCCTGTCATATATAGCGCTTTTTGGTGTGTGCTGGCAGACTCTCCCTCTGTCTCCCCAAAGGGCTAGTGGGTCCTGTCTTCGTATAGAGCATTCCCTGTGTGTCTGCTGTGTGTCGGTACGTGTGTGTCGACATGTATGAGGACGTTATTGGTGTGGAGGCGGAGCAATTGCCAAATATGAGGATGTCACCTCCTAGGGGGTCGACACCAGAATGGATGCCTTTATTTGTGGAATTACGGGATAGCGTCAACTCGCTTAAGCAGTCGTTTGCCGACATGAGGCGGCCGGACACTCAATTAGTGCCTGTCCAGGCGCCTCAAACACCGTCAGGGGCTGTAAAACGCCCCTTGCCTCAGTCGGTCGACACAGACCCAGACACAGGCACTGATTCCGGTGGTGAAGGTGACGAATCAACCGTATTTTCCAGTAGGGCCACACGTTATATGATTTTGGCAATAAAGGAGATGTTACATTTAGCTGATACTACAGGTACCACTAAACAGGGTATTATGTGGGGTGTGAAAAAACTACCAGTAGTTTTTACCGAATCAGAAGAATTAAATGACGTGTGTGATGAAGCGTGGGGTGCCCCGATAAAAAACTGCTAATTTCAAAGAAGTTATTGGCTTTATACCCTTTCCCGCCAGAGGTTAGGGAGCGCTGGGAAACACCTCCTAGGGTGGACAAAGCGCTAACACGCTTATCAAAACAAGTGGCGTTACCCTCTCCTGAGACGGCCGCACTTAAAGATCCATCAGATAGGAGGATGGAAAATATCCAAAAAGGTATATACACACATGCAGGTGTTATACTACGACCAGCTATTGCGACTGCCTGGATGTGCAGTGCTGGGGTAGTTTGGTCAGAGTCCCTGATCGAAAATATTGATACCCTGGACAGGGACAATATTTTACTGTCGTTAGAACAAATAAAGGATGCATTTCTTTATATGCGTGATGCACAGAGAGATATCTGCACACTGGCATCACGGGTAAGTGCTATGTCCATTTCGGCCAGAAGAGCTTTATGGACACGACAGTGGACAGGCGATGCGTAGAGGAGTTATTTGGGGTCGGTCTATCGGATTTGGTGGCCACGGCTACGGCCGGGAAATCCACCTTTCTACCTCAAGTCACTCCCCAACAGAAAAAGGCACCGACCTTTCAACCGCAGCCCTTTCGTTCCTTTAAAAATAAGAGAGCAAAGGGCTATTCATATCTGCCACGAGGCAGAGGACGAGGGAAGAGACAGCAACAGGCAGCTCCTTCCCAGGAACAGAAGCCCTCCCCGGCTTCTACAAAAGCCTCAGCATGACGCTGGGGCTTCGCAAGCGGACTCGGGGGCGATAGGCGGTCGTCTCAAGAATTACAGCGCGCAGTGGGCTCACTCGCAGTTAAATCCCTGGATCCTGCAGATAATATCTCAGGGGTACAGGTTGAAATTAGAGACAGAGCCACCTCGCCGTTTCCTGAAGTCTGCTTTACCAACGTCCCCCTCAGAAAGGGAGACGGTTTTGGAAGACATTCACAAGCTGTATTCTCAGCAGGTGATAGTCAAGGTACCTCTTCTACAACAAGGGAAGGGGTATTATTCCACTCTTTTTGTGGTACCGAAGCCGGATGGCTCGGTAAGGCCTATTCTAAATCTGAAGGCCTTGAACCTGTACATAAAGAAGTTCAAGTTCAAGATGGAGTCACTCAGAGCAGTGATAGCGAACCTGGAAGAAGGGGACTTTATGGTATCCTTGGACATCAAGGATGCGTATCTCCACGTTCCAATTACCCCTCACACCAGGGGTACCTCAGGTTCGTTGTACAAAACTGTCACTATCAGTTTCAGACGCTGCCGTTTGGTTTGTCCACGGCACCTCGGGTCTTTACAAAGGTAATGGCCGAGATAATATTTCTTCTTCGAAGAAAAGGCGTATTAATTATCCCATACTTGGACGATCTCCTAATAAGGGCAAGGTCCAGAGAACAGCTAGAGATGGGTTTAGCACTATCTCAAGAGGTGCTAAAGCAGCACGGATGGATTCTGAATATTCCAAAATCCCAATTAATGCCGACAACTCGTCTGCTGTTCCTGGGGATGATTCTGGACACAGTTCAGAAAAAGGTTTTTCTTCCCGAAGAAAAAGCCAAGGAGTTATCTGACCTGGTCAGGAACCTCCTAAAACCAGGAAAGGTGTCTGTACATCAATGCACAAGAGTCCTGGGAAAAAATGGTAGCTTCTTACGAAGCAATCCCTTTCGGCAGATTCCATGCAAAGGGATCTGTTGGACAAATGGTCAGGGTCGCATCTTCAGATGCACCTGCGGATAACCCTGTCGCCGAGGACAAGGGTATCCCGTCTGTGGTGGTTGCAGGAGGCTCATCTATTGGAGGGCCGCAGATTCGGCATGCAGGATTGGATCCTGGTGACCACGGATGCCAGCCTGAGAGGCTGGGGAGCAGTCACACAGGGAAGAAATTTCCAGGGAGTGTGGTCGAGCCTGAAAAAGTCTCTTCACATAAGCATTCTGGAACTAAGAGCAATCTACAATGCTCTAAGCCAGGCGGAACCTCTGCTTCAAGGAAGACCGGTGTTGATCCAGTCGGACAACATCACGGCAATCGCCCATGTAAACAGACAGGGCAGCACAAGAAGCAGGAGGGCAATGGCAGAAGCTGCCAGGATCCTTCGCTGGGCGGAGAATCACGTGATAGCACTGTCAGCAGTATTCATCCCGGGCGTGGACAACTGGGAAGCAGAATTCCTCAGCAGACACGACCTTCACCCGGGAGAGTGGGGACTTCATCCAGAAGTTTTCCACATGCTATTAAACCGTTGGGTAAAACCAATGGTGGACATGATGGCGTCTCGCCTCAACAAAACACTGGACAGGTATTGCGCCAGGTCAAGAGATCCGCAGGCAATAGCTGTGGACGCGCTGGTAACACCTTGGGTGTACCAGTCGGTATATGTTTTTCCTCCTCTGCCTCTCATACCAAAGGTATTGAGGATTATACGGCAAAGAGGAGTAAGACTAGTGGCTCCGGATTGGCCAAGAAGGACTTGGTACCCGGAACTTCAAGAGATGGTCACGGACGATCCGTGGCCTCTACTTCTGAGAAGGGACCTGCTTCAGCAGGGTCCTTGTCTTTTTCAAGACTTACCGCGGCTGCGTTTGACGGCATGGCGTTTGAATGCCAGATCCTAAAAGGAAAAGGCATTCCAGAAGAAGTCATTCCTACCTTGATAAAGGCAAGGAAGGAAGTCACCGCGAAGCATTATCGCCGTATTTGGCGAAAATATGTTGCGTGGTGCGAGCAGCGGAGTGCTCCGATGGAGGAATTTCAACTGGGTCGTTTTCCTACATTTCCTGCAATCAGGATTGTCTGTGGGTCTCAAATTGGGATCTATTAAGGTTCAAATTTCGGCCCTATCAATATTCTTCCAAAAAGAATTGGCCTCAGTCCCTGAGGTCCAGATTTTTATCAAAGGAGTACTGCATATACAGCCTCCTGTGGTGCCTAAGGTGGCACCGTGGGATCTAAATGTAGTTTTAGATTTCCTCAAATCCAATTGGTTTGAACCACTAAAGAATGTGGATTTGAAATATCTCACATGGAAAGTGACTATGTTACTGGCCCTGGCTTCGGCCGGGAGAGTATCTGAACTGGCGGCTTTGTTTTATAAAAGCCCTTATTTAATTTTCCATTCGACATAGGGCAGAGCTGCGGACGCGTCCGCATTTTCTCCCTAAGGTGGTATCAGCGTTTCACCTGAACCAGCCTATTGTAGTGCCTGCGGCTACAGACGACTTGAAGGACTCCAAGTTGTTGGACGTTGTCAGAGCCTTAAAAATATACATTTAAAGGACGGCTGGAGTCAGAAAATCTGACTCGCTGTTTATACTGTATGCACCCAACAAGTTGGGTGCACCTGCTTCTAAGCAGTCGATTGCTCGTTGGATTTGTAACAAAATTCAACTTGTACATTCTGTGGCAGGCCTGCCACAGCCTAAATCTGTTAAGGCCCATTCCGCAAGGAAGGTGGGCTCATCTTGGGCGGCTGCCCGAGGGGTCTCGGCATTACAACTCTGCCGAGCAGCTACGTGGTCAGGGGAGAACACGTTTGTAAATTTTTACAAATTTGATACCCTGGCAAAGGAGGACCTGGAGTTCTCTCATTCGGTGCTGCAGAGTCATCCGCACTCTCCCGCCCGTTTGGGAGCTTTGGTATAATCCCCATGGTCCTTTCAGGAACCCCAGCATCCACTTAGGACGATAGAGAAAATAAGAATTTACTTACCGATAATTCTATTTCTCGGAGTCCGTAGTGGATGCTGGGCGCCCATCCCAAGTGCGGATTATCTGCAATACTTGTACATAGTTATTGTTAACTAATTCGGGTTATTGTTTAGGAAGCCATCTTTCAGAGGCTCCTCTGTTATCATACTGTTAACTGGGTTTAGATCACAAGTTGTACGGTGTGATTGGTGTGGCTGGTATGAGTCTTACCCGGGATTCAAAATCCTCCCTTATTGTGTACGCTCGTCCGGGCACAGTACCTAACTGGAGTCTGGAGGAGGGTCATAGGGGGAGGAGCCAGTACACACCACCTGACCTGTAAAAGCTTTACTTTTGTGCCCTGTCTCCTGCGGAGCCGCTATTCCCCATGGTCCTTTCAGGAACCCCAGCATCCACTACGGACTCCGAGAAATAGAATTATCGGTAAGTAAATTCTTATTTTTTTCCTTAAATGAGATAGGTGAAGTTCCCAATGCGTTTCGTCTGATAAGACTCCTTCAAGGGGTAGGGATACAATGGACCTACAAGTCTATTTATAGCCAATATGGCTTGGTGGGAGGGTCCTAGCTTCACAGGGAGTCATGTGATACAATTATATGCTAAATACTTCCAATCTACTAAATAGTGCAGTCTAAAACGTGTCAGGTTATTTGGAGCTGATATTAAATAAAAACGAGTGAGTTTCAGAGTTTTAAAAGGACTTAAAAGCATTGAAATCCGTCTCAAACATTACAATTGCGGCACTTCCGCCACACTTCCGGTGACGGAAGACGTGAATCGTCACTTCCGCCCCACTTCCGGTTGTGGCGGCGCAAGCGGCGGCGCGATGTTGTTACATAGTCCTCAGTACATCCTCCTAATGTCTGTGATCCAGGGGAAAAAAAGAGTCTCTTATTATGTTCTTTCCCGGCGGCCATATTTGGTAGGATTTTGTCCATAGGTTTTCAGGCTGCGGTGGCCATTTTCTAGTGTATCATGTATGTCAATGCTCCGGTATCCATGGTGACCATTCCACATAGAAATAAAAATAAATTACATCAGAGGTGCATGATTATCAGTTCACATTCATATATTAGCAGCTTCAGATGGATAGTATATTATTAATCTCATAATATTAAAAGGACTAAAAAGTTAAAGGTGCAAGTGCTTGTTTATATTATAAGTGACTCAGAATCGTTTATGTACATAAAGTGACTCAGGATTATTTATTATTTCAAATATAAATAACAGTGCTAAGATTCCCTTATCTTTATAAGGTGCTTGTGCATTAATAATTTAAGTAGTGAGTATATAAGTACGGTGTATATAGCTATTGGTGCTTGTATACCACGTGCTGTTTACTCATATTTCTAAATATAGTGTATCCATTAAATTTATATTATATAATTATATAGAGTGTACCTTTCTCAGGCCACTATTGATTTGTGTACCTGATCTTCCCAGATGGTCCCCCCTACTGGTACTGATCAGGCCCAACGCTGCTTGGCTTCCAAGATCAGACGTGTTTGGGCATTTCCAGCGTGGTGTGACTGTAACGACGACGTGCCTTATGGATTCACACTCCAACCCTTGGGATACTTACTAAAGTGTTTATTTCTCTATCGTCCTAGTGGATGCTGGGGTTCCTGAAAGGACCATGGGGAATAGCGGCTCCGCAGGAGACAGGGCACAAAAGTAAAGCTTTCCGATCAGGTGGTGTGCACTGGCTCCTCCCCCTATGACCCTCCTCCAAGCCAGTTAGATTTTTGTGCCCGGCCGAGAAGGGTGCAATCTAGGTGGCTCTCCTAAAGAGCTGCTTAGAAAAGTTTAGCTTAGGTTTTTTATTTTACAGTGAGTCCTGCTGGCAACAGGATCACTGCAACGAGGGACTTAGGGGAGAAGAAGTGAACTCACCTGCGTGCAGGATGGATTGGCTTCTTGGCTACTGGACATCAGCTCCAGAGGGACGATCACAGGTACAGCCTGGATGGTCACCGGAGCCTTGCCGCCGGCCCCCTTGCAGATGCTGAAGTAAGAAGAGGTCCAGAATCGGCGGCAGAAGACTCCTCAGTCTTCTAAAGGTAGCGCACAGCACTGCAGCTGTGCGCCATTTTCCTCTCAGCACACTTCACACGGCAGTCACTGAGGGTGCAGGGCGCTGGGAGGGGGGCGCCCTGGGAGGCAAATGAATACCTATTTTGGCTAAAAATACCTCACATATAGCCTCCGGAGGCTATATGGAGATATTTAACCCCTGCCAGAATCCGTTAAGAGCGGGAGACGAGGCCGCCGAAAAAGGGGCGGGGCCTATCTCCTCAGCACACAGCGCCATTTTCCCTCACAGAAAGGCTGGAGGGAAGGCTCCCAGGCTCTCCCCTGCACTGCACTACAGAAACAGGGTTAAAACAGAGAGGGGGGGCACTAATTTGGCGTTAGAAATATATAAAAAAGATGCTATAAGGGAAAACACTTATATAAGGTTGTCCCTATATAATTATAGCGTTTTTGGTGTGTGCTGGTAAACTCTCCCTCTGTCTCTCCAAAGGGCTAGTGGGTCCTGTCCTCTATCAGAGCATTCCCTGTGTGTGTGCTGTGTGTCGGTACGTGTGTGTCGACATGTATGAGGACGATGTTGGTGAGGAGGCGGAGCAATTGCCTGTAATGGTGATGTCACTCTCTAGGGAGTCGACACCGGAATGGATGGCTTATTTAGGGAATTACGTGATAATGTCAACACGCTGCAAGGTCGGTTGACGACATGAGACGGCCGACAAACAATTAGTACCGGTCCAGACGTCTCAAAAACACCGTCAGGGGTTTTAAAACGCCCGTTTACTTTAGTCGGTCGACACAGACACAGACAGGGACACTGAATCCAGTGTCGACGGTGAATAAACAAACGTATTCCTTATTAGGGCCACACGTTAAAGGCAATGAAGGAGGTGTTACATATTTCTGATACTACAAGTACCACAAAAGAGGGTATTATGTGGGATGTGAAAAAACTACCGTAGGTTTTCCTGAATCAGATAAATTAAATAAAGTGTGTGATGATGCGTGGGT
This sequence comes from Pseudophryne corroboree, assembly GCF_028390025.1. NCBI lineage: Eukaryota > Metazoa > Chordata > Amphibia > Anura > Myobatrachidae > Pseudophryne > Pseudophryne corroboree. The sequence goes on from NC_086446.1 coordinate 616,668,190, forward strand.
TCCCCCCGATAGAAAATTATGGGCGGTATACCCTTTCCCGCCAGAAGTTAGGGCGCGTTGGGAAACACCCCTTAGGGTGGATAAGGCGCTCACACGCTTATCAAAACAAGTGGCGGTACCGTCTATAGATAGGGCCGTCCTCAAGGACCAGCTGACAGGAGGCTGGAAAATATCATAAAAAGTATATACACACATACTGGTGTTATACTGCGACCAGCGATCGCCTCAGCCTGGATGTGCAGAGCTGGGGTGGCTTGGTCGGATTCCCTGACTAAAAATATTGATACCCTTGACAGGGACAGTATTTTATTGACTATAGAGCATTTAAAGGATGCATTTCTATATATGCGAGATGCACAGAGGGATATTTGCACTCTGGCATCAAGAGTAAATGCGATGTCCATATCTGCCAGAAGATGTTATGGACACGACAGTGGTCAGGTGATGCAGATTCCAAACGGCACAAAGGTGTATTGCCGTATAAAGGAAGAGGAGTTATTTGGGGTCGGTCCATCGGACCTGGTGGCCACGGCAACTGCTGGAAAATCCGCCGTTTTTACCCTAAGTCACATCTCTGCAGAAAAAGACACCGTCTTTTCAGCCTCAGTCCTTTCGTCCCTATAAGATCATATCTGCCCAGGGATAGAGGAAAGGGAAGAAGACTGCAGCAGGCAGCCCATTCCCAGGAACAGAAGCGTTCCACCGCTTCTGACAAGTTCTCAGCATGGCGCTGAGACCGTACAGGACCCCTGGATCCTACAAGTAGTATCCCAGGGGTACAGATTGGAATGTCGAGACGTTTCCCCTTCGCAGGCTCCTGAAGTCTGCTTTACCAAGGTCTCCCTCCGACAAGGAGGCAGTATGGGAAAAAATTCACAAGCTGTATTCCCAGCAGGTGATAATTAAATTACCCCTCCTACTACAAGAAAAGGGGTATTATTCCACACTATATTGTGGTACTGAAGCCAGAAGGCTAGGTGATACTTATTCTAAAAAATTTTTTGAACACTTACAAAGGTTCAAATCAAGATGGAGTCACTCAGAGCAGTGATAACGAACCAGGAAGAAGGGGACTATATAGTGTCCCGGGACATCAGGGATGCTTACCTCTATGTCCCAAATTTGCCCTTCTCACTAAGGGTACCTCAGGTTCGTGGTGCAGAACTGTCACTATCAGTTTCAGACGCTGCCGTTTGGATTGTCCACGGCACCCCGGGTCTTTACCAAGGTAATGGCCGAAATGATGATTCTTCTTCGAAGAAAAGGCGTCTTAATTATCCCTTACTTGGACGATCTCCTGATAAGGGCATAGTCCAGGGAACAGTTGGAGGTCGGAGTAGCACTATCTCGGATACTGCTACAACAGCACGGGTGGATTCTAAATATTCCAAAATCGCAGCTGATCCCGACGACACGTCTGCTGTGCCTAGGGATGATTCTGGACACAGTCCAGAAAAAGGTGTTTCTCCCGGAAGAGAAAGCCAGGGAGTTATCCGAGCTAGTCAGGAACCTCCTAAAAACAGTGCATCATTGCACAAGGGTCCTGGTAAAAATGGTGGCTTCCTACGAAGCAATTCCATTCGGCAGATTTCACGCAAGAACTTTTCAGTGGGATCTGCTGGACAAATGGTCCGGATCGCATCTTCAGATGCATCAGCGGATAACCCTATATCCAAGGACAAGGGTGTCTCTCCTGTGGTGGTTATAGAGTGCTCATCTTCTAGAGGGCCGCAGATTCGGCATTCAGGATTGGATGCTGGTGACCACGGAGCCCAGCCCGAGAGGCTGGGGAGCAGTCACACAAGGAAAAAATTTCCAGGGAGTGTGATCAAGTCTGGAGACTTTTCTCCACATAAATATACTGGAGCTAAGGGTAAATTTATAATGCTCTAAGCTTAGCAAGACCTCTGCTTCAAGGTCAGCCGGTATTGATCCAGTGGGAAAAACATCACGGCAGTCGCCCACGTAAACAGACAGGGCGACACAAGAAGCAGGAGGGCAATGGCAAAAACTGCAAGGACTTTTCGCTGGGCGGAAAATCATGTGATAGCACTGTCAGCAGTGTTTCATCCCGGGAATGGAAACTGGGAAGCAGACTTCCTCAGCAGGCACGACCTCCACCCGGGAGAGTGGAAACTTCATCGGGAAGTTTTTTCCACATGATTGTAAACCGTTGGGAAATACCAAAGGTGGACATGATGGCGTCCCGTCTGAACAAAAAAACGGGACAGGTATTGCGCCAGGTCAAGAGACCCTCAGGCAATAGCTGTGGACGTTCTGGTAACACCGTGGGTGTACCAGTCGGTGTATGTGTTCCCTCCTCTGCTTCTCATACCTAAGGTGCTGAGAATTATAAGACGTAGAGGAGTAAGAACTATACTCATGGCTCCGGATTGGCCAAGAAGGACTTGGTACCCGGAACTTCAAGAGATGCTTACAGAGGTCTTATGGCCTCTGCCGCTAAGAAGGGACTTGCTTCAGCAAGTACCATGTCTGTTCCAAGACTTACCGCAGCTGCGTTTGTCGGCATGGCGGTGGAAAGCCGGATCCTAAGGGAAAAAGGCATTCCGGAAGAGGTCATTCCTACCCTGGTCAAAGCCAGAAAGGAGGTGACCGCACAACATTATCACCACATGTGGCGAAAATATGTTGCGTGGTGTGAGGCCAGGAAGGCCCCACAAAGAAATTTCAACTCGGTCGTTTCCTGCATTTCCTGCAAACAGGAGTGTCTATGGGCCTCAAATTGGGGTCCATTAAGGTTCAAATTTCGGCCCTGTCGATTTTCTTCCAGAAAGAATTGGCTTCAGTTCCTGAAGTCCAGAAGTTTGTCAAGGGAGTATTGCATATACAACCCCCTTTTGTGCCTCCAGTGGCACTGTGGGATCTCAACGTAGTTCTGGGATTCCTCAAATCACATTGGTTTAAAACCAGTCAAATCTGTGGATTTGAAGCATCTCACATGAAAAGTGACCATGCTCTTGGCCCTGGCCTGGACCAGGCAAGTGTCAAATTGGTGGTTTTTTCTCAAAAAAGCCCATATCTGTTTGTCCATTCGGACAGGGCAGAGCTGCGGACTCGTCCCCAGTTCTCTCCCTAAGGTGGTGTCAGTGTTTCACCTGAACCAGCTTATTGTGGTGCCTTGCACCTACTAGGGACTTGGAGGACTCCAAGTTGCTAGATGTTGTCAGGGCCCTGAAAATATGTTCCAGGACGGCTGGAGTCAGGAAAACTGACTTGCTGTTATCCTGTATGCACCCAACAAACTGGGTGCTCTTGCTTCTAAGCAGACTATTGCTAGTTGGATGTGTAATACAATTCAGCTTGCACATTCTGTGGCAGGCCTGCCACAGCCAAAATATGTAAATGCCCATTCCACAAGGAAGGTGGGCTCATCTTGGGCGGCTGCCCGAGGGGTCTCGGCTTTACAACTTTGCCGAGCAGCTACTTGGTCAGGGGCAAACACGTTTGCTAAATTCTACAAATTTGATACCCTGGCTAAGGAGGACCTGGAGTTCTCTCATTCGGTGCTGCAGAGTCATCCGCACTCTCCCGCCCGTTTGGGAGCTTTGGTATAATCCCCATGGTCCTTTCAGGAACCCCAGCATCCACTAGGACGATAGAGAAAATAAGAATTTACTTAGCGATAATTCTATTTCTCGGAGTCCGTAGTGGATGCTGGGCGCCCATCCCAAGTGCGGATTATCTGCAATACTTGTACATAGTTACAAAAATCGGGTTATTATTGTTGTGAGCCATCTTTTCAGAGGCTCCGCTGTTATCATACTGTTAACTGGGTTTAGATCACAAGTTGTACGGTGTGATTGGTGTGGCTGGTATGAGTCTTACCCGGGATTCAAAATTCCTCCCTTATTGTGTACGCTCGTCCGGGCACAGTACCTAACTGGCTTGGAGAAGGGTCATAGGGGGAGGAGCCAGTGCACACCACCTGATCGGAAAGCTTTACTTTTGTGCCCTGTCTCCTGCGGAGCCGCTATTCCCCATGGTCCTTTCAGGAACCCCAGCATCCACTACGGACTCCGAGAAATAGAATTATCGGTAAGTAAATTCTTATTTTTACTCTGAAATGGTGAACATTGGTGATTGTGAGCTGTGACGGGGGGGGGGGGGAGGGGGGTGGAAGGGGGAGAGGAAAGCTTGCACTTAGGAAGGGAATGTAGGGGCCGGGTGGGGTGGGGGAAGGGGGATGGAGATAAATGAGGTTTTAATACCGTATTTATAAAAAGGAAGCGATCTCGTAATTGTCGTTGAATCCTTTCGGCTGTAATGTCTGTAATTGGAATATCCAAAACATCTCTCGACGTGACAGTTTGTTGGCGAGATCTCCTCCTCTCTCTCCCAATTTCACCAGTTCTATGGCTTTGAATGTCAAGGCTTCTGGATTGGAGTTATGTGTTGAGGTAAAATGTTTGGAGACAGCGTGGCTCTCCACTTTGTTCCTAATGTTCCTCACGTGTTCCTGTATCCTCAGCTTCAGCGGTCTCTTTGTCTTCCCGATGTATTGTTTGCCACAGTCACATTCTAGGAGGTAAATGACCGATTGAGTATTACAATTCATATATTCCTTAATTCTGTATTCCTTTTTCTTCTCCATGTCCATAAAGGTTTTCCTGTTGGGGTGTAGGTATCTACATACATTGCATCGCCCGCACTTGTAGGAGCCCACACATTTGGGCCAGGTATGGTCTTTTTCTTGGTCAGTCCTTAACATACTTGGGGCTAAAATATCCTTCAGGTTCCGTGATTTTTTAAAAACTATTTCAGGATGAGGAGGGAGGATTTCCTTAAGAATAGGATCCATGAGCAGTATTCTTCAGTGGTTCCTAAATGATTCTCGGATGGATTTTTCATGCCGGTTGAAGGTTGTTACAAAAGCCGTGGAGTCTTTTGTTTTCTCCCTTGTTTTATATTCTATATATATATATATATATACACACACACATAGCCCAGGTAGGCGACACTCACAGCTACTGAAAAAGGACAGCTACTGAAAGACTCCTGTCAGTCTTTCAGTAGCTGTGAGTGCCGCCTACCGGGGCTATGGATATGTGGTGACGGGGATTTGCCTCATTACTTATGAAGGGCACCAGCCTTTTTTACCTTTATTCTCACTGTATGGAGTGCTGCTAAAGTGCTGATATATATATATATATATATATATATATATATATAAAATGGGGTTGGTATGGATACCCATACCCTTAAACCTTTTCTATTTGCTCCGTAGGGTCCAGCTGTTGTCTCCCTGGAAAGAATCCCTGCTGACTGCTGGAGCTGTATAGATAGGTTCCTTCCCTCCCTTATCTGTTCCCCTCTTTTTTTTTTCTTTTTCTTGATGCTGTTCTGTCTACACGTGTCCTTACTCGGCTTTTCCTCCTTTCGATATTGACTATATAGTCAAAATCGCGAAGAAAGTTAGTGGAAATCGCAAGGTGTTAGGAGGTAGCTTGCGATACCGATTCGATCCCGATGCACACTCCCGCGGGGTCAGTATCACAAGGCTGGATAGACTGTGCAGGGAAGTCAATCTTGACTATATAGTGTACTATCTAATACAAAGTATAGTCACAATTAGCACTTAGTCAAAATCATACATAGTCAAAATCGAAAGTCTAAATTGGTGCTTCTGGGCTCTGGGGGAGTTCAAGGGAAATCACATAGTCAAAATCGGGCATAGCAAGGATCTCACCGTGTATACGCACCTTTAGAGCTACATGTATTCACTACAGTGGCACCAGATCTCAAGTGAAGGTTTTGCAAGTATATTTTAAATCTTAGAAAAATAATGCAGTAACCAGCCCCAGACCTCTTTGACTGTGCTGTTATGGGAAAATAGTAGGGAAAAAGCAGTGTGATGCAGAATCGTAGTACATCCTATTTCATTAGATGCATTTCTACGAGATTATCCCTGTGTGGGCGTTTTCTTGGAGCCAAGTATTTCCTTGGCTTTGTTAGAGTAGTAATGTCTTTGATAATAACTTTTTATTACCAAACTGTTTCTCTTCTCTCACAGAGATTTTGATGATTTGTGTGTATCCTTGGTATCCTTTCCTGCATATTTCTGCTTATGCCCCTTTCACACATAGGGGGTATGCAATTAGGTCCGTTTTTTTTCCTAGGCAAAAAAACCCTGGACTTTTCACTGTTTTTAGGCAAAATGAGGAGCCGCCCTATTCAATAGCAGGGCCGTTTTTTTCGCCTTCAGCAGGAGTGAAAAAAATGTGGATTGGCGAATCAACATGTTTCCTGACCTGCGCCGGTGAAAACCTGGGCCGTTTTTGCAGATTTTGAGACATTTTTAGACAATTCCTTTTCACTAAAAAAAAAAAAAAAGTAATAAGGCATTGGCGAAAATGCCTTAAAAACAGGCGAAAATGGTCCTTAATTGAATAGGCAGGGGGCAAAATCAACAGCTCCGAGATTACTGAAGCAATTTGCATACCTCCCTCAGGGGGACATGTACTAAGCAGTGATGAAAGTGGAGAAGTGAGCCAGTGGAGATGCTGCCCATGGCAACCAATCAGCTGCTCTGTATAGCTTTATAGTATGCAAATTATAAATGTTACATCAATGCTGATTGGTTGCAACTTCTCCACTGGCTCACTTCTCCACTTTTATCACTGCTTAGTTCATGTCCCTCATAGCCTTTCAACCCGGGTTTTTGCTGGGGCTTGTGACTCGACCTGGTCTCTGCTGTGTGTAAATAGACAATTAATTTGTACACATCATTCTTTCTTAGTAACACTTCTTGTTTATTGGATTTAAGAAAGACTACAACTGTCAACTTCATGTCCAGTCATTAGAGCCAAATACACCTGGACTGTATTGCTAATTCCATTCTATGTTCTATTCATTGCAATTTGAAAAAATAAACTTCAGGTCAGACTGACCCTGCTTATATTTTTCTTTGTGCAGTTTAATTTCCCTAAATTAATCAAAAGCTTTAAATGTAACTTACTCTGTATAGATTGTTTGTTTCATTGGTTTAATTAAAGTGGTACATATAATTGTTTCTATTTGTACTGTACCTTCAAAGGGTCATCTTATATACCAAAAGCAGCAGAGAAATGACATGCAAATAAACAGTGTGTACCACATTGTAGTTGCAGGGAGCCTTGGGTGGGTGGTCCAGGACCAATTCAAATTGTGGTAACTCTAACAGACAAAACCGGTGCTGGTTGCTATCAGTCATAATACATGTGGACAAACAGAAGCGAAGCTTGTCCCTCACCACATATTTGAACCTAAGGATGATATATAAACAAAATTTATGTAATGTGATTTTTTTCTCTCTAAATTTTGCAATAAGAAACCTTTGGCCTAGGGGTGCCTTAAAATTTTTTGTGATACTTTAGGGAGCCGTGATTGGGAAGCACTTGACTAAAATATGTGGGAGTACACTAAAATAAAAGTAATGTGCACAGGTAAATACAGTGATTTGCAGTTACGTTCCTTCATCACATTCTAATCCCCTCTGCGCACAATGGATCACCACCCTACCCCTGCCGACACAGGATGTTAGAGCATCTGCTAAACTAGGTGAAAGAGCACAGTGTTCTTCACTGCATCAACTCTTAGGGCAATTGAATCTATCCAACCATATCTTTTAAAATATATTTAAACAAACATAAGTAATACATATTATTCCATACAGAGATGTTCCTAAATTTAGCTGCCTTTTTGTTTTTAACTTCGCCACTGGGAGCTTAGGGTAGTGCTGCTGTTTTAACTTTGCAAGTCTTATTACTTCACTATGTACTGGCTACATCTGGAGAACCCCTCTTTTTAATGTATAAATTGTAATTAAATGCTGTTTTTTGTTTTCCAGATTTGTAGTGCAGGCCGTGGGGAAGAGGACGATGGCGAATTTTCTATTTGCCTTCTTGAGAAACGGTTCATCCCAGTGCATTATCCAATCATTAACCTATCTCCAATACAAGAGACCAGTGCTGGATTTCATGCAACTTTGCAAAGGACTACCATTTCTCAGTTCATAAGTGGCGCATTATTAGAGGCAACTGCATTGTTGGGTGCACGAAGTGGTCTTCCCAATTTGCTTGGTGGCTTAACTGGAAGAATAATGCTGAAAGGTAAGCACTTGATGTGTTTGCATTTATCCTAAGACTTGAAATCTTAGTGCAGAAAGTAGTAAGGTGTAAGGCTGGGTTCACACTGGTCCATATATCGTTTGTCATGTCGATGGACAACTATATCGTGAGTGGATAGTGAGTATGTACACCTGATACGAAATTGTTCACAGACATATCGCGTTGGCCATACAGAACAGCTGATACCATGTATCGTGCAGATTTATATCGGCATGTCTGGCTGTGTGTATGTGTAACCTGCTTGACTGCCTGTACACTATCTGCAGGGACCACCAACACGGACGTCACAGCTGTGATGTCTGGACCGACGTACCGAGCTACCAATTAGTAAGTGTGTATAGCTTACCTTATCAGCTGCTCAGTTGGCATGACGGACTGTTGACTGCTTTATCTATGTAATGTGTATCCAGCCTTAACAGTGCAGATTTTCAGATATTGTTGACACAGGAGCATACCTAATAATTTTTTACCTGGTTAGAGTAGATGGTGGGAATAGCATGGGTGGCTCAGGCGGCCTAATTTGTGAAAATGTTTTATTTCAGACACTGCAGGCCTTTAACAAATACTTACCAGGTTTAATGTTGCTGTTTTATGGGGCCTTTAGACCAGCTGAATTCTTCTGACTGACTCCATTGTTTGTTTGCAGCCTGTGCAATCTTATACCCCCTTGCTACAGAACAGGGTATTAGGTGTCACTTTCCTAGTCGCCAGTGTTCCTGCATTTTATATTGGTGATTTCTACAGTATGTATCGCACTGGCTTGTTGACCTCTCCCCAGTGTTTTATCTTGGCTCTGATTTGTTCTGCTTGTTATTGGCCTTGAATTGTGATCTGACCATCCTTGTGATATACCCTTTAGGCATTGCCGTTACCAGACCAGGCTTGCAGGCTACTCTCTGCTATCTTATTTGGAAACCACCCAGGGTGCAGCTAAGCCCATACCTCTTTGGGGGTACCTGATGAAAGCCAGTAGTACATTAGATTCTATGCCCGTGGTATTGGTTGTACCAATCCGAGCATATCATTAGAATCCACATGTCAGTCCGGAATCTTGACATTTTAATTGTGAATACGGAAAATACATCTAAAATTGTTTAAGTGTACCACTCGACCTTAAACACAAGTTGGTTTATATCAAAGATATACTTGAAAACAGTCATAAACTTGTAAGTCAGTAGCTTATTATAACTGAATTTATTCTGGGGAAAAACATGAATATTGGGGCAGATGTATTAACCTGGAGATGGCATAAGGAAGTGATAAACCAGTGATATGTGCAAGGTGATAAATGCACCAGCCAGTCAGCTCCTAACTGTTAATTTACATATTGGAGCTGATTGGCTGGTGCATTTATCACCTTGCACATATCACTGGTTTATCACTTCCTTATGCCTTCTCCAGGTTAATACATCTGCCCCATTGTTCTTTGTGAGTCTTAAATGGCTTGGAATATAGTGTCCCATTGAATGGGAAGTTGTTATGTGAGGGACACTGAAGCCACCACTGCCTTCATGACACTGTTGCAGTATAGATCAGAGCAGTACTAATTTGTCTAAAGCTTCCAGGTAAACTTGCTGCTTTAGGAGTAAGCTCAGGATTTTATCTTTTTCCGATTCTTTTATTTTATGTATGCCTTGCATAGTTTGTGTAAAATCGTATGTTTAGGAAATATCCATGCTAGTTATTTTTCTTACTGTTTCATCAGCTATGGGGTTGTTGCTGTAGTAAAATATTTAATGGCAAATAACTGCTAAAAGATTTTCCATTGCTATAAACACGGTTACTAATGAAGATATCTGAAATGGCATGCAGTGTGAACCTGACCTCTAGTTTTTACTTCAACGACTGAGGCCATCCTCCGAGCGGTTTTTTTTTCTCTGCGAAAATGTAATGTAATAAGACGCACGTGCAGCTTCTGCTGATTAAAATGATATGCAGCATGCCTATATTATGTGTTGTGTCAAAAAAGAATTTATGGCACAGAATATAAGCATGCTGCATATTATTTTAATCAGCTGGTGCATCCTATTACATTACTTTGCATCTAAGACGCATTTTCGCGAGAAAAAAACTCAGATGATCAACGCTACTGAGTCCCGCCGCAGCATGGTGTAACTTCAGGGGCTGTTTAGTGTGACTGGAGCAAGGATATAAGAAGACCCATCGGTAGATTGGCTCAGTATCTCCAATGCACACAAAGAAAATCACAGTTTAGAATTCTACAGAGCTTGTCATAGTGGTGTCACCAATAGTTGCAATGCTCGTGAGCTAGGGTTCGATTCCCGCAAAGGACACACTTGTATTCTATATCTGTGTAAAGATTAGCATGTTCAGTTTTTTTCTAATTTTCCCAAAACAAGTTTTGTCATACATTGTGTACAGTCTCAGACATGGACACAGATAAACAGTCAAAATTAGAAAAACACTGTAGGTGCTACTTATTACACAAATAACAACTAAATAACACAAAAAAACTTACTGCACAATATACAAGTGTGACTTTTCAAATTACAAGAGTCATATCTTTCTGAGACTCCGTTTATTGTACTTCTTCCTGGGCCAATCGGCATTGAAGTAACATTTATAGTTTGCATACTTTAAAATTATACCGAGCAGCTTATTGGTTGCCAGGGACAACTTCTACACTGGCTCACTTTTCCGCACTTTTAACTGCTTCATGAATAGACCCCTAAGTGTTTATTATTTTCCCCCCCTGTGTTATGCTGACAGTAAAGCACTTTTCATGGATTTACCTGAAAAAGCTGTGTGCACCCTCATTCGAGCACTAAACACTGCACCAAATACACCTGTCAACCTAACTAATTAATTACCATTTTACCCCTTATCGTTACATTATGTAAAATTATATACATACATATTGTATGTGTGTATATCTGTCTATCTATCTATCTATCTATCTATCTATCTATCTATCTATCTATCTATCTATCTATCTATCTAGCTATACTGTAATATGTAGCTTCTTTATTTTGTGCACACAATTGAATTTGTATTCATTATTTTGTTATGAGTTTAAATGTAATTTGGATTTATTATTTAATTTGTATGTTAGTAATTGAAACTGACCATTTCTACGCCTTGTCTAAAGAGGAGGTTGAAATAATGGATTTGTCTGGTTACTCACTACTTAAAAATTATTTTAACGTTGTAGCTGTATCATCAACAACTATAGTTAAGGAATTACAAGTAGTTTCTTTTTTTGTGTATGCAACTTATATTATGTAATTAGGATTTGTTGGGGACAATTTATTTGTGTTATTTAGAGCAATTTTGCAAACATTGTTTTATGTTCCAAATATTGTATTAGCATAGTTTCCAAGATAAGCTTTGGTAATCCTTTTCTTGGGGTCACATGTTACAGATTTGCATAAAGATTTTCAAAGGGTGAATAAGTGTTTTTAGCAGCGCAAACTATGCTGTTTGATTTGTGCATGAATAGCAAAAAAAGATGGACTGATGGTGTCACTTATTATGATCTGCACCAGGCTGTCTACAGTGTAATTATATACATTTATAGTGCTCCTTCCTTCTTTATTTGGATCTAAAAGATTCTCACAAAAAGGCAGATGTGCTAAAATAGACAAAAGGCTTTCCAGAGGTAGCACATTTTATGCAGCTTTATTTTATTCTAAACCATTTTATTTGCAGTAATTTAACAGATTTGTTTGAGATTTGTAAAGCACCGTCCTTCCCTTTAAAAAATGCAGTACATTTGCGAAGTCCCATATTTAGGATTATTGAGTGAATTTAAATCGTTAAAATTCAATATAATTTTATAGCCTATTACTGTGTCTGTATGTGCAAGGGGATCCACTTGTTCTGCACCGTTTGCTTTCACAGTTCAAACTGTATGTAATAGGTCAGTTAAGTTCACAGGACAGGGTCATCAATTTGCCCTCAGCCTATTTGAAACAGATAAATGTGCTGTTTGCATCAGTATTGCACAGGGGGAGTGTGCTAAGCTTGTGGGAGGTAGCAACCTCTCTGCTTCTGTAATAAAGTAAGTGACAACATTACATCAGAAACAATACAGAAACCAGCGCTGGCTGTGCGGATATAAATAATCTGTATGGTTTGTAAAATTGAAAAATAAACAATTTATTTACTAATGAACATTCAAAATAAATATGTATAAAAGGTTATGCATATGGATAAAAGCTAATAAAGTGTAAACAATGCCATAGAATTGGTTTGAATTAAGCTGGCAACTAATTTAAATTTTTTTTTTAATTCAGCCGATCCCCCAAAAAGGTTCCTGTAAATGAGTCCTCATAGGCTAGGACCTCCACCAAATAATAACAGTCAGCAATTAACACTGGACATTACCAGAACAGTTGGAATAATCCCTTGATGTGCTGTCAGACTTAGGAATTATCCATTTATGGCCAAAGGGGAGTCCAGATAGTAGGAGCTTAAGCTGATAATCCAGGTGGTGGAGTGCAGTGTCCAATAAATGCCAAAGGTTGATATCAGGAATCCAAGATCGCTGGTGTGGTGTCGGCTATCAGATTCAGGCTCTACGCGTTTCGCTGGCTACAGGACATCCAGCTTCATCAGGAGCATATGTTAGAGTGTGTAGCAGAAAGTCCTTATATACCCTTTATAATTATGTTATAATGGGCACCTGTGCTAATTGTTGATTTGCTTAGAACAAACCGTCCAGAAAAAACATAAAAACTATATATATATATATATATATATATATATATATATATATATATATATATATATATATATATATATATATACTGTAAGGTCACAAAGGTTAATAACATGAATAAATGCTAAAACGAATATTAGAAAAGGAGATTTTAAAGTTTGTAATATCACTATGATAAACTGATCACATGACCGCATCCGATCATGTGATCAGAGTAACCATGAATCTATTGGTTCTCAGGTTGTATGGGGAAACCTGTATAGTGTTGGCAGGGTATAGTCTAGATGTTGCGGTCACGTGACCCTAACCACGTGACCACACCCATGTGACCGGAAGCTCCATGAATCACTAGGGAGCCCAGTATATAATAGTAATGTAGCTGACGTTGCTGCGTCTGCAGCGCGTCGTGACCAATGTCAGATGACCTGGAAGGAGAGAGAGAGAGAGCTAAATATGTTGTCATAGCAACCGGAATACACCAAAACTGGAGTTGTTGTTGTTGTTGTTATTATTATTATTATCCTTTATTTATATGGCGCCACAAGGATTCCGCAGCGCCCAATTACAGAGTACATGTGCACATAACCAAACCGGAAAACAGTGACTTACAGTTGAAGACAACAAAGGACAAGTACAGGGTAACTAAGCATAACTACACCAGTAAACGACATAGAGATAAGTTCCAAGGTGGCCAAAAAACTGCGGGATTTGGGCAGTTGAGGATTATTAAAGTAAGAAAAGGATAAGCACATGAGGGAAGAGGGCCCTACTCGTGAGAGCTTACATTCTAAGGGGAGAGGTAGACAGACAGGGGTGACACAAATGGGGTACATAGAGAACGTGGAACAGAGGGTTAGGATGAGATTTGCCTTGATTTGGTAAAGAAGTGGGTCTTAAGAGCCCGTTTGAAGTTTTGTAGAGAGATGGAAAGTCTGTGGGGGAGGTAAAGAATTCCAGAGAAAGGGAGCAGCACGTGAAAAATCTTGGAGATAGGAGTGGGAGGAAGTAATCAGAAGACAGGAGAGTCGGCGTGCATTATTAGCAGAGCAAAGAGGACGGGTGGGAGAGTAAAGGGAGATAAGGTCAGAGATGTAAATGGGAGATGAGTGGGTGAGTGCTTTGTAAGTGAGTGTGAGAAGTTTGAATTGGATTCTAAAAGGCAAGGGAAGCCAGTGAAGGGCTTGTAGGAGAGGGGAGGTGGATGTAGTGGGTTTGGTGAAGAAGATGAGCCGGGCAGCAGCATTGAGGATAGATTGGAGTGGAGAGAGGTAATTGTCAGGGAGGCCAGTTAGGAGGAGATTACAGTAGTCCAGTCTGGAAATAATCAGTGAGTGAATAATGATCTTAGTGGCATCCTGGGTGAGAAAAGGTCTGATCCTGGTAATGTTTTTGAGATCAAAATAACAGGTTTGTGAGAGGTGCTGAATGTGTGGTTTGAAGGAGAGGAAGGAGTCAAGGATTACGCCAAGACAGCGTACTTGGGGGCTAGAGGAGATAGTCGTGCCATCAATAGATAATGAGATTGTGGGAGGTGAGGTTATGCGGGAGGGTGGGAAGATGATCAGCTCAGTCTTAGACATGTTGAGTTTAAGAAAGCGCTGGGACATCCAGGAAGAGATAGCAGAAAGACAGTTGGAGGTACGAGTGAGGAGAGCGGGGGAGAGATCAGAGGAGGAGAGGTAGATTTGAGTGTCATCAGCATAGAGGTGATATTGGAAGTTAAAAGAACGAATGAGTTCACACAAAGACGTATAGAGAGCGAAAAGTCGAGGACCAAGGACAGCCTTGGGGGACACCAACAGTTAGTGGAAGTGGGGGGGAGGTAGCAACATGAGAGGAGACTGAGAAGGAATGATCAGAGAGGTAGGAGGACAGCCAGGAGAGGGCAGTATCACGCAGACCAAGAGAGTGAAGGATTTGCAGAAGGAGAGGGTGGTCCACAGTGTCAAAAGCATCAGAGAGGTCAAGAAGAATAAGCAGAGGGGAGTGGTCCTTAGATTTGGCTGCATGGAGGTCATTGCAGACTTTTGCGAGGGCAGTTTTAGTGGAGTGGAGAGAACGGAAACCAGACTGGAATGGGTTAAGCAGTGAGTGAGCGGAAAGAAAGGCAGTGAGGCGATTATAGACAATATGCTCAAGAAGTTTGGAGGTAAAAGGGAGGAGAGAGATGGGTCGATAGTTGGAGAGTGTGTTTGGATCAAGGGTAGGCAGAGTTAATAGATTACTAATATATATGTAGTCTCACAGAATAGCTCCATAAGAACATAGGGAGAGTTATTATTATAAAAAAGGGGGTTATCAGACTGTAATATAAAAACATATTATAACATAGTGCAACAAGTTAATGAGTTAGGTTTAACACACAGCACATACAATATATGCGCTGTGTATATATAAAAAAAGACATATCATCAAATAATAAAAAGTATGTATGTATATATATAAATAAATATATATATATATATATATATATATGTTCATAGGTGGTAAAAAATTTGCGCCTTCAGTGCTTTTTACAGTTAAATGAAATTCTTATATGTGTACCAGAATTCCCAGGAAAGTACACCTGTAGTAAGGTCTTTCTTGGGTATTCTTCCTCTATCCCTTGTAGCAGTGTAGATGTGCTCGTCAAATGCAGTATTAAATACACAGGGAGAGGAGGAATGTGTCAGTATCATGTACTGTCAGAATTAATAAAGTGACTTCGTGCAATCACGGAAACAGTGCCAAGTGCAAGGTGCAACTTTGTTAAAAATACTATAGCAAATCGTGCTTGAAGCAATAAATAAATTAAAAAATAGTGAGTGTTTGTACTTATAAGTGGTAGAAAAAAAGGGGTAATAATTTATGAGACCATTCACTTTTGACTTCCTTATATATGGAAGGGGGGGGGGGTTAAAGGTTCAGTTATCCACCAGAATTTCCACAGCCATGCGCTGTACCTTAAAACCAAATATGCCCCATAGAAAAAAGAAAGCTCTGATAGCGTAATACAATTTTAACAGAGTTTAATAGACTTTACAGACAAAAAAGGTAAAAAATGAACTCGTACAATATAAAAGATGAAATCAAGCTTATCTGAATTTACATCTGTAGAGAGGTAGTGTCATGTAGCTCTCAACGCGTTTCTTCCCTCATGCTACCATTGGGACTTGGGGCATATTTGGTTTTAAGGTACAGCGCATGGCTGTGGAAATTCTGGTGGAACCTGAACCTTTAACCCCCCGCCTCCTTCCATATATAAGGAAGTCAAAAGTGAGTTGTCTCATAAATTATTACCCCTTTTTTTTTTTACCACTTATAAATACAAACACTCACTATTTTTTAATTTATTTATTGCTTCAAGTACGATTTGCTATTGTATTTTTAACAAAGTTGCACCTTGCACTTGGCACTTTGCACTTTTTCCGTGATTGCACGAAGGCACTATTAATTCTGACAGTACATGATACTGACACATTCCTCCTTTCCCTGTGTATTTAATACTGCATTTGACGAACACATCTATACTGCTACAAGGGATAGAGGAAGAATACCCAAGAAAGACCTTACTACAGGCGAACTTTCCTGGGAATTCTGGTACGCATATAAGAATTTCATTTAACTGTAAAAAGCACTGAAGGCACAAAAGTTTTACCACCTATGAACATTACATATTCGCACTTACAGAAATAGAAGTCACCTGAAAACGCATTTGCTGCCACCTTATTCGGGGTGCGAAAATACAGAGAGGCCTTATAAGGACATTTAGAACTTGTCACTTTATTATTTATGGTATATATTAAGTTTTGTGTTGGTATTTTAGATTACATATTGAATTTCTGTGGTAGTAGCGCTTCTTTCACTACTTTTTTATATAGATATATATATATATATATATATATATATATATATATATATATATATATATATTGCTCAAAAAAATAAAGGGAACACTAAAATAATACATCCTAGATCTGAATGAATGAAATATTCTTATTAAATACTTTGTTCTTTACATAGTTGAATGTGCTGACAACAAAATCACACAAAAATTATCAATGGAAATCAAATTTATTAACCCATGGAGGTCTGGATTTGGAGTCACACTCCAAAATTAAAGTGGAAAAACACACTACAGGCTGATGCAACTTTAATGTAATGTCCTTAAAACAAGTCAAAATTAGGCTCAGTAGTATGTGTGGCCTCCACGTGCCTGTATGACCTCCTTACAACGCCTGGGCATGCTCCTGATGAGGAGGCAGATGGTCTCCTGAGTGATCTCCTCCCAGACCTGGACTAAAGCATCTGCCAACTCCTGGACAGTCTGTGGTGCAACGTGGCGTTGTTGGATGGAGCGAGACATGATGTCCCAGACGTGCTCAATTGGATTCAGGTCTGGGGAACGGGCGGGCCAGTCCATAACATCAATGCCTTCGTCTTGCAGGAACTGCTGACACACTCCAGCCACATGAGGTCTAGCATTGTCTTGCATTAGGAGGAACCCAGGGCCAACCGCACCAGCATATGGTCTCACAAGGGGTCTGAGGATCTCATCTCGGTACCTAATGGCAGTCAGACTACCTCTGGCGAGCACATGGAGGGCTGTGCGGCCCCCCAAAGAAATGCCACCCCCACACCATTACTGACCCACTGCCAAACCGGTCATGCTGGAGGATATTGCAGGCAGCAGAACATTCTCCTTGGCGTCTCCAGACTCTGTCACGTCTGTCACATGTGCTCAGTGAGAACCTGTTTTCATCTGTGAAGAGCACAGGGCGCCAGTGGCGAATTTGCCAATCTTGGTGTTCTCTGGCAAATGCCAATTGTCCTGCATGGTGTTGGGCTGTAAGCACAACCCCCACCTGTAAACGTCGGGCCCTCATACCACCCTCATGGAGTCTGTTTCTGATCGTTTGAGTAGACACATGCACATTTGTGGCTTGCTGGAGGTCATTTTGCAGGGCTCTGGCAGTGCTCCTCCTGTTCCTCCTTGCACAAAGGCGGAGGTAGCGGTCCTGCTGCTGGGTTGTTGCCCTCCTACGGCCTCCTCCACGTCTCCTGATGTACTGGCCTGTCTCCTGGTAACGCCTCCATGCTCTGGACACTACGTTGACAGACACAGCAAACCTTCTTGCCACAGCTCGCATTGATGTGCCATACTGGATGAGCTGCACTACCTGAGCCACTTGTGTGGGTTGTAGACTCCGTCTCATGCTACCACTAGAGTGAAAGCACCGCCAGCTTTCAAAAGTGACCAAAACATCAGCCAGAAAGCATAGGAGCTGAGAAGTGGTCTGTGGTCACCACCTGCAGAACAACTCCTTTATTGGTGGTGTCTTGCTAATTGCCTATAATTTCCACCTGTTGTCTATTCCATTTGCCAACAGCATGTGCAATTGATTGTCAATCAGTGTTGCTTCCTAAGTGGACAGTTTGATTTCACAGAAGAGTGATTGACTTGGAGTTACATTGTGTTGTTTAAGTGTTCCCTTTATTTTTTTTGAGCAGTGTATGTATGTATATATATATATATATATATGTGTGTGTGAAAAAAATGAAGTAAAACAAGCGCCTAATAGTGTCGGTGAAATAAAATCTGTGCAGTCAGGTGCAGTTATTAAAATAAATAACAACTTAACTTCAAATACTTTCAGGCTGATGACATTTGGAAGCCGAACATGTAAAGAGAAAATAGAAACAACATAGTGTGTACTGTTTTAAGACACAATGGCCCTCATTCCGAGTTGTTCGCTCGCAAGCTGCTTTTAGCAGCTTTGCACACGCTAAGCCGCCGCCTACTGGGAGTGAATCTTAGCATAGTAGATTTGCGAACGAAAGATTAGCAGATTTGCGAATAGACAGTTCTTAGCAGTTTCTGAGTAGCTCGAGACTTACTCTGCCACTGCGATCAGTTCAGTCAGTTTCGTTCCTGGTTTGACGTCACAAACACACCCAGCGTTCACCCAGACACTCCCCCGTTTCTTCAGACACTCCCGCGTTTTTCCCAGAAATGGCAGCGTTTTTTCGCGCACACCCATAAAACGGCCAGTTTCCGCCCAGAAACACCCACTTCCTGTCAATCACACTACGATCACCAGAACGAAGAAAAAACCTCGTAATGCCGTGAGTAAAATACCTAACTTAATAGCAAATTTACTTTGCGCAGTCGCACTGCTGACATTGAGAATGCGCATTAGCGACTAATCGCTCCATTGCGAAAAAAATATATCGAGCGATCAACTCGGAATGACCACCAATATTTTACGGTGATATCAAGAATTAGGAATGTGGCTCATTCCAATTATTTAAGTAAGCAGAACTGATAATGGAAACTAGAATATATAAAAGACAGAGATTTCACAACAGCTTAAAAACTAGGAATGTGGCTCATTCCAATCAATGTTAAGCAAACATGATAAAAAATAATAATTTAATAGGCACAATCCTGCCACGCTTAAAAGTAGCAAACGTACAGGACAATTAAAACAAATAGGCAGTTCATCTGTCCATAAATGCAGGTAGCACACGTACAGGATTAAAAAAATAAAACAGCTTATCTGTCCGCATGTAGGGAGTCCAAGGGGTAAGTAGCAGGTTCCTGTCCCAATGCGTTTCGTCCTATTAGGTGGACTTCATCAATATATATGTGTGAATATATAGAAAATAAACAATAAATATCATGAGTCTTGAATTTTATGAAAGTAAACCATAATTATAAGACTGATTATATGTGGTCCTGAAAAAATAATGAGTAAAGAAAAAAAAACATGCCACTCAGGGAAGGCAGAGCACAACAGCAAACACCAGCGGGACCGCATGTGTGGATGCCTATGTGCTCCATCGTCCCCGAGCAGCATGCCCCACAATGCCAATACCCAAAAATATTAATATGGAGCCGTCAGATGACAGAGTTCAGCTCGATGGTTTCATTTAGACCATCTGGGTATAAAGAGTTGAACTTCAGCATCCAGAAGACTTCCCTGGTACATAATCTATTATATCGGTCACCACCTCTAGAGGTGGGGGGGATTTGTGCAAGACAGATAATAGAGAGACTTGAAGGATCCCCTGCATGTTTCATATTATGTCTGGATATACTATATGTTGGACATTTCTTTATAATATTGCGGTGATGTTCCATAAACCGTACGTGTAAAGGTCTTATGGTTCTGCCCACATATCTTAGTCCGCAACCACAAGTTAACAGATATATGACAAAATTAGACTGAC
Organism: Pseudophryne corroboree; assembly: GCF_028390025.1. Classification (NCBI taxonomy): domain Eukaryota; kingdom Metazoa; phylum Chordata; class Amphibia; order Anura; family Myobatrachidae; genus Pseudophryne; species Pseudophryne corroboree. Next base: position 616,688,209 of record NC_086446.1, read on the forward strand.
AATTCATAAAAGATTTCAAATAATATGTTTCATTAGACAGTGGTAGAGGAATGGAGATTATTTTACGTTTCATATGAGAACACATAGTGCACCGAGATTTTCTGCATTTGTGAGAACCTGGGGGCCTGCTTGTCAGCCAACTAGAACCACCTGAGGACTGGATATCTTTAGAAATGTTAAGATGACTAGGAGCTAGGATAGTTTTTAGTGATCTGTTCTTCCTGTATATAACCTGGGTCTTCGAGGGCAAAATATCTCCCAGGATTTTATCTTGTTTCAAAACTCTTTAGTTCCTTCCTATAATCGCTTTAATTTCTTGAGTGCAATTGTTATATTTGCAAACAAAGGCCATATCACCCATATTGGTCTCTTGTTTATTGTCAGAACAAGTCTCTCTCTCTTTTTTGAGTGGAGGAGACTGTCTGTCCAGTATACGGACTTCCTCAAATGCTCGATCCAGAAGTGATTCTGGATATCCTCTATTTTTTTTAGAGATTCACTGAGAACTCTGGCCTGTATTGCAAATACATCATTATGAGTGCAGTTGCGTTTGAGACGCATAAGTTGCCCCTTGGGTATATTATTTCTCCATTGTGCATAATGAGCACTTTTATAGTGTAGATAAGAATGAGTATTAACTGGTTTAATATATGTAGAAGTATGGATCTGGTTGTCCCTAATTTCGAGGCTGATGTCCAGGAAATCAACCCGACTCCTGCTCAATGTGGAAGTGAAGGATAAATTATATTGATTTAAATTTAAATGTGTTATGAAAGAAGTGGCTGTGGCTAAATCCCCATACCAAATAATAAAGAGGTCGTCAATGTAACAGCCATAGAAGATCAGGTCCGCCCCCCAGCTCCCACTCCACTCTAGGGCGTCCTCTAGGTCTCCCATGTATAGATTGGCATAACTGGGTGAGAACCTGGTCCCCATGGCTGTCCCAGTGATCTGTAAATAATAAGTGTCAAGAAATAAAAAATAATTGTGATAGAGAATGAAAGAAATACAATCAAGAAGAAAGGCTCTATCATCTCTATTGAGATCATCATCTGTAATAAGCTTCTTTGAAATGGTGTGTATGCCTTTTGAATTGGGAATGTGTGTGTATATAAGGCTTATACATCTAGAGTAAGGAAGGCATAAGTGTCCTTACATTGAATAGTCTTTATTTTATTCAAAAAGTCAGTAGTGTCTTTTAGGTGAGATCTCAATAGGGAAACTTGGGGTTGTAAAAAAGGTGTCAATATAAAAAGAAAGATTGGATGTGAGAGAGTGAATGCCTGAAATAATAATCCGCAAATTGTGTAGTGGAAGGAATAGTGTCCCAAACAGTATAGAGTTACAGATGGAGCCTGCCAGACTGCAAATTGAAAGAAAACGTTTGTCAGTGAAGGTACTTTTGAAGGTATTTTTGTATGAAATAAAGTTCACATATATATACAACTTGTTCAAGCTTGGAGAATCTTCCAAGACGTGTATAGAGCGGGAGGTGGATGAAATGTAGGTCACAAAGTAAGTAAAATCTCAAACTTCTGAATGTCAATGTGCAGGGAGAACACAGGTACTGGGCCTTTGGGCAGGCCCTGGTATATCAGATGGTGAGGACGATTCTTAGTTCAGTTTGTTTTTGTTGAGAAACTCTTAAGTTAGCCACACAGGTACAGAACCCGGAGTATGGCAAATGTGTGTGACAGAATTGGATGCAATACCAAGTAGTGCAGATGACCACTGATACATAAATATTACATGCTTTCATTGGCAGAATTGTTTTGTTCTTGCTGACGATTTGTTGTAAGTGAATGGTCAAGATCCATAATGTGTAACTGATTTGATCTAAAGTGACTGTCAAAATGGACAAATTAACCTGCTTGCACAACCAGAATGCAGATCAGCCCTCTTCAGTATTGTTGACACATCTTGCCATGCTCCAGAGCTAAGTGTACGCAAATGTGGTCAGTGTAATGTCATAAGCAGCTGAGTTGTGTCTAGACTTGCAGCTGAAGAGCTGGATGGTAAAGGAACATTCACATGTAGGCAAATGTTTTGAGAGAACACGTGAATGGAATTGCAGTTTATGCGTAAAGATACGCCTGCTGACACTTGTAACTTTTACACCAGGTATAGCATTGGTGCAAGTGCACACTGATAATCATGACTGCTATGAAACCAGCATACAGATATGAGCTATGTGACCGCAGAGATGCGGTGTATATACTCAATCTTTTTCCGTGCACGCTATACTGGATATTTAGGGTCAGCTTGCCTTCAACTCTGCACCAACAGCAAAATGTCAGTAAGGCGGAACTTATCGGGGATTCTGCTTTGTGTGTTTCCGTCACGCAAAGGGTAATTTTGTGTCAAATCAAGACACGTTTTGTTAAAATTTTACCTCACCAGCTCAGATTTTGTTCAAATTTGATATATGAAGAGTATGTATGTAGTCTAAGAAAAAAATACCCCAAAATATTATTTAAATATCTCATGCCGTTTCCAAAATATGGCTATGTAAAGTTTTCAAATATCTATGAAAAACGCACAACCAGCATATTTTTAACTCACCATAGCAGTTCTCCTACTTAAGCTACAGAGGTGGGAGTGGTCTCATTTTACTGTGTTTTCTATGCCATTTCCTATGATATATAACACAATAACACAGTAGGTTATGTAAGGTAAAACTTTTTCTAAATTCAAACTGAAATATTTGATCATGATTATCTCACAGTGCGTCGACAAAAAAAGTAAAAATTCAAAATTTAAAACTATGGGTTCATAATTACAAATAATTTTAAAGCAAGGTAGTTTATTTAAAAAAAAGACGGGTATATTACAAGTAGTAATAGGTGGTAATAGATTTGATGGTTTCATTAGTTTAATTATATAAATCAAGGTGAATCGAAATACGTGACATTGTATTAGTCAGTCAACAATGTTAGCTGAAGATAGTTTAACAATGCCTCAGTGGTTTTTAAAGTGTCATCAGGAGACATAACATAAATTCTTCCAGTTGGAGTTATAGGGTCGACTTTGCATGAGACATCCATTAGCGGTATCCATAGTACCACAGGCTTCCTGTTGATGAGTACTTTCAGTTTCAGACCTCTGTCATTTCTTATTTCCGCCAGCTCATCTTCTACCAGTCTTACTTCTACCAGGCTTACTTACCATTCTTTCTTCTCGTCTCCATGTTCCTCTGTTGGCTGTGCACTGGTGGAATCAGTACGATTTACCGGCTGGTGGGATGCCGGTTGTCCATATCACGACAGCGGCATCCCGTTTGCCTGAATGCAGACATCGGGGCGAGCGCACAGAGTCCCCTTGCGGGTCACCCACGAGTCGGAATAGTCCTGTTTTGCCAGGATTCCGGCTGGCGGCATTGTCTGCTGTCGGTATTCCGGCTTCAGTATCCTGACCACCGGGATCCCGACAGCCGGAAAATTGAACGGATCCCACACTGGTTGGTATGGCCCTGCTACTCTTCTCTGGTGGCACCCCTGTGGACTGCTCAGTTGAAAAGCCCTGCCGTAGCCACAAAAACATTGTTTATTGTCCATTAATGTTTAGTTAATATTTTTACTGACAGTAAACCTATACTTAAGATGTTCTTTTATAATACATAATAGTAAAATATATTGTGCTGTCTTACACTGACTTCCTGCTGCAGGCTGAATAAAGAGAATTCATCCCAGTGCACAAAAAAGATAACCTAGAAAGAATGCTCATTGTGCCTGCGGTACCATACCTTATTCTTTAATTTGTGTATGAATCCACCACTCTTTTTTGTTACATAGGGGGACTGCTTGCTATCTACACTGGTTTGCAGTCCAAACCTGGTAGTCACACAAAATTCTCATTTTTACTTGTGAAGTCACTGAATAGTCCACTTTTTAAATAATGTTGCAGTACTTAGAGAGAGAGTATTTGATATTTAACTTATTCTGAATATCTGTTTTAATTATATTGTGAAATCTTTATTGTAATCTTGGCTGGTTCAACTTTTTTTTTAAAATCCGTTTTCAATCATTTATTTATGTTTGGTGAATATAGTTTGTGTGCAATTCACGCCATGTAAATTCTGTCTTCTGCATACAGTATGTGCAGCATTCTTTATATTTGTGCTGGTTGTTTTATGCTACTTTGTGCAACCCCCTTATGTGTACACCAACTGCAAATCCTCATGAAAGAAAAGAAAAAAAAGGAAAGATAACTTGAAGCGTATCTGTCCAGTGCATTGTGCTTTTAGTTGCTGATAAAGACATATGGTGATGAGAGAGCCCCAATGAGGAGGATCAAAAAGCTTTCCTCTCCTATTTTCATTTTTTTGGGGGTAAATAAGACCATAAAATAGGTTTATATAGTTCAGATACTCACTGGTAACAGGGCCTTATGATCATTTGTTAGAGTCCAAGTTGAATCACTCACAGCAGGCAAAAGTCTATCTGTATGCAGGAGAAAGAAGAATTCAGGTAACACTCTAAGCACTAAAAATACTAATAGTCATAAGTCTAACTGCATTCACTGAAGTCATACCACTTTACTGTACATATAGCTGTGTTTAAAGGGCAGTCCCTATACCTTGCTCAGGCTACTCCGTAATTACATTGCTACTGTTGTTAACCTGTGCTGGTAATCCAGACCTGCATTAACTATGCTGACTCTGAGCCTCTGAACCTGACCTTGGCATATTTACCATTCTGATCTGATAAAGAGAACACAATTCAAAAGTAAAGAAGAGCATAGCATATTGTTTTCATAACATAAACAGTTAGTAGAAAAATGCTCTTATGAGCCCAATGGGAAGATGCTGTATCTCCATACTAGAGATAGTGTTTTGTCAGTAAATACTGTGCAGTGGATAGTGGGATACAGCGTTCCCTTGCTGCAATCAAAATGTGTGTACTAGGAATATAAACTGCACAGACAGGAACCGCCATGACGTCAGACCCGCATTTCTCCTCATGTGGCTTGTTCTCTATCGTATGTAACACTGATCTGGGGCAGTGAACAGTTCCCTGTTCATATCTGAGTTCTATTCTCTCATCTCATTCTTGTCTGCGAAAGTGCAAGGGGAAAACTATGGGGCCGATTCAGACCTGATTGCTGCCACACACACTACTGAGCCTCATTTTGACTTGTTTTAAGGACATTACATCAAAGTTGGATCAGCCTGTAGTGTGTTTTTCCACTTAAATTTTGAGTGTGACTCCAAATCCAGACCTCCATGGGTTAATAAATTTGATTTCCATTGATAATTTTTGTGTGATTTTGTTGTCGGCACATTCAACTATGTAAAGAACAAAGTATTTAATAAGAATATTTCATTCATTCAGATCTAGGATGTGTTATTTTAGTGTTCCCTTTATTTTTTTGAGCAGTGTATATCGATGCCTTCAAGCTTTCATCACCAATGATTATATGCTTTACAGATTTAGGTGATATAGAGGAGCATCTTATAGGACATCTGTAGGAGGGGCATGATATTAGTGACTAATGTGTATATACAGGTTTAGTATCCCTTATCCAAAATGCTTGGGACCAGAAGTATTTTGGATATCGTATTTTTCCGTATTTTGGAATAATTGCATACCATAATGAGATATCATGGTGATGGGACCTAAGTCTAAGCACAGAATACATTTATGTTACATATACACCTTATACACACAGCCTGAAGGACATTTTAGCCAATATTTTTTATAACTTTGTGCATTAAAAAAAGTGTGTCTACATTCACACAATTCATTTATGTTTCATATATACACCTTATACACACAGCCTGAAGGTCATTTAATACATTATTTTTAATAACTTTGTGTATTAAACAAAGTTTGTGTACATTGACCCATCAAAAAACGAAGGTTTCACTATCTCACTCAAAAAAGTCCGTATTTCGGAATATTCCGTATTTCGGAATATTTGGATATGGGATACTCAACCTGTAAAACATTTACTCCTCCAATCCTAGATTATGTGGGGTTTGTTTGCTGCCGGTTTTATTTGTTGAGAAACTGTCTTTTTTGGTCTGTGGATTGATATTTTGTATGCTTATTTTTCTGTCATCTTGCATCTATTGTGGGGGTAGGTGATTTATATGATGTATAGAGGAGCCTAACATCAGTACTCATAAATTATATAGGACTCTCTTTTTGTGTCATTTGGAATACTCTATAACTTTTCACTTTGTTTAATTACTGTAGGTCTTTTTATGAAGGGATGTAACAAAAGTTACATTTTAGCTAATGTAAAAGAGTGTCCCCAAACAAAAGAGTCTTCTTTTCTCTTTTCTTCTTTCATTGCTTTGAATAGCCCTGGTGGAATCCATTCCAACAAATGAATGTCGGAATGGATCCGACTTCAATTGAATAAACCCCATAAACTCTGTAACTCTGTGAATGGCCTGGATTCATCACTTCTGGAGTAGTCACTTTATTTGCTCTGTAGAATAGGTCAATTGGTTTGTGCCAGTTGTCCAATGCTTTGAGATCTGGGATGAAACCAGCCTCATCTGGGTTTATGAGATAACTAAAGCTGCACTATTTGACAGGATTTTGGCAAACCATTTTAAGATTCACTTTCAAAAATGATATTAGCCCATAACTGCCAAATAGGGGACTGTTCTGCAAAATGGAGGCTTACTAAAACTTCCCACCACAAATACCTAATGAAAAATGAAGTGCTGTTTGACAAAAAAAAAACAAGTTTTTATTTATTCATACACACACATACATACATACATACATACATACATACATACATACAAATAAATAAATAAAACACAGTTGATGCTCAAAGCAATTATGCAATTTTTACCTCATACAGTACATGAAAAATACGTTACATGTTAAATGTGTTGTTATAAGACCTTTTTCTTGCCCTGATCTGAAAAATCACCACAGGAGACAGACCAGCATTGCTGTGGGGAATATAACACAAGGGAAACCAAGCAAAGAAGGAGAAAGAATACACTGACCAATGCCTGAGGACACAACCACCAACCATTAGAAGAGATTGCATAGCAAGGCCTTCTGACAACTCATTCTACAGTCCTGTGAGTCTCTGTCATCAGTGATTATAGCTGTGTGGTGGTGATTATATTGTTTTACACTCCTGGGTAAGAACAAACAAACATGTAAAGAAACGCGTTTAGAATGATTAAACTGATTATCTAACAGATCCCATGACAGATCTTCATCTACTACTTTGCGCTGGGTATTTACGGCCTGATTTGGGGAGAGATGTGTGCTGAGCGAACCGTGAAATAAGCGACCTGCTAGATTGAGCAGTCTAGCACCAGCGATAGCGATGCATGGGGCCACGCATCGCTATCGCTGTGGGGGGTACACACAGAGTGATCACTGCTTAAAATCTAAGCAATCTAGTGAGATTGCTTAGATTTTAAGCAACGATCACTCCGTGAGTACCCCCCTTAAGATATACTACACCTGATTGTTGAAGTATCATGCTACATGAACTGTACGAGTTATATTCATTTGGACTTTATCAGCAATTAAAGAAAGTTTGCTATTTTACTAATGCCACAGTGCAGATTATGGGGGTAATTCTGAGTTGATCGCAGCTTCAAGTTTGTTAGCAATTGGGCAAAACCATTTGCACTGCAGGGGAGGCAGATATAACATGTGCAGAGAGAGAGATTTGGGTGTGGTGTGTTCAATCTGCAATCTAAATTGCAGTGTAAAAATAAAGCAGCCAGTATTTACCCTGCATAGAAACAAAATAACCCACCCAAATCTAACTCTTTCTGCACATGTTATATCTGCCTCCCCTGCAGTGTACATGGTTTTGCCCAATTGCTATCAAAAATCCTGCTGCGATCAACTTGGAATTACCCCCTATGTGATTTGCCTGAAATAACTGACTAAAGGTGCATACACACGGTGAGATATTGACTAGCTCCAGTTTTGACTTTGCGTTTTCCCCTGAACTCCCCGGAGCCCTGTACCACCAATACTGACTATCTTTACTTGAGATTTTGACTTTGAGATTTTGACTAAGTGCCAATTTTGACTTTACTATGTACTAGATTGTACACAATATAGTCAAGATTGACTTGCCTGCACAGTCTATCTTTTCTCAGATACTGACCCCACGGGAGCGCGCATCGGTTTTGATCGCTGTGTACACAGTGCGATTTGCACTGATTTTCCTTATGATTTTGACAAATCAAAATCGTAAGGTAACATCGCAACGTGTGTATGCACCTTTACACTTAGTGTGCTTTGACATAGACCAGATAGGTTCAAGTATTGTTACAGGTAATAGTCAGTTTGCTGGGGGAATACCAGGGGGAAAAAGCACCCCCCCCTCTCTGTCTGCTGTTTGCTGTGACCCCTCCCCTTTTTTAGCGCCTGATATAATTATCTCCAGAATGATTGAGCTGTTACACTGTTTATCTGCATGTGTGAGAAAACATTGAATGGGAGCAGCATTTGGAAGGCATGCTGGTCCTTGTAATGCTAATGGGAGATCTTAGGGGTGTCTCTCAGTTAAGATAGCCCTCAATCTGGATGTAGATATGTAGATTGTATGAGCCTTTTTATTGTAGATAAATCACATGGCCCTATGTGGGCACGGCTATTATGTGGTGTCAGGACTGCTGACATCGGAGAAGCCTTGACGCGACTCAGCAGCTTATTCATGTGTTTGCAAATTTATGTAACAAATATTCTATTACCAGATAGGTTCAAGTATTGTTACAGGTAATAGTCAGTGTGCTGGGGGGAGCAACTCCCCCCCCCCCCCCTCTCTGCTGTGACCCCTCCCCTTTTCTAGCACCTGATATAATTATCTCCAGAATGATTGAGCTGCTACCACTGTTTGCATGTGCTTTGACATTGATAGAGTGGTTTGAGCAATGCTCTTAACCCCAATTGTGTCTATGTGGGGGATACATCAGTGAAAGTTTCTATTTGCTGCAGCAACCAATGTCTTACTGAGGGTAGTGAATAGCTAATTTAACAGATTGCTTTTTATCATTGCATGACATCATACAAACGGAATAGTTATGAGTGGCTGTTTCTCTGACAGCTCTAACACAATTAAAGGACCCTTCAGTGATTTTTTTCATATTAGGGAAAGAAAAATATCCTTTAATAATATTTGTAACTTTTTTTTTTTTAAAGTATGATAAGGTAATAGTTGCTGAATTGTTGTGCGCACTGGCCGTGTGTTTTATTTATACGTATGTGTTTGTGAAACAGTTTTTTGGTCAAACAGCACTTCATTTTTCTTAGTTATTAGGTCTTTCTGTTGAATATATCGCCTCATAAGGGTTCTTGTATGTTCAGTACTTATTCTTAGAGAGTTATGCTCTGTGCTGTAAGAAACTCTATGATAGAAGGGATACAAGTTGCTGTGTAATATGCCAATATAGAATAGATGCTTTCCTCTCTGACAGGCTGTGAATCTCTTTGCAGACATACCAACATGTGCAGATGGTTAGTCACCGACATGTTTGTTGGTTGCTGGAAATTGGAGGTGCACTCACTTCCTGAAACCCAGTACAGAAATAAAAGTGATGATTATGTGTAATAATCAGGGAAATGTCTGCTAGTGGTACAAGTCAGTGGCTGACCTTAATTTTACTTTGTTTTTGTTTTTTTTTTGTTTTGTTTTTTTATACAAAAGTAATCTAAATTTTTTATTTCATGTATTATTCTGTTTGCATTCATGTGCTATTTGGGACTTTATGGGGGAAAAAGAGAGCAGGTGCAAATTGTAAAAAGTAACGGTAAGCTGATAAAGACAGTGAGATGTGTTTTCTATTACCTTTTTTAATTTTTAATTTTAAATATAGTTTTATCAGACCATTGAAAAAAACATATAGAGGTCATCAATGCAGGAATGCATAATAAAACAAAGAAAATTTCATGCAGCTTATGCAGTTTACTTTCAGCAGAGCACTGACTGTTCATCAGCCAGCTTCGATTAGAGACCATTAAATCGCACCTCTGTTTAAAGGGATGTTTTAGATCTGATACAAATCCTGTTCATCTTATCCCTCACCGAGGTTGAATGCTATGTACAAAGATTGTGTAGAAATGTAATATACCCTGCACCTAAACCAAATAAATTATTTACATGTTGCTTAACCAGCTAACTGATAATTTTCCCATAATAATTTGGGTTTATTTAGCTGGAGGTGCTCCAATAATCACATTTAAACCTTACAGACACACAGATACCGGCAGTTGCCGGAAAAAACAGGGATTGCCTTTTTTGGAGCACTCTTTTAAATAGATTAATTTTAAATTGATATGATTAGTGATTTAAAACGTAACTTTTAATGACACTCTTTAAAATAAAGGGGGTGAAAATTTAATTCATAGCTGTCACATACATTGACACGCATCCCCCAGAAAAATTCATAAGCAAATGGCTATTTTAACAGTTCATAGACATATAATTGTCATTATGGTGACTAATATTCAGTGTGAAAAAAATCTTTCTAAACTGGATTAAAATACATATGTTCAAAACTCAGATGATTTGATTGTCTCAGTCTACAACCCAATAATGTGATCGAATTTCTGTATTCTGCTTTTACACAAATAAAACTATAAAATTCACATCAATGTTTATAGCAAATTATGTAGAGCACGCTGCTTCTTTCCTCAGGAATTGATATATTTAGCCTCCACTGAGTATCGCACCTACCATATATAAATGCTGCATACACTGCTGTTCCTATTATTTCTCTATATGGAATAGCTCAATATTGTTAACCTAAAGTCAGTCATAATACAGTGTGGAATATGGTTTATACCAATTAATACACTATTGTTTGCACAGTCTCTATTTATTTATTTATTGGGGATCTACATGTCCGTGCTGGCTACGTTTCCCATCTATACTTCATGGAGGATTTAATTACTGCATCTATCACCCATGTCTCTACCCAGTAGATATCACTGGAAACAATGTTGCAGATTGTATATAACTGTATTTCTCTATCGTCCTAGTGGATGCTGGGGTTCCTGAAAGGACCATGGGGAATAGCGGCTCCGCAGGAGACAGGGCACAAAAAGTAAAGCTTTAGGATCAGGTGGTGTGCACTGGCTCCTCCCCCTATGACCCTCCTCCAAGCCTCAGTTAGATTTTTGTGCCCGGCCGAGAAGGGTGCAATCTAGGTGGCTCTCCTAAAGAGCTGCTTAGAAAAGTTTAGCTTAGGTTTTTTATTTTACAGTGAGTCCTGCTGGCAACAGGATCACTGCAACGAGGGACTTAGGGGAGAAGAAGTGAACTCACCTGCGTGCAGGATGGATTGGCTTCTTGGCTACTGGACATTAGCTCCAGAGGGACGATCACAGGTACAGCCTGGATGGTCACCGGAGCCTCGCCGCCGGCCCCCTTGCAGATGCTGAAACGAGAAGAGGTCCAGAATCGGCGGCAGAAGACTCCTCAGTCTTCTTAAGGTAGCGCACAGCACTGCAGCTGTGCGCCATTTTCCTCTCAGCACACTTCACACGGCAGTCACTGAGGGTGCAGGGCGCTGGGAGGGGGGCGCCCTGGGAGGCAAATGAAAACCTTTTTTGGCTAAAAATACCTCACATATAGCCTCCGGGGGCTATATGGAGATATTTAACCCCTGCCAGAATCCGTTAAGAGCGGGAGACGAGGCCGCCGAAAAAGGGGCGGGGCCTATCTCCTCAGCACACAGCGCCATTTTCCCTCACAGAAAGGCTGGAGGGAAGGCTCCCAGGCTCTCCCCTGCACTGCACTACAGAAACAGGGTTAAAACAGAGAGGGGGGGGCACTAATTTGGCGTTAGAAATATATAAAAAAGATGCTATAAGGGAAAACACTTATATAAGGTTGTCCCTATATAATTATAGCGTTTTTGGTGTGTGCTGGCAAACTCTCCCTCTGTCTCTCCAAAGGGCTAGTAGGTCCTGTCCTCTATCAGAGCATTCCCTGTGTGTGTGCTGTGTGTCGGTACGTGTGTGTCGACATGTATGAGGATGATGTTGGTGAGGAGGCGGAGCAATTGCCTGTAATGGTGATGTCACTCTCTAGGGAGTCGACACCGGAATGGATGGCTTATTTAGGGAATTACGTGATAATGTCAACACGCGCCAAGGTCGGTTGACGACATGAGACGGCCGACAAACAATTAGTACCGGTCCAGACGTCTCAAAAACACCGTCAGGGGTTTTTAAAACGCCCGTTTACTTTAGTCGGTCGACACAGACACAGACAGGGACACTGAATCCAGTGTCGACGGTGAATAAACAAACGTATTCCTTAATAGGGCCACACGTTAAGGGCAATGAAGGAGGTGTTACATATTTCTGATACTACAAGTACCACAAAAGAGGGTATTATGTGGGATGTGAAAAAACTACCGTAGTTTTTCCTGAATCAGATAAATTAAATGAAGTGTGTGATGATGCGTGGGTTCCCCCCGATAGAAAATATGGGCGGTATACCCTTTCCCGCCAGAAGTTAGGGCGCGTTGGGAAACACCCCTTAGGGTGGATAAGGCGCTCACACGCTTATCAGAACAAGTGGCGGTACCGTCTATAGATAGGGCCGTCCTCAAGGAGCCAGCTGACAGGAGGCTGGAAAAATATCATAAAAAGTATATACACACATACTGGTGTTATACTGCGACCAGCGATCGCCTCAGCCTGGATGTGCAGAGCTGGGGTGGCTTGGTCGGTTTCCCTGACTAAAAATATTGATACCCTTGACAGGGACAGTATTTTATTGACTATAGAGCATTTAAAGGATGTATTTCTATATATGCGAGATGCACAGAGGGATATTTGCACTCTGGCATCAAGAGTAAGTGCGATGTCCATATCTGCCAGAAGATGTTTATGGACACGACAGTGGTCAGGTGATGCAGATTCCAAACGGCACAAAGGTGTATTGCCGTATAAAGGAAAAGGAGTTATTTGGGGTCGGTCCATCGGACCTGGTGGCCACGGCAACTGCTGGAAAATCCACCGTTTTTACCCTAAGTCACATCTCTGCAGAAAAAGACACCGTCTTTTCAGCTTCAGTCCTTTCGTCCCTATAAGAGTCATATCTGCCCAGGGATAGAGGAAAGGGAAGAAGACTGCAGCAGGCAGCCCATTCCCAGGAACAGAAGCGTTCCACCGCTTCTGACAAGCTCTCAGCATGACGCTGAGACCGTACAGGACCCCTGGATCCTACAAGTAGTATCCCAGGGGTACAGTTTGGAATGTCGAGACGTTTCCCCTGCGCAGGCTCCTGAAGTCTGCTTTACCAAGGTCTCCCTCCGACAAGGAGGCAGTATGGGAAAAAATTCACGAGCTGTATTCCCAGCAGGTGATAATTAAATTACCCCTTCTACAACAAGAAAAGGGGTATTATTCCACACTATATTGTGGTACTGAAGCCAGAAGGCTAGGTGAGACTTATTCTAAATCTAAAAAAATTTGAACACTTACAAAGGTTCAAATCAAGATGGAGTCACTCAGAGCAGTGATAACGAACCGGGATCCATGTCCCAAATTTGCCCTTATCACTAAGGGTACCTCAGGTTCGTGGTACAGAACTGTCACTATCAGTTTCAGACGCTGCCGTTTGGATTGTCTACGGCACCCCGGGTCTTTACCAAGGTAATGGCCGAAATGATGGTTCTTCTTCGAAGAAAAGGCGTCTTAATTATCCCTTACTTGGACGATCTCCTGATAAGGGCAAAGTCCAGGGAACAGTTGGAGGTCGGAGTAGCACTATCTCGGATACTGTTACAACAGCAGGGGTGGATTCTAAATATTCCAAAATCGCAGCTGATCCCGACAACAAGTCTCCTGTGCTTAGGGATGATTCTGGACACAGTCCAGAAAAAGGTGTTTCTCCCGGAAGAGAAAGCCAGGGAGTTATCCGAGCTAGTCAGGAACCTCCTAAAATCAGTGCATCATTGCACAAGGGCCATGGTAAAAAAATGGTGACTTCCTTCGAAGCAATTCCAGTCGGCAGATTTCATGCAAGAACTTTTCAGTGGGATCTGCTGGACAAATGGTCCGGATCGCATCTTCAGATGCATCAGCGGATAACCCTATATCCAAGGACAAGGGTGTCTCTCCTGTGGTGGTTACAGAGTGCTCATCTTCTAGAGGGCCGCAGATTCGGCATTCAGTTTTGGATGTTGGTGACCACGGAGGCCAGCCCGAGAGGCTGGGGAGCAGTCACACAAGGAAAAAATTTCCAGGGGGTGTGATCAAGTCTGGAGATTTTTCTCCACATAAATATAGCTAAGGGTAAATTTATAATGCTCTAAGCTTAGCAAGACCTCTGCTTCAAGCTCAGCCGGTATTGATCCAGTGGGATAAAACATCACGGCAGTCGCCCACGTAAATAGACAGGGCGGCACAAGAAGCAGGAGGGCAGTGGCAAAAACTGCAAGGACTTTTCGCTGGGCGGAAAATCATGTGATAGCACTGTCAGCAGTGTTTCATTCCGGGAATGGAAACTGGGAAGCAGACTTCCTCAGTAGGCACGACCTCCACCCGGCAGAGTGGGAACTTCATGGGGAAGTTTTCCACATAATTGTAAACCGTTGGGAATTACCAAAGGTGGACATGATGGCGTCCCGTCTGAACAAAAAACGGGACAGGTATTGCGCCAGGTTAAGAGACCCTCAGGCAATAGCTGTGGACGGTCTGGTAACACCGTGGGTGTACCAGTCGGTGTATGTGTTCCATCCTCTGCTTTTCATACCTAAGGTACTGAGAATTATAAGACGTAGAGGAGTAAGAACTATACTCATGGCTCCGGATTGGCCAAGAAGGACTTGGTACCCGGAACTTCAAGAAATGCTCACAGAGGACTTATGGCCTCTGCCGCTAAGAAGGGACTTGTTCCAACAAGTACCATGTCTGTTCCAAGACTTACCGCAGCTGCGTTTGACGGCATGGCAGTGGAACGCCGGATCCTAAGGGAAAAGGCATTCAGGAAGAGGTCATCCCTACCCTGGTCAAAGCCAGAAAGGAGGTGACCGCACAACATTATCACCACATGTGGCGAAAATATGTTGCGTGGTGTGAGGCCAGGAAGGCCCCACGAAGAAATTTCAACTCGGTCGATTCCTGCATTTCCTGCAAACAGGAGTGTCTATGGGCCTCAAATTGGGGTCCATTAAGGTTCAAATTTCGGCCCTGTCGATTTTTCTTCCAGAAAGAATTGGCTTCAGTTACTGAAGTCCAGAAGTTTGTCAAGGGAGTATTGCATATACAACCCCCTTTTGTGCCTCCAGTGGCACTGTGGGATCTCAACGTAGTTCTGGGATTCCTCAAAACACATTGGTTTAAAACCAGTCAAATCTGTGGATTTGAAGCATCTCACATGAAAAGTGAACATGCTCTTGGACCTGGCCTGGACCAGGCGAGTGTCAAATTGGTGGTTTTTTTCTCAAAAAAGCCCATATCTGTTTGTCCATTCGGACAGGGCAGAGCTGCGGACTCGTCCCCAGTTCTCTCCCTAAGGTGGTGTCAGTGTTTCACCTGAACCAGCTTATTGTGGTGTCTTGCGCCTACTAGGGGCTTGGAGGACTCCAAGTTGCTAGATGTGGTCAGGGCCCTGAAAATATAGGTTCCAGGACGGCTGGAGTCAGGAAAACTGACTTGCTGTTATCCTGTATGCACCCAACAAACTGGGTGCTCTTGCTTTTAAGCAGACTTTTGCTAGTTGGATGTGTAATACAATTCAGCTTGCACATTCTGTGGCAGGCCTGCCACAGCCAAAATATGTAAATGCCCATTCCACAAGGAAGGTGGGCTCATCTTGGGCGGCTGCCCGAGGGGTCTCGGCTTTAAAACTTTGCCGAGCGGCTATTTAGTCAGGGGCAAACACGTTTGTAAAATCCTACAAATTTGATACCCTGGCTAAGGAGGACCTGGAGTTCTCTCATTCGGTGCTGCAGAGTCATCCGCACTCTCCCGCCCGTTTGGGAGCTTTGGTATAATCCCCATGGTCCTTTCAGGAACCCCAGCATCCACTAGGACGATAGAGAAAATAAGAATTTACTTACCGATAATTCTATTTCTCGGAGTCCGTAGTGGATGCTGGGCGCCCATCCCAAGTGCGGATTATCTGCATTACTTGTACATAGTTACAAAAATCGGGTTATTATTGTTGTGAGCCATCTTTTCAGAGGCTCCGCTGTTATCATACTGTTAACTGGGTTCAGATCACAGGTTGTACAGTGTGATTGGTGTGGCTGGTATGAGTCTTACCCGGGATTCATAAATCCTTCCTTATTGTGTACGCTCGTCCGGGCACAGTACCTAACTGAGGCTTGGAGGAGGGTCATAGGGGGAGGAGCCAGTGCACACCACCTGATCCTAAAGCTTTACTGTTTGTGCCCTGTCTCCTGCGGAGCCGCTATTCCCCATGGTCCTTTCAGGAACCCCAGCATCCACTACGGACTCCGAGAAATAGAATTATCGGTAAGTAAATTCTTATTTTATAATCACAGGCGATATTAATGTAGCCAATCCTTACTATCTGTAAGTATAACCCTCTTTACAGATTATACAAATATTGCCAGTTCTGTAGCTCTTATTGCAGATAGTACACATGTAGTCGGGTCCTGCTAACTGTAAATGCAGCACAGACCACAATCTTCCAAAAATAAGGTGGCATAAAATAACTGAAAACCTAAATTGGTGTTTCACAAGCGCTTTAGTAGCTAGCACAGCACCAAACACATTTGACCCGTATCTCTCAGTTCAATTCTTTGATCAGCAAGGAATGTGTTATCTATTGTTAGCTGGAATTAGTGTGATCACAGTTCAATCTGCCACTGCCAGTGACATACATCATTATGCTTTCTGACTTGTAGCGCCAGTGATGTATATATTTTATGAATATGGAATTGGATAAAACAGCACATTTATTTTTGTTATGCAACTTCATTTTGAAGAATTTCTTTTAGTATCTCTTTTACATATTATTTACTAGATGAGTAATTTAACTTTTAGGAATACTGTACTTTTTCATGAACTGTGGCTAAATTTTATTAATTACAAAGGACATAATCTGGCTTTTGTTATAATATTATTTAATATAGCATCACCAGAAGCATATTTACAGGGTTGGATTTATTTTTAATCGTATTTAAGATGTGAT